>NC_137647.1:18620373-18980373 GCF_963383615.2 Lipophrys pholis | reverse complement strand
TGAAATAAACATCCATTTATATATTTTTTTTAATTATTTGTGGAAGCTTAAACAAAATCTGCTGATGGGTTTAAGAACTGAGCCAAATATAAATACAATGAAGAGCCCTCAGTCCGTGTGATATAAATGATAATCAACAGGTGTTTAAGAGAAGTACTCCGGAGTGGGAGTACCCTGTTATACTTTCTTATTATAAATGTCCTACCTTTTGTTCAAAACGATTTTTAAAAATACTTAAATTTAAAAGGTATTTTTTTTAACTTTTAACACATCTTTACAATTGTACTGTATATACAAGTACA
This sequence comes from Lipophrys pholis, assembly GCF_963383615.2. Taxonomy (NCBI): domain Eukaryota; kingdom Metazoa; phylum Chordata; class Actinopteri; order Blenniiformes; family Blenniidae; genus Lipophrys; species Lipophrys pholis. The sequence goes on along the minus strand of NC_137647.1, from coordinate 18,980,071 downwards.
TGCATCGGGATACAGTATGTCCATTGAACTACCAAACTATATACATTTTTATTCTGTGTTCTATTTTTTTATGTGCGTATATGTTCTATGGATACATATATGTATAATAACTATAATTTAGCAACTTTTTAGGAGGTGCCTTTTTTCTGTATAATACAAATAAACATATCAGCCGATACGTTTCTGCACATTATGAGCTTCATCCATCCTTCTACTTATGACTAAGCTGTTTTTTTTTTTGTAAACGTGTGTGTGTGTGTGTGTGTGTGTGTGTGTGTGTGTGTGTGTGTGTGTGTGTGTGTGTGTGTGTGTGTGTGTGTGTGTGTGTGTGTGTGTGTGTGTGTGTGTGTGTGTGTGTGTGTGTGTGTGTGTGTGTTTCCCACGGGCCATATGATACTGTGTCATGTCTTTCAGAGTGAATAAGTGAAACCTGTCATGTTGGCCTGCTGAAGCCTTTTCTCTTCTTTCCATCTGTTCTGTTTTGAAGTTCAGCTCGAGTGAAGGTGTAAAAAATAAAAAAATAAAAAAATCCTCAGGGAAAATATAAGTGGAAGGAACTAATTCTCATAAACATGCCTTAATAAATGTCAAAGCTGTTTGGTACATTTGTACGGTGCAAAAAAGAGAAAAGAAACAAATGGCACAAAACTTTCATAAAAGGTGGCATTGAGTTTGTTTTTGAAAGAAATACCAAAATGCATATTTGGGAAGGGGAGGGTAGGGGGGTTCTGTAAAGGACAACCCTATAAGAATATCAAAGCCATTTTCATATCCTCCAAACACCAACACCCACTATATGGAAATTATGATAAGAAGGGACAGTACTTTGTAGCAGAAGTTTTTAAAAAGGCTCAGTTCCAAAAGGGTTTATAAATATGAAAATCACCCGATTATTCTGTGGATCTGAAGCCCCGTTTACACGACAATGTATTCAAGTGAAAACAGCAAATTTCCCTCTGTATTATCATGGGGGTCTGCTCACACGGCAACTGTGCTTGGAGCGACTTGAAAACTTAAAAAAAAAATTCATCACCATAGAAATGGGGGGAACCACCACTTTTTGAAAGCACGACGACTCCCTGAACTACAGTACCGGTTCTGAAACTGTAGCTGGTCGAGTATTATCACTGGTGCAGTGACTGGAAATGTAGACATGAAAAGGTAAAAGTTTTTGTCCTTGTCGTTGCTTATTCTTTGATGGACGTTAGAGTCTGCTAATATGATAAGCTTGATCACTTCCTGTACCTTCACCCAGGCTCCAGGGGGCGTCGCCGCCACTTCCTGTTGGAGTTTGTGTCCCGTAGGCCATCAGCTGCTTCCTGATTGGATCACTTTCACCCACAGCCGCCTGAAAGTTGTTCACAGGACTGCAGGTGATGTAATTGTTCCTCTAATACGTGCTCTGGTGGCGACATGGCGCGACAGCGACTGTGTGCATCACAAATACTGGCTTTGCCCCCGTCTTTGATGAGCACCGGAACTATTCCAGCGTATCCCTGAAGAACAGCAGCCGGGGCCGACTTGTTTGATGAGCAGTGATTTGCGGGGCTCAGGGAGAAGCTTCTTTTAAAGCCCGCCGGTGCCTCGACTCGGGTCAACGTGGAGAAATCCCTGTGAAAATACAGTCCGGAAGAAAGGTCCGACACCCTCTGAAGCGATTAGGGCTTACATCTGTCCTCTGAGCAGGGCTGCAGAGACCCCGAGTCTGCACAGCTGGACAGCAGCCTTTGTGATCAGACGAGGGGAGCAGCCCCACAAACTTTGATCACGACAGGATGAAAAACCCCAAACTGAACGAGGGGTTTAGTCAGACACAGCGCTCTGGCAGCAAGTTGTGAGAAGCTGTGCATTAATGAGTCGGTAACGGGGAGATGTGGCCAAACTGTATAATGAGGAATAATGAAGACGTCAAGGACAAAAAAAAAAAAACTGAAAAAAAAGACACAAACATGCGTGAGCAAGATTCTAAATATATGTATTTTTATGGGTTTAGAGGGCAAAACATTGCTTGAGTCATCAGGAATACATTACGGTGAATGGGAAAGAGGTTATTGTTGGAGTCTGGGCAGATAGTGTCTTTTCATGGCGTCAGGCCTTTTCCGCTGTGTTTCTCTGCAGTGCCACTGCTCTAGTGCTCCACTGAATGTAAGAGCAAAACACAATTATATCAAAAGGCTCTCAACAGAGGACGAATTAAACATTCAGATTATTCAAAACGGATTTGCACAGTGGTAAAACTACTGCTCCAGTAATGCTGCAATTTGTGACGACAGTTGTAATTTGATGAGTCAAACACACTGGCGGCTTCTTCAACCGATTCCTTGGATCAACCCACATTCCCGGCTCCAAATTCTGGAAAAAGTCTTATTGCTTTTCTTCTCCATAAGTAAATCTGATTGTCACTTGATCTCTTGCTCCTCTGAGGCTTCGCCCCCCCCGTGGTTCATCAATAAACCAAAGCTTTATTGATGTACAACAATATTCCTCCAGAAAAAAAAAAAAAATCTTTTGATGGTAATTTCACCAACAAAGCCCAATTCTGTGGACAATTTTCTCAAAAACTGAGATGCAATTGTGTGTCTTTTTTCTTTTTTTGAGGAAGGAAATTGCAGGATTTTACAAAAATTGCCGGTTAAGTTTAACAACCTGAGATTTTTTCTTTTTTTTTTTCCCCCCCCCAAAACCTGCATTTCCTCAAATGAGCCATGCAATCACTTGTCATGATAATACGCAGACTGCCAATTACAAAAACAGCCGGTATTTATTCAGCTCTCCCCAGTGACGCCATAGAAACTTCTTGAACCTCTCAACACAAAACAGCTCCATCTTCTGAAAACAAACAAACAAAAAAAATACACCTCTGTAATATGTTGCCGTCTAATTCAAACTAGTGAATGAACGGGTGACGTGAGGAGGCTCTGGATTCTGGAGGTTTAACAGGTTTTCCTTCTGAGTCCAGCAGAGAGATGCACATTCTTCCTGTGCATGCGAGGGTTTCTGGATCCAACTGATGTTCCAGCACCGTGGCCCGGACATAACTCTAAACTCAGAATCGTTTTTAATGTTACCAATGCAACTATTTCAAGTTATGGCCAATTCAGTTCTCCTTGATACATTTTGAAATCAATGGGTGACATAACATGTTAGCACCGATTCTGGAGGGAGTTCTTGAATGCAATAAAGAGGAAATACATTTATTTTTTTGTGTTCATGTTAACATCAGTAAAACATCTGAAGAAAATTCTGAAAAAATTGCATCCCTACCTCAAACTGGACGAGAGTAAATTTCATCCAGACTGTCTCCATGAAACTAGTGAGCTCAAGGCTAAAGGTGAACGTCTGCCCACTGGATGATTCTGGAAACATGTTTGCTTTTGATTGTTTTCCCCCCAAGAAAACTGTTTATACCCCAGAGATTAAAAAAAAAAAAAAAAAAAACTCCTCATGAAGCTCAGCTGAGAGAAAAATTGTCATTTCTGCTGGGCTGATCCTCTTTGTTCTTTTAAAGCCACAGATTGTCTTTTGACGGTGTTCCGGTCAATACGCCAATAAACTGCGTGTTTAGTGAAGCAGACACCAGGTGTCTGTGTGACCTGACTTAAAGAATCTCAATATCGTAGATGAACGACACACAAAGCTTTGAGATTCCCCCATATCGCGTTAAGATCTTCTTGAATTCACCCAGTTAATGTCGACAGAGTATACCTTGTGTCCTCTGAGATCCAGCGGAGCCCTCGGCCATCGGTCTTCGGCGACTGCTTACGTTTTGAGGAGTATTGTTTAGGAGCGGAGAGTCGCTCCGGTACCACGAGGACAGTTTGAAGGTGTTTCCTCTTGGGACTGAAACCGGCGGGCAGCAGGCCTCTGCTACAAGGTGTCGGAGGGACACCACCGTGGACAAACAGCCTGAGGTCTCCATCACAACGGCAGCATGACTGACAAGGAAAAGAGAACACAAACGAGTGTAGTCGAGAGGTCAATAAACAGAGAGAGGAATAAAGTACACGAATAAACCAGCTTGAGACTCTAAGACTGTGTCTGCATGGAGCGCAGCTCGGAGACTTTACGGATTTGTCATACCAGCTGGTGGAGCTGGTATTTACTTTATATTTTTAACTATTTAACCCCAAGGGTCAGTATGAGAGATAAATAACATCGCATCAACAAAAGGCAACACCGAGAAATGATAAATATGAAAAACTCTGAGTTGGATGTCCTATAACCCATCTGACTCATAGATCTTTCATTATATTCACCTTAATTTGTTATCCTTTGTTTGACATTATTATGGATGGATGGATGGATGGATGGATGGATGGATGGATAATTGACTGTCTCCCTCCCCATCTTTGAGACATCTGGCTCCATCCACACACCGATAACTGGAAGTTACTGATTCCTGTCTGAGCATATGCTTGATTCATATGTGCTAAATCAGTTTTTCCATCTATTTTTCAGCAGGCAGGTGTTCAACATTTGGGACGCTGCACATTCACTTTCTCCTCCAGCAACGTCAGCAGACACGTCTTCTCCACCTCAGAGCAGATTTACACTTTATTGGACGAAGATTTTGAGACCTCGGGGCTGATCGACTGAAGGTTTGCACGATAAGACGAAAACTTGATATCGTGCACAAAAACCCATCGTGTTTACCTCCGTGAATAAGGATTGCACAAGAAATATTGTGATTCACTACATCTGAACACATTTGCCGTGTTTATGACTGTACCTGTTTTCAACGCGTCTTAAATGGTAGTTGAAATTCCTCAGCTGGCTCGCCACGACTTATACTTGCCGAATTTGTTATGACATTTTCAGTTTGTAGCTTTTCTTGGTGGTGCCATCTTAGATTAATCTCTTCTGTTTCCCACAGCGTTGACTCTGCGACAAATCAACCCCTACATTACGCACAAATTCAGATTTATTTGCTATAGCGCTCTGACATCTTTGATAACTTCCACTTCCACTCGACTCCATGGTGTCTCGTCTCCGTTTGTGCATGCGGGGGACTCATCCCTCCATCCAATCACTCAATAAACTCAAGCAAATGAACACAGCATCATTCTCATGTGTACATGGAGGTATTCTTACCCGATCACTCACCAAACACAGCCAAACCGGATCTTAGTGAATCAGGACTCCAATTCTGCGTTTGACTATGACTGATTGAAACTGTACTTCCTATGACACGAGGAACCCAGAACACAGATCACCACTTCCCAACGACTGCAAGTGCACAACGCGTGAGGTCACATCTAATTGGCCGCGCTCATTTTATATTGGTAATCATTAAGAATGACTGAGCCTTATCGTCACGCTCTTCATAAACAAAAGGTCAATATTAACATCCAACACTGCACAGATACTTTTACCTGAATCAATAACCACACTTCATGTCTGAGCCCGGAGGTGTAGAGGATATGACATTACAAACCACAACGTTATCTGGTACGTCTTTGTATAAGCGGAGTTAACTATCACACGAAAAGCTCATTTTACCATTTAAATTTGTCTCTATTAGAGTTCATTTCAATCATTAGTGGTGCAGTGGATGGCACTGCCGCCTCACAGCGGGTGACGGGTCAGAGTACGAGTTGGGCTGATAGAAAACATGAGTAAACTACCCGCAGGTGTGTTTATGAGTATCTGTGACTTTAGGGTTGTATCGTAGCTACAACACGTTATCATTTATCATTGAGCCTTTGTCATATGTAACACAAAAAGGATCATGACCATTAAAGGCTGATAAAAAAGTATTTATGTTCTCTTTCTTTCCACTGCCTTCTCTAATTACTTTCGTTTATGTTCCATCTATTTTGGTTAAACATGGCAACATTTTTCCTTCCACCATCAGCTAAATGAATTGCTGATTCCTAATTTCTCATTTGTTGACTCTTGAAAATTGGCGAAGGGAAATCCTCACACCGTTCAATTAAACAACTTTTGAAACTCCTGCTATCCTCAGTGGGTGCGATTGTGGGGAGATCGTTTGGTCAGCCGATGACGACTGTACTCGCGGCCATCATGGCCCACATGTGAGCTTATATGCCGGCCGACCCCTGAGATGCCCCCGGGGCGGTGGGCTGCACTATCACGCACACCACTGTGTGGCCTTTAGTGACATTTCCCATGTTTTAGTGTGTCTCCATAAACAACAGCGTGTGTGCCTCTGTGGTCCACATGTGTTTATACCCTGGCTTGTGTCCTCCTGGCACTGCAGTGTGTGTGTGTGAAGTGTGTGTGTGTGTGTGTGTTTGTGTAGTGCATGCAGTCCACACAGCAGCTCCAGACCTCCAGCCGACCTCTGACCCTACTCTCTGTGGAGAAAGTGAACCCCGGCTCACAGTAATAGCTGCTGTGCTGGGGTCGAGGCAGCGGGGGGAGACAAAGGGCAGCGGGGAGGGGGGAGGGGGGAGGGGGGAGGGAGGAGGCCAGGATGAGGGAGCAGTGGTGACAAAACCGGGAGGTGACGGAGTAATCAGACTACAGTAGCAGGCTGCGTGAAGTATGAACTCCCCTCTGTGGTAATAGCAAGGAAAACATCACCCATTTACCTTTTAACGTGAAGCAAAATACGTGGAACTAGTCGGTTCAATCCCAATGTGATTTATTAGACCTGCTGCATTCGGAAAAAAAAAAGCAAACATGAAATTGATCAAAACCACACATGTTCAACAATTTCTAACAGACATAATGAGTGAAATAATACGTAAAAAAAATGCACAACAGACTATTTAGTACCATTGTCCTCCAAAACAACGTATCATCTGCAAAATAAGTCAACTTCAAAACTTCAAAATCTATATTTGCACATAGCACTTGTCTCAACTTTACAGTAACACATTGTCATAATTCTATTATCATTGATTGGGGAAAGAAAGAGGCAATATAAATGTTCACAAAGAGGCTTTTTTTTGTTGTTTCATGGTAAAGTCTGGCTCTTCAGTCCATTTCTCCTCGTTGTTTTTGTCAGTCACATATAAACTGCAGAGTTAAACGTGTAGAGTATTTTCGGTGTTATTATGGTATTCATTTTTATTAGAGCTACTCATGATTTTATCTCCCCTGTAAAAGTTATGCTGAGTTCTTCTACCCCGCTTTTGTAGTTTTACAGAAATACACACATTTTCTTTGTGTTTTTCTCGGTTTGAATCCGACGTTTTTGTCTTTTTATCCAGTCATCAGTTCATCTCCTATACCACTTCACCCAGTCCAGCTGCTACGATGATCTCAAGGCAAAATTTCACATTATTATCTTTGTAAAAGTAGAACTGCGATTCTGATTACATCACATTTGATCCGTGAAGCGTTTAAAGTATCGTGTGAGTGTTTCTCATGACATTGAGATAATATGGTGTCAATTTTTCCAAGACTTGAGACTTACTTACAATGACGAGGCTGCATGTTTTTAGACTGTGGGGCCAAACCGAAGTACACGGAGAAAAACCTACTATGCACCGGGAGAACATGCAAACTCCACACGGACCCAAACACATGACGAGAGCGCTAACCAGATACCGTCGTTTCCATTCAGGTTCCCACCGGTGTCGCGAAATGAAAGCTAAGAATTAAAGTCATAAAAAAAAGCTCTTTCTTTTCACTTCTATCGCTCTACTTACGCCGATATAAACGTCTCTGTCTCGTCATGATTTAAGCTCTCTCTCAAATCATTTCGCTTTTATCTGTTGAAGTGCATGTGAAGACAAGGACAGGAAGTAGTCATGATAAATGTCTTTTTGAGTCTGTCATGTATAGCTGCATATTCTGCGAGAAAAAAAAAATTGAATTCGGATTAAAAGTAAATGTTTTCTTTAGTTCCATCTCATGTTATTGTCGTCTGCTTATCACATCTCGGTTAAAACACACGTTTCCATTTCTGTCCACATTATAAATCTCTTGTGTATGAAACTGACAAATACACAAATCTTTCTCACATCTTGATAGATTCAGTCTTGCTGTTGGAGAAAAGCAATCAGTGGTATGATGTTTAAAGAGAAAAAAGGCTAATTACTATAGAAACAATATAAAGGTAGATGATATTGATATGTGTCTTAAAATCCCATGAAATAAACACTGAGGAAGGAAGCTATGTAAGAGAGTATTTGTAGTTCATTACATGCCACCTCTGAGAGAACTGAGCTCCCTCGGAGCATTCTGTCTGAATTTACTCAGGCCTAAAGATTCATGTTGGACTAAAACAGCGAGTAAGCTCTTTTCTCCAAACAAAGTGGATAAAGAGAGTTTGGGTGGCTTTATTCTCTGCTCCATCCCTGGAGAGGATGAATAAATGAGACAAAGAGGACTCCTATTGTCTGGCCTAAATGACTGTAAGCTGCTTGTAAAGACTGGTCTGGAAAGAGGTTGAGGTGCTGCTGGGGGGAGGATTATTGGTTCCTCCTCGCCGTCTGTTTTTCGATATTCGTCCTTCTAAATTGATTTTTGTTTTGCTGCTCTTGTTGCTGTCGATTGTGTCCGCGGGAGGAGGGCTGATAACGCTTTCTGCGGGCCGGGGAGTCCCCCGTGGCCAATTTCCCCAGCACCACAACAATGCTGTCGCAAATTAAACTGTCATAACGCCCATAACCACAATTAATGACTGGGATTAGAGGGGGGAGAAATCTGCATTGCTGAACACCTTTAGGCACACACGAGCTCTTAAGCACAGGACAGAAAAAAAAAGAAGAAAAAAAAAAGGGAAGAAAAGGGAGGAAAGATGGAAGTGAATTGGAAAAAGAAGAGGGAGGAAGATAGAGCGCCGGTGGGGAGAGAGTAAAGCGGAGGGGGGGGGGGGGGGGGGGGGGGGGGGGGGGGGAGAAAGAGGACAGAGGAACCAACAAAGGGATGGAAAGTGTGTGTTGGCAAAACAAAGGAAAAGTGATGAATAGATGAGGCGGTGACTTTTCGTTCAAAGCAGTCGACCACCTCTCCGCAGACATAAATAGCAGCCGCTGACGCTAATAGGCCCCATCTTAGCTAAACAGGCTGCGTGCTACATGATTAACATCAGCAGCCGAGGTTCACTGCTAAATGGACCAACATGAGATGGCAGCAAAATCGTCTGATCTGCAGATTAAATTAAATTTCCTCGGGAGGCAAAAATTGCTCCCCCTGAAAATTAATGACTCCCTTTGACGAAGAAGCCGAGCGAGTGAATGGGCGGGGAGGAAAAAGAGAAGAGAGAAACAGGAAGAAATGTTTGCGGGAAGGCAGCGGCGAAGACGGATGATCCGAGCGTTGGACTCGCGAGTTGACGAAGTCCGCGGCCTCGCGACCACGCACGTCACCTTCAGCTTCTCCACAGCGCGCTGCCACTGAGAGGAGATGCAGCAGGTAAAGTCAATTACTTAAAACGGCGCCACCGCCGCCAACAACATCAACAACAACAACAACAACAACTGTTGCCCCTCTGCGTAATGATACGGAAACACAGAATTACTCCACCGCGGCGTAAATTGAATGAGCGGGAAGGGACGGCGAGGAGGAGGGGAAGTGACAGTTATGCAGACTGAGGAGCGAGTGATGATGGGATGGGGCTGCGGGAGAGGTAAGAGAAATAATATCCACTGTGATTGATCACAAAACTGCAAGGCTGAACAAGCTTCTCGCATTTCTAAACACACACACACACACACACACACACACACACACACACACACACACACACACACACACACACACACACACACACACACACACACACACACACACACACACACACACACACACACACGCACACACACACACAAACTACAAAGGATAGAGCTCTTTTCATTTTCAGGGTGCATGTTAACAACCACATGAAGGATCCTTTTTTAAATGATCCAACAAACACATACAAGACATAACAGAGTAATATTACACAGCGGTTACGACAGTTTCCTCTCTTTTTTTGTGTTTTATGACATAATTACACAGAATGCGAGTGTGAGACGTTGCTCTTCCTGTTCCACATTGAAAGATCGTGTTTGGGCTCCCACTGTAAATCTGGAAGAAATAACACGTAGACAATTTAACATCCCACCGCACACATCACAGCCTATCTGATTATGTAGTTCTATACTGCATTTAAGACTTTTTGGAAGGTATTTTCTTTTATCACATGAAAGAAGGTGATCTGAGACGTAATGGTGCGTTTTTAAAATCAATAGTTTTTTTCTTTAGAGCGTCTAATCATTTTTCGTACTTCTTAAAGTAACTCGGCGACACCGCAAATGAGTGTTGGTGTACACAGACACCCAAAACGCAACAAAGGTTTTGCGTTTTCACTTGAAAAAGTAATCGGGTCCGAGTTGTGGAGACGCTTCACGGTCTGGGGCCATTTTCACTATTGGTGCGACAATAACGTGATGATGGTGTTTGGTTCGCTTACAAACACTGACCAGAGAGGAAGTAAAGAAGAAACAGCTCATCGATTGGTCCAGACCGAAACCGGAATTCCCACCGCTTTAGCCCGTGGTGGCGAGGCCAGTTAGCTCGTGGCTAATGGGTAGCCACAAACAACCGCGATATATAATCGTCAGACCAGATACCTATGAGCACCTCTTTCACTACTTCTTCCTCACTATTTCTTCCTCACTACTCCACGTCTGCCCGCGAGATATCTTCTAACTTTTTCTTTCTGTGTCTGCTTCTTCTGTTTTGCGCGGCTAGATTTGTTTGTGTACTACCCAGAATGCATTGTGCACTACGCCACGTCCTCTCACCCCTCCCGCGAGAAAGTTTGTTTGTAAACAAACCGAGACCTAGCATTCCGAGAGGACCAGACATCGCTTGTGAGCTCCGGTTCAGAGTTAGTAGTGTGTTCACGCCGCCCAAACAAAACGTTTTTTTTCCCTGAAGAGAAATCGGGTCTAGATCGATTAGGGGAATGTGAACACGCCCTATGACCCAGGTTTTCAAGGGGACCAGAGTTCACTTGATCCATCCGGATCAAAGTTCAGGGAAGCATTCACACATGCCCAAACGAAGCGCACTTTCCCAGAAAGTCCATGAAATGAACTCAGGTCCGGATCAAACAGGCCTGATGTAAAGGCGCCCTGGGAGTGATGTGGAGTATGTGGTGCATTTTGAGTATGAACAAACAAAACAAGCAAATCTGGCCTCATTAATGTGAGGAAACCATTGAAAAAACTAAGAAGGTGTTTCGTTTATATATAATGACAAGGTCCAGAAACTTATTGGTACATGTTCAAATAACTACAATTGCAGTTGCTTGTGGCCACTCACAAGAACAATTCTGTTTTTAAATTGATTCATTGTGCTTTTTTGGGGAATCACAATTCATGCACATCAACACGTGTGTTAGCTTTGTCCTGCTGACTGGTGTTGGTACAGGATGTGGAGATTAAAGACATGAACAGAAAACATGGTGTCAAAATTCACAATTAAAACCAGTTTTGGTCCACAGACGACCGTGTCATTTTTGGATTGTGGTTTCTTGGTGTTCCCCGGTTCATGATGAAGGTTGAACTTGTGTGAACTCCGTTCACAGATAAGTCTCTTTCTCACAGAGAGTTATTCTATTAATGTGAATAACTTGATCATATCATGTAGTCTAGATATGGATTTGTCTCGAACAGTTTGACAGTTTTGTTGGTTGTTTTCAATTTTGTGAAGAGACTGCGTCTTGAAAATGCTCTTTTTATTGATAATAATTATAGATGCATTTTATTACTGCCACTTGTTTTTCCTGACAGGAAATTAGCGGCTGCAAATAGAGAAAAGCCTATTTTTAACATCTGATATGTTGTCTTTGTTTCCTTGTGCGTGAACATGAAAAAGTTAATTCAACTCAACGCATTTACATTTTCCAAACCAATGGATTTAAAATACAAAATATTTTCCAGACTGAAATGATACGCTTTCACATACTGTATACTGCTATATCAGAGTGAAAGAAAACTCAATATTTAAGTGAATGCAGAAAAACAACAACAACAACAACAACAAAAAAGAACTGCTGAGGGATCCTATAAATACACAGGTAACTTTTCTCCAAAGGTCAAAGAAAGAGACGGGCGAAGAATTAAATGCGTGTTCAGTCGGAGACGGGAAGTCCTGCATGTGGACAAACCACACAGGTACAAACAACCAGGTAAGTAAATCATTTTGTGTGTGTGTGCGTGTGTGTGCGTGTGTGTGTGTGTGTGTGTGTGTGTGTGTGTGTGTGTGTGTGTGTGTGTGTGTGTGTGTGTGTGTGTGTGTGTGTGTGTGTGTGTGTGTGTGTGTGTGTGTGTGTACTGTCAACAGATGGGCCGGTTTATATCTGGCAATAAAAGTATGTTTGGGTGTGATTGTACAAGTGTGTGTGTGTGCGGGAACATTTGGTGTTGCTCAGGTGTATTTTCGAGTGCATTATCATGCAAACTGGCATGTGTGTAGATGTACATAGGAACAGGTGCAAGAACACACACACACACACACACACACACACACACACACACACACACACACACACACACACACACACACACACACACACACACACACACACACACACACACACACACACACACACATACACACACTCCTCTGTACCTTGTCAGCTGCAGCCGGCAGGTCATCAGCCATCTTGTCCAGGTTGGGGGCCTTGCCTGTGTAGATGAAGCACATCATCTCTTTGAAGACATCTGGCTCCGCGTCATTTATCTCCACACGGTTTTGAGCAGGTGGAGAGGACAGGAGAGGAGAATTCAAACAGGGCTTCGTGGAATAAAAGGCGCCATTAGAAAAAAAAAAAAAAAAAAAAAACACGAAGGCTTTGACTATTCTTTAAAACTACGAGCGGCGGAGCGTTTTTCAACTCCCGTGAAAATTCTGAAATCCGCCTGAATTAAATTGGCTCACCTTGTTTGGCACACACAAGGGGACAGTCAGCCATGCAGTGATACAAAAGTGCAAATAATTGGTGGGGGGGGGGGGGGGGGGGAAAGAAAGAAAGAAAGAAAAGAACCTTGTGAACAGTCTGAACACGTTCCAACAAAACTACTTTCTCCCTGCGTTTATTTAATTCTTTCTTTTCAGCTGATTCCTGAAAATTAATCATGAGCAGTCATTTCTTGACGGTGCCTGCAGCCAGCCGAGGAGGCTTTATCGTGCTCCGGCACAGCAGCGCCAACCTCAACCTGTCCCCCCGCACTGGGAAGGAAGAACAAAGCAATAAACCAATTATAAGAGCGCTTTATCGTCACCACGGTGACCGGCGGCGTTTTCGTCGGGGTCAGACTGGGTGTACCAACAGCTTAGTGTGTTTGTGTCAACTTTGACCACTCGACAGCGGCGTAATCGCAGCGAGAAAACACGCGGAGGATGAAAACAGCAGGCTGGTCTTACAGCACACGTCTTCAGATAGCGGCTTTTAGCAGGAGCGCAGATAACGCGTAAACATGAGACGACGTGTGAGAACACATGCAGCTCGAACCGTTAAACTAGATAAGACAAATCCTGGGCGTGAATACAGCAGGAGTCACACATCAGGCTCTAACGCGATGGTTTCTAACCTTTTATTTCCCTTTGGAGACCCTCAAATAGTCCCCGAGACAAACTGAGGACCCTGTCGCCGATCTCTGGTTAACTAGCCAAATGACAATGGGTGGCGCCATGGAAGAGCAGTAGCCATGGAACTAAAAACACTGGCTGTGTGTCTGTTCCCAATTCTTGTGTCTTTTTTTGATTTGATTCAAGATGTTATGATCTAATTCTGACCAAAAGCAAAGCCTAGACCTCTCCTATGGTCTCGAGAGGAGATCCTGGACCACAGGGTGGAACCACTGCTGTATCTTTCAGGTTGTCAATATCTGAACTAGAACTAAGTAATCAGGTCCTGCTTTAAAGCCACGGACTAACATGCAAGGAAAAATAGGCAACGATTCAGCAAGATCAGGAACCGCACCTCCTGCACTGTCACATAGCATCCCTCGAGGTTCAGTCCCTCGTTCCCTAATTTTCATCATCTATCTTCCTCCTATTAGCGACGTCATTCATCATCACAACTTGAGCCTCCACTGCTACGTTCATGACACCCACCTGTACATCTCTGTCTCCACCCAAACCAGCTGCAGCTCAACTAAACTGATCAGATTTGATCATCATTGGCCTCAAATTCCTTGTAAAGTCTAATTCACTATCTCTATTGAAAACTTCACCCTGTCTCCTTCTCCACACGTCTGCAGCCTTTAGGGAGTAATCTTTGACACCAATCTCTCTTTTGCACCCTACGTCAACAGATTTACAAAAAGAGCCTTCTTCCATACCGTAACATCGCCCGTTTTTGCCCAATCGTCTGCTCCGCTGCTGAAACACCGATTTATGCCTTAGTCACTTTTCGCCTCAACTATTGTAACCGCATTCTCTTCGGTGTCAGCTCGGACACTTCACTATATACAAAACTGTTAACACCTCCAAAGTCCAACTGAAAACTCATCTTTATATCTGCTTTTAATATTTGAAACGTTTTAACCGTATTCATTACTTGCTGGCTGTGTCACTTTCTGTTAATCATGTATAACTTTTTATCTGTGAAGCATCTTTGAGCTTGGTAAAAAAGCAGGCTGAAAACCCAATGTTAAAAAATATATATATATTTAATTACATTTATTTATCATTTAGTTATTGAATTAGCTATTGGTTAATTGTCTTTAATAAAAAGAAAAAAAAATATCTTACAATGTTTTAAAAGTCCTGTAGTACTGAATAAGCATCCATGAATAAACATAAAAGATGTCCCATTATGGGAGACATGGTCTCGCCTGTATTCACTGTACCTTTGATTCAATAATATCCTTCAGTTAACATTAACTTTCCTGCTGAGAGCCGTCTGCATGTTGGCTCATGGATCCGTTATTCCCAGTAGGAGCAAATATTCAGATTACAGAGTATCTTTCTCCAAACTAACTCATGTACAGAGCAACACAGTACGATTTCTGTAATGCCACTGTTGTACAATAGGTGGCACCACCGAGTCACTTTCACGTACAAGTTGGACTAAATCCAGCTCCAGGAGTTTGTATCGAGACAGCACCAATGGTTTGTGAATAGGTGGAATTTTAAGAAAAGCTGTTTACTTTGGAAGAAAACAGTACTTATTATTATACACTAGAGTGGCTCAATGCACCACCTTGTGCTACAAAGTGGAATTGCAAGGAACAGAAACATGGGAAAACTTTAATGTTGAACTTGAAATTGCGATTATTTCAAAGCATTTTATAAAACAATGTCTTATGGAACTCTCCAATGACAAATATACATTCATAGTTCCAGTTCATTGTTATCTTAGTGTTTTATAGACCCTGTTATTTCCGTATATCTTCAGACTATTCCCTGTAATATAGCAAGCTATCATTGCTGCCAATGCTGTCTGAGCTGTATACAGTCGGCGGATGTGCAGAGCGGCTCTAATTTTATCCTGGACATTTTTGACGGCAAAGTGTGTTGGAGTGTTAATGAAGTTTTTTTTTTCTTTTTTTAAAAACACCACTGCACTGCAAGTTAGGAGAAGAGAACAAGCCTGACATGAGTTCGCTTTGTGTGACAGCGACGTCTCGTAAATAGCGAAAAGTCCCGTGGTTACAGTGGGCGCAGCTCCCCTCTATTCACCGAGCGGTCTTCTGTCAGAGCGCTTCTTTATGAGCTCGCTTGTCTCCCCTCGATTGAGTGCTGCAGAGGAGTGTTAACCCATCTATCTGTTTCCTCTGAGTCGTGCGGGGGGACGCCAGCCCACCATATCTCCCTCTTTCTGATGAAGACGCCCACTTAAACGGCAATTAAGATGCATTTCCTGGCTCTGTGCTTTATAATTTCCCCATTTGAGCGGTGCGGGCATCAATATTCTGCTGACATGACGGCTGAATCGCCGCGCTTCAATCTCAGGATGAACACGACCAAACGGGCCACGGGGATTCACTCATGCACACTCACACACACACACACACACACACACACACACACACACACACACACACACACACACGTTTCCTTCAAAGTCACGTGATATTTAACAGATTTACATCAATTCAGTGAAAATGTGTGGAGAATCGCATAAACTCGACCACAGCTAATAACCTTTATTGGCCCAATCTACAGGTTTTCTTGAGTTTTAGTTAGAATAAGTACAAATGCATGAGGAAAACTTCACATTTTATGAAATATTTAAAAAGAAAAAAAAAAAAAGCTAAACAAATTGAAAGATACAAGCGATTTCAAAACTATACCCACTTTAATGACATTACGCAAAGAAAATGTGAAAAGTAAAGTTTGCAGAATTTAAGATGCATGTATTTACAAAGTCACCCTCACAGTGGTCTGATGCTAATGCCTCTTCATCAATAACGTAGTGCGGCTGCTGCATCATTCATGTATCAGCTCCAGTCTCAGTTTTGTTATGTTCACTACCATCCTCAATAAATAAATTACAACACATATTGACTTTCAGACAAAAATGACTTCTGTGGCTTCATCGAAGCCACAGAAATGCAACAGTGCTTGACACCGAAAGTAGAAATCCGATATCCTGAAATCAGCCTGTTTATGACTAAATACTGTTACTGCAGGCAAAATAACAGCGATTTGCATCAGGTTCATTTTCAACATCAGAGACAAAACAACTCAGCACACGCGGTAGATATAATGGTTTGTTTGTTTGTTTGTTGTCTAATCAAATAAAATGTTGTATGTTTTCAGTCTTTTTTAGCACAGACATATGAAGTTAATGGCTATTAAACTGATTTTGAACAAAAATAATTCCTAAATTTGTACTAAACTCTTAAAAAATATTTTTTCTATATGAAAGATTAAAGACTTTATTTTCTATTTAATAATGTTAATGCTTTAAATTATAGGCTACAAACGATCAAGAACTTTAATTTCTCTGCTACGTTAAGATGATTTTATCAATGTATTATTGACATACATTGGATATTGATGATTAGTTTTGCAAATATTCATAATATAGATGGTCGCATCTGTGTACCGGCGTATAAATGATCCTTCTGTTTTATATGATTCTGACTGTTGTGTATGTTTTGACATGTCCGCTTGTGGTTTCCAGTTGAAAAAAAAAATAAATCTATGTCGATTTATTTTCCTCTTTATTTTTTAGCTCAGAAATTCAGTTTCATTTGGTTTAACGTCAGCGTTAACTTCAATTTGTAACATTAGTTTTGTGTTTTTACTTCACCTTGATCTGTTCTCTTAAAACATGTTTCAACTTTCTGTCAAAATGCATTTATAAGACTCGGGTATATCTTGTTGGATTGATTGTTCCACCAATCTGAGTTATGTGACGGGTCCATATTGTGAAAAGTTGGAATCTATTGGCCAGTGAGAAGATTTACTCGAAAAACGTTCATTAAAAAAATGCCTGCGAAGGACCAGGAGCCCCAAAGACACGGTTATGAATTAGAAACAGGAACTCAATTCAATTTCTGAGAAGACGGTGCTGGAAGCAACTCCGGCTGTGTTCATTTCCACCGGTATTGTCTCATTTGGTGGTAAACAACACCTCGTGCCTCCAGAAGAAGAAGTAGGGACAACTGAGGACGCTGTAATCGCATTAAAAACATTTCAGACGCCGCAGTTTTATTGACACACCGGAAAATAGAGCCGCAGTCAACAAGACAAGGCGTTGGCGCGACGTTTGAAGAGGTGAGCGACTTCCTGATGCAACGGGAAGAAAGGGAGATGGGAGTTTTACAGATTCGACTCGCCACTCCGGGAGCGGAAACGCCACTCTCCCCTTTTCGCTCTGTTCCCCCATCTCGAGCTCAGACGTTGCATGGAAACATGCAAAACTGGCGCTGAGGCGGCGGGAGAGACGGGAGAGGTTAAAAGTCCGACAGATGTGATGGAAAAAGCGTGATGAAAAAAGTCAAAAACGTAAAATCTGTGAATCGGTGAGAAGCAACAATCAAATCACAAGTTCATGTGATCATGTCTGATTGGAAACTTGGGAACATTCAACCGCCTGATGGAAAAAATACATATGACCACTGGAAATCTGGGAAATTCCTACTGGGAAAGTGGGATGTTTCTTTGACATAAGTTCGTTTTGAAGTGAAAAGGGAAAACTTTCACTGTGTTTTTGTCTGCGTAAACGGGATTGAAGTCACTAAATAGACACGACAAACGGACTGAATAATGAAAAAAAAAAAAAGCAGGCCTCCATTTGCCGAGCATCCAAAAGTTCTTCTTCTTCTTCTTTCGGGTTTAACAGCAGTTTGCGTACAAAAAGTTGCATTGCCGCCATCTGCTGTTTCCAGCTAGTCCACACCATTCTCACCGCTCAAAAGAAAGAAAGAATATGAAGAAAGAGAAAACACCCGCATACAAAGTTAGCCAGTAAAAAATACTTTATTTGGCGGTTTTACATAAAACCAAAACAACAAATGTACCATTCACCTTTCTAACATCTACATTTCTTTTCCATCAGAACCTTAATTTGGATATATTATGGATGGAGTGACATATTCCATTTTGCACACAGTTTATAGATTCAGATTACTTTTGATTCAAGTATTAACTCATCGTAGTAATCATTTCCATTCATCGTTTTATTTATATTTTTGCTTGTTGGTTTCGGATGGTTTGTAACTTTTCCGCATACATTTTCACAGACAACTTTGACTACAAACTTAAAACCGCTTGAGATCCCTTTTAATCTTTTCAATCTACATGTTTGTAGTCAATGAGCTTATTCGAACATTGAAAATTGATTTATATATTTGCCATCAAGTCATATTTCTAGATATGTGAAATTTCCTTCAAATGTCAATATTTATGCAGGACATCCGAATCAATTTCTCGTGTAAAAAAAACCAAAAACCACTTGAATAAATCTAAAAAGTATTTAAAAAAAAAAAATGCAGGGAAGTTTGTGAGTCAACAAGTTCACCAGCTAGTAGATGAGGAGTCAGTGTTGTAATACCAAACTGTACCACAAGATGGTGTGGCGAGTCACTCTACCACACAAAATAAGCGTTTAGCAATAACTAACATGAAATGGCTCAAGACTCACTGCTGAACACATAAATGTCGTCACTTAAATCTTCCATACTGCCCTGTAAGGAGGTTTTACTACAGATGGCCAGACTTACCCAGAGATGATTTATTATAAATAGTTTTAATAGAGAATCTCCAACACGCTTACCTCCTACTAAAGGACACAACTGCACCTCCAAACTGCACTCGTTCTTTATTTGATTAAAAATGAGCCTGTTAAATGAACAGCATTTGCATCCTTGCGAACGCATGAATAGAAAGTGAGAGAAGCCCTTTGCCACAATTTACAAACCCTCTGGAGGCAAGGACAGTTCAGACCATTTCTCCTTCTACACCCAAGCAGAGAAAATGCAAAAGAGCAGCCTATTATGTGCTTCAGAGCCGCTCAAAGAAATGTTTGCAATAAAAAAAAAGAAAAGGCTGTTTTTATAATTTCAAGTTCAGCCAGTTACCATATCACTGATTTAGTGAAGCAGACTTTCACACGTATTTGTTACAATCCAAAGCAAACAAGTAGAAATCTACATTTATGAATAAATTCACGTCTGTTACCTCCGAGTTCTTCAATTACTCGGCTAACAGAGACACGTTAAAGTTTTACACAACTTAAAACGATGAGAGCAGCACCACACAGTACCGCTATATATCGCTATAGTCATTTTATATAGTAATAAAATGACTGAACTGGGATCAATGAGCTTTCCACTGTGCATTCATGCACTGAAAATTCATAACGGCATAGGTGTGAATTAAGTAATTAAAAGACTGAAACTGACAGGGAGAAAGAGTGCTGTTCAGAGGAACGAATCTCAATCACATCATCAACTCAAGCATCTGAAGTTAAGATCTATTATATAATATTGTTATTTCAATCGGAAACATCACATGTTGCACATAAACGACCAACAAAAACAGTTAAATTGTGTCTTGCAAATGTTGCAACAAGAGCAGAGATAGATTTGAAATGTCGCTTTGGTTGTTTTATTTTGTTTTCAAAACTATTTTTCTTCAACTAATCATAAACTCATGAACGTTCATAAACTTAAAGTACAAAAATTTGTGAAAAAGTGTCAATTAAGTCAAAGTAAACATAAAAGACTATCAATGAAGTACCACGAAGACTCAAAAAGTTTCAATAAAGTAACAGCACTATTAAAACTGTATCAAAGAAAAAAGAATAAGCCATCGTAATAACAATCCAACTTCGTCATCTGTCCATACGAATGTCTGTGTTGTCGCCATTGTCACTGATTACAGCGTATTGTTCTCCAACGTCTGCGCGTAGTTTCATCACAAAAACAACCAACAGTGCCCACTAGTGGCTCGTTAGCCACAAAATTTTTCTTAAACACAAAAACGGGGCCTTAAATGATTTTCATTAATTGATGAAGGTGAATTTTGGGTCTATTATTTACTGTTTCTTCCTGAAAGCTAACTGCTTGATTGAAGATAAAAAGAAAATGAGCGGAGCAGTTCAGCATCCTCTGTGGTTTTCCATCCTGGGTTGAGTTTATTCAGGCACTGAGGCGTAAAACCAAATGAATTCAAGCAGTTGCGACTCAAACTAACTACGAGCCATCAAATTTACATTTAGGTCCAGATGAGGCACACCAGCAGGTAGGAAAACACCCGAAGGTGACTTGTTGTGGCTCGCTCTTTTATCAGGAGTGTCTGAAATATGTTTTTGAATGTTGTCTGACTTTCATGACTCAGCTGTTTTGTATTTTGAAGCCCTTAACAAGTCGAATGTCCATCACCTTCCCTCCCATTCTCCCAGCTGTGACCCAGCGTCACGGGTCTAATCCACTGAAACAGACGGGACACTGCGACCGTCTGATCCTCAAATGACATCAATCAGTGCCACTTCTGCTGCTTGAAGCCGCCGTTAGCCGCCACGCAACGACTCTGCGAGCTTGAAATAATCGCCGCATCTCGCCTGTGCGGTCCTGCTCAAGACGCCGTGTAGTTTCCCTTCAATCCCTTCTTATCGTCTGCGCGAGTGACAGCGGTTGGTTTCAGCCGAACCGGGCAGATGGAGCTCGGCCTGAACTCGATTACCGGTAAAGTTGTTTACCAGCCGAGGGAAGAAGTGTCTCGACAAAGGTTAGCGCGTGGCCTTTTCACCCGAGCCGCCGCCGCCGCGCACATCTGGAGCCGCGGCTCCTTCCCCAGTTCTGGTTTGATTATGTGCTCGCAGGGTGAGCACTTCACATTATCACACTCTATTGAATGCTTAATTAGCTCCTCATTAAAATTTAACAAATATTTTAACACATTATTAAGTATGTGTCAAAGTCAGAGATATGCTAATTCATTTAAGTACTTAATAATGAGTTATTAGCGCTGAGCTTAGCTGCCCATTTAATTACTCATTTGGAAACACGGTGCCATTCATCAACCTTGCCCAAGTCATAAATAAGTATAATAGTGATAGTTATGATCAAATTTTGCTGTGGATAAGTTAACACATGATGTGAGAAAAATTTGAATTACCTCGTACAGAAATAGTAAAAATGCCAAATTGTCCAGATATTTGTGAAAACTAACAAAGTTGTTCTAATTGACCAATGACAATCATTGTTATTATTGTATAGCAGGTTAATACATTGAAGACATGACTGATTGAAAAGTCTCAAAAGAAGCTTCATTTGAAAAAAAGGCACACACACAAAAAAAAAAAGACATATACCTTCATGCTCGCCACCGAATCTCAATCAGAAGTCTGCGGCAGGAAAAGCAAACAAGAGGAATTCATCACAAAGAGAAAAATAAAGTACATCAAGTGATAATTTCTTGCGTACTTATTTCAGAAAGGTTTTGAAAATAATGTCAGTTTACACGGAAACAGCAGAAAAGCTGAAAACGGTGCTGCATGCGCAGCAGCAGCGTATCGGAAAAAGATGGAGGAGTGGGAGTAGTTTCAAAAGGTGCCATCTTGGGAGCCATTTTCAAAAAGTTAGGTTTTCAGTGGTTTCCGAGCAACGTTGTCGTGTCAACGGACACCCAAAACACAACATGACGTTTTTCGTTCAGCCTCAGAAGCAGAGAATTTATTGACTTTGTCTTCTTTGGTCATTTCATTCTTCGTGTTTGAGCTTTGACTTCTGGTCTGTGGCCACGAGGTATTATGTCAAGGAAACGGGATCAGTTGAAGGAAAAAAAAACAGACTTGCTGTTTCACGTGAGTTCTCACTCCGATGTCTCTGTACGTAACCGACCTGCTGAACTCACCGATCACGTCTCTCGACAGCGAGGGTCGTTGTT
Source organism: Lipophrys pholis (assembly GCF_963383615.2). Classification (NCBI taxonomy): domain Eukaryota; kingdom Metazoa; phylum Chordata; class Actinopteri; order Blenniiformes; family Blenniidae; genus Lipophrys; species Lipophrys pholis. The sequence goes on along the minus strand of NC_137647.1, from coordinate 18,957,814 downwards.
GTGACTCAGATTATTGTTTATTTGAAGTTGAGTCTCGTGACACGTCTAGAAAACAGGGGGCATAAGGTCTTTTGGAAGTCAGAGAAGAAGTTACCTGTACAAAAGCGCTGAAGCGAGCGACCTGGCAGGTACAGTGTTTCCTAAATATTTGCAGTGAGAGCGAACTTATCTGTGAATGGCCAGGTGGGACTCGGGGGACAAGGCTACAGTAAGTCTGTCTGGTGCAGCTGAATAGTGGTGAGCTCATACTGCAGCAACAAAAGGAAAAGGGTGGGTGCAAGAGAGAGAGAGAGAGAGAGAGAGACAGAGAGAGAGAGAGAGGGTCACATGAAGGAATGCATGGAGAGGAGAGAGAAAAGACGAGTGGGAAAGAAAGACATGAAGAAAGGACGCCATCTAACAGAGGGTGTGGAGAGAAAACCGGAGGAATAAAACAGCGGGAGGGAAACGCACAGGAGGAGAGGGAATGAAAAAGAACAGCACTAAGGTGAGCGAGTGGAAAGGTGAGAGAGCTCCAGAGTTAAAGGGAATAAAAGGGAGATATGAGACAGAGGGAGAGAGTCGGAGCGGCGTAAAGATCACATGGCCAGCGTGGAGCCAATTTGAGTTGCTCTCCCTCCTCCGTTTGATCCCTCTCTGTCCGTCTCCACGGCGATTAACGGCCGGCAGAGTTGTCACGGGAAACGGCCAAGAGGGGGAATAACGAGGAGGAGGGACCGAGCATACCAGAGATAGAGAGAGAGAGAGAGAGAGAGATAGAGAGAGAGAGAGCGAGAGAGAGAGAGAGAGAGAGAGAGAGAGAGAGAGAGGGGAAGACCCCAAACCACAGCAGCACATAATTGAAATGGCTCCTCACACACACATTTCAACAAATCCAATAATGAACAGCCTCCTCTTCCCTCCACAGAGACGCACAGTTCAGCAGCTCCCTCAAACTTTTCACTGTCTGACACCGCCTGTCATCGCAGTGCCAATATCTGTTTGCGTGAGCGTGGAGAGTCGCGGTGTTTTGATCGGCATGGATTTCTGAAGGCCAATAAGGACGCACACCTCTTGCTGAAGGTGCCAGCACTCTGGATATTGAACAAATTCAAATGTAACCAACCCCGTGGCAGGCAGAATTATTCATTAAAATTAAAAATTTGATGAAGTGTTTCCCCCGGAATTTAATTCTCGCCGCAGCGGAGTGGCTTGTGAAGCGGAATTCAGACCGAGACTAAGAGCCTCCAATAAAAAGGAGAATAATGACAAGCTCCTCCATGGATGATAACACACGCCGAGATACCTGAATTGGTTGAGAAGGTGGCATTAGTGAATCAAACACTCCCGTCTAAGACTATTCAAACCCAGTTCTTACCAACCTGTGGTCCAGGGACGGCCTGGTGGACGTGGTGCTGTTTTGAATTTGTCAATTTACACAAAGAAAACCTGAATAAAAGACTTTCTAGCAAAGATCAACAGGATGAGCGTTTTGTTTCATTTTAAGGCCAAACGATCAATTCATTACTCACTGGTTTCATTTCCATTTTTCAGCAGCACTGTCAGTACTGTAATTTCCGTGACATCGTTTTTCTTTGGTACTCGAGCAGCATTCTGTTGTCGTACAGTGGCATCTAGTGGTGACAGATGGTATATTTCCATATTTTGATCTATATGGCTTCTTAATGTCAGGGGGGGGTTTACACGTCTGTTTACACGTCAACGGTCCTCACAACCACAGGCAAAGCAGCTTTTTGGAAACGGCTCCCGAGATGGATATTTAAGCATTAAGAGCTAAATCTGTCTCGGCAGTGATCTCGCTACATAGGACAGTTTTAACAACTTTCATCAGAGAAGACGGAATCAGATGTTTTAGAATCTTCCACACCACGGCTCCTTGGAGGCCCATCATCAGCACTGTGCTAATTGATTGCGAGAAAATACCCGCGCCTGTGAAATTATTTCTTGGTGATTCCATTTACGAGCTGATTTTACCAGCTGCATGTAAGATGCCCCATTTTTACTTCACAACTTTGCTGGTACTTGATACCTAGACACCTAATATACACTTTCTGGGGTTTTCTTTATAATTAACCACTTTGCACCAGTTTGACAAATTCAGGTTATGAATACATCGAGGTGTTTTAGCTTCACTTTGCATTTTCAAGTGGTTCTAAACAACAAAGCTCTAATAGAAGAGTTTGTACCAAAGTCAGACATGCTGGCAGTTCACCAATTCAACCAAACCTACTCTCACAGTCTTAGCTGCTTACATCAATGCAAATACTCACATTTTGCAAAGAAGGTTTACTTGTTTGTGTTTGTGCTGAGTTCCTCCTCCTGTTAATTCACAGTCATGCAACCATGCAATAATCTCAAACGTGTACAAACTACATTAAAAAAACGATCGATGCAGTTCCAGAGAACATCTGAGTGTCAATTTTTTTTTAGATTGACCTGAATCTAAATTTGCATCACAACACAAACCTTCTCCGGTCTCTCGGTCCCGATCAGAATTATTTACACCTGATTTAGAGCAAACTTCTGCTCCTCAAGATCGCATATTGAATAGTGAATTTCCCTTAACTTATATGTAGAGAGATACTTTATATCCGCTAACCTCAGAAAACAGGAAGTGAAGGTTTCTCACACAATTTTCCCCGGAGCTTAATGGCCCCCGACTGCAAAGTAGGAGATTGTATCTGTCACCATCATCGGATGTTGTTCTCACCTGCCAGGATGGATTTGTGAGCCTTGAATCTCGGACCAGCAACGAATCCGGAGCTTTCCCACAGACCTCCGAGCTGCTTGGCGGACGTGCGGTCGAGAGCCTTCACCATATTCATAGAGTCCTAAAAAACACAAATACCTTCAATAAAATACCTTCACGTAGGTCATAAAATGGCAAAATCGACTCTTTCAATGTCCAAAAAGGAGTTGACAGAAATACGTGGATACAGCCGGAGCATGATTCACAAGTTTTCCATTTCTCGCCGTGTTGTAATTGCAGTGTGTTTTTATAGCCGAGGGAACTACAAAGAGTTATTTTAGGTCGAACTGCTCCTTCCGTACGCTGACTGGTTCACACAGAGGCAAATAAATGGCATGCCATGTTCATAAGAAGAAAATAAATCAGTCAATCAAACACGCTGTGAATGATTAATGTGAGCCCTCGGCCTCTGTAATCAATACATCAGCCACTCGATATGGGGCCGATCCAAAGACAACCTATTGTTCCGTCTCTATCCAATCAGGCCGGCTGCACTCTCAAACAAGCCAGAAAATCGGCATTGAAGTCAAATTGGCGGTGCCAGCGTGTGTGTGCGTGTGTGTGTGTGTGTGTATGTGTGTGTGTGTGTATGTGTGTGTGTGTGTGTGCACGCAGTAAGTCCTGTTGAGAGATAAATGAGTCTGGTTGACATTGTCTGGAACAGGTGGTGAAGTCAGCAGGGAAGACATACACACAGGCCCGCACACACACACACACACACACACACACACACACACACACACACACACACACACACACACACACACACACAATAATTACTAAGTAATTTCCGACAGGATGAATTGACTGACTTGCGGTTCTGCGCTTGTGTGCAGATTCATCTAATCAGATAAAAAGCAGCTAGTTGGAGTTCCAGTCGGCTGTAAAACACACACCATCATGACCTAATAAACATTTGCATATAAAACGAGCACAAGTCACGATAGTGCACACATCTACTCACAACCACTAGTTCATGCTAATGGAATACAACGTGCAGTGTGATTGACCACGTCTGAACAGGTTTGTGTTAATGATTAGCTCAGCCTTTAGCGGAAATTTTAAATTTTTATTTGCATACGCCATTACGCATTATTTTCCGTGTTGTCCCAACGATCGACTGAAAACGGTATCACTTTTGGGTGTATGTTTTACATTCACGTTGAAAACACTTTTGGTTTGCATGACAGGTTGTTGTGTTGTTTCTGATACACCGAACCACACATGAATGCAGAGAACAGTACCACGAGAACATTCAAGTTCCGTTAAACTGACTTCATTCGGTGTATTGGCCCACTCAGTATCGGCTGTATGTAATAACTATATCTCTGCATGTGATCAAGATGATGGTGCATTAAATACATAATAATAAATGTGCACCCTGCACTGTTAAGAATAAAAACAAAGTGAGCGGCACAAACACTCTGCAGTCCTCCATTGTTATTGTTGCATAGCGGCTCATGTATGCTTACATACAGAAAAACTATATTGGCTGCAATCATCATGTGCGGTACTCAGCGTTTCAGAGAAGTTGTGTTTTTCCTGTTTACGCAGAGACGGGGAGCCGTGCCTTCTGAAAATGTTGCACTCCGGAAGCCTTTTTTCCTTCAGTGACTGTCGCTGCCGAAACGCAATGAAGGTTTGCCGCGTTCAGTCGCAAACACCTTGAAACATGGGAACCATGTTGTGTAGGAACGAGACAGAAGGTAGAAAAACAGGTAAAACATGCAAGCCGCACGCAGAAAGGCTCCAAAATCAAACGCAAGCGATTGGAGCTGTGAGGTGACGGCGTGAACCACTTCACCACTGTCCCTGTGAGCGAAGGACAAGAATAACAGTCGATTCAGTGGGAAGTGACACAGGAGTGGTCCTTGTTGGCCAAGCGCATGAAGGGAGCGATCGAGGCTTCATAAACGAAGGCCCCGTTAATTCAGCCCGTAACAATATTACACAGTTGTCCTTGGTTTCACCTCGGTTTAACGGTGAAAATTCTCGCAGCCGAAGCACAGGAGGAAGAACAATCGTCCAATCACGACGCGTCCAAATTCTGCCTCGACAAAAATAGTTTGTCGCTGATGAATAGACTGAGAAACTCTCGGATTTGGATCATTTGACCAACCACGGTGCAAAGCCTCAATTATCTGTCATTGTGAATGCGCAATCTTTGAAATAACAATTTACATAATTTAAAATAATAATTTCAGTTGTGGCGACAAGCCAGGACAGTCTCCAGACGTTAAAGTGTAAGTCATTAAACTAGATTGTGAATAATTACAAAGCGAGGAAGCCACACTTTCTTTCTCTTTGGATACAACACAAATGAGTGGAGGACGAATAGGAGGACACAGAAGCATGAAAGACAAACAGAAGGAAACTGCAGCAACTTTGCCGTTGGCTGTAAATTTGGCACTCTCGGCAGAAGCGAAAGGGCGTCCAAGGTAAAGTAGGAGAAACCATTCGGAAAGAATCTGCGGCTGCTGTTTGGAGCGGGAATGTAAATATTTGTGTGACACCGTCGCTGAAGACCTTCAGGTTCAAAGTGTCTAAAAAGAGTTAACAGACGCAGCGTTAAGTTACTTCATTTCGTAATGAAAAGATTTCAAAGCGCACATTGATGGAGAACAGTGCCATCTAGTGGCAGCCGGGAGCAGTTGCAGCCACACGTATGAAAGAGGTCGGTGTTCATGGCGATCGTCAATTCGCCACTGAAAACAAGAAAAATCAATCATCAGATAAAAAGGCATTTATATATTCTACGGATGTAAAGGAATTGCAGATATTTATTTCATATAAACTTCATAAGAGTGATTTCAAATGTCAAACAATTAGAAAGTCTTTACAGGCGTACATTTTAGGGATTAGCTAAATGTTACAGCTATGCAGCCCAAAAAAAAAGCAAAAATGAGTTTAGAATTCTCATTTAATCATTTACATAATAGATGTAATTAGAAATACATGGAAAAAGAAACAAGCGCCAACATTTACAAAGTAAAACCCTGGTTCTGTTTGCTCGTCTCGATCAAACGTTGTATTTTGAGTAACTAAATCTAAGTTTAATTATAACAAAATCAACATGAAAATATACTTCCACCACTACATCTCTGAAGTATCCCATGTAGAAAGTCAATACAACAACTAAATAAGCCAACCATGGTCATTTTGGTTGACCAGAACTTGTTTAGATCTCAGTAAGAAGTGAGCCGGGAAGCAGCCGTATTTAAGGACGATGCTTTTCCTCATTAAAACACTGACAGCAGAGGCTCACTGGTACTTTGGAGATATTTGACTGTCAGACTGAGAGATGAAAATATTTCTTCGCTCGTGTTGAAATTGAGCAGGAATATTTGACGTTGCCATCACAGGCCTATTTTTAAATCCTCCTGTGTCTTAGTGTTGGGGATCAGTGAGGTAATCACTGAGAGGGAAAACTTTCAAATGAAAAGAAAACTTGATTTTACAGTATTCACTGTGAAAATGAACAAGCTTGCTCACCCCAGATACATTTCTAAACTTGAGTTAGGCCAGAGGTTTGCAATCTGAGGGGCGAGACGACAAAAGAGGCAAACTATCAAGTTGGGAGGCTGGTATTTAAAGGCGGGCCTTCTTGCTATGATGCAAGAGCACTAAACACTGTGCTACTATGTGGCCTCGCGTCAGAATATACTAATTCTTTTTCTTTTAATGAACACAGAAAGAGCGTTAGAGCAACTGTGGATGGCAAATTCAGCTTGGGAATTTCTCTGATGCATTATTAGGAATATTTGTCATTTCCTTTATGCCTAGAAATATTAAATAAAATGTATAAAGATGCATTGAAATAACCTTTTTTCCCCCTCCCCAAAGTCAGTGTGTTTACTCTCTCACAATAATAATTAGCATTCAGTTTACTCCCTGAAACTTGGTTATTTCGTCCAGCTTTTTAGCTCATGAAATCGAGATTGGGAAGCTAAAGCCTCAAATCTATGTTCACCAGCTGCTGCAAAACTTAAGTGCAATTGAAGAGACAAAATCAAGCATGCAGGAAAACCATGTTGTTAATGTGCTATAAAAGGATCATCTTGGTCCCATTTCTTTTGTCGAGTTCGCATCCCCAAATCCCCACAAAATAAACTTGGTAAAGCTGTGTGATACTCAAAAATGCACTCGGAGAGAAAGGGTTTGTTCCCTTCTCATCCATCCCTATTCATCCATCTGCTAACCTATTCATCCATCGACACATCCATCCGCCCATTCAGCGGGGCACAAAGAGAAACCTAGAAAAGGAGGACAATGGAGAAGTGCGTGGCAAGCAGGAAATTGAATGTCAAGGAGCCTTGTTTGCTCCTGATGGAGGTTTGAGGGTGAGCCTGAAGGGGACCGAGAAACAAGAGTGAAAGAAAAAGAAGCAGAGGGGAAGATAATAAAAACAGAGAGGGGGGGAAAAGGAGGAGAGATGCGGGGGATAATAAAAAGACAGAGCAAATACAGATGCAGAGATAGCGGGCGGACGGAGAGCGGAGAGGAGCCGCCCCACGCAAAGGGGGGGGGGGGGGGGGGGGGGGGGGGGGCAGCTCTGGGTGGCGTGTACAGCCGGAGAGGGCCTCTCATAGGAGCGGCTTATTCCTGGCACCCAAATGTGGGAAATGTGGCTTTTTCTCTCTGAAAAAAAGAGCACTGGAAGTGTTGGCGGCGTGACTTCCACAGCTGGCTCTATTAATCAGTCTCCGGAGAGACGAGTGTCCGACCGACTGACTGACTGACTGACATCCATCCATCTCCTCACAGAGGAAGAGCCGGTCCCAGACCCCGGCATTCATGAAACAAATGATTAGCGATACAGAAAGTCCGGCAGGAAGGCAGCTGCTGGGTATGGACGGAGGAAAACAACCCATAGAGAGAAAAACAAGAGGGTAGGAGACAGACCGAGGGCAGAGGACAGACGTTCAGTGGGCTCAAGCTGAAATGACAAAAAAAAATGCTTTAGGATCAGGAGGAGAAAGGACGAGAGCTGTGTCCTGAGTGCCCAGAGGAGAAAAAAGAAAAAGAAAAAAGAGAAGAAATATATATATATATATATATATATATATTAATAAATAAACAAGTGCTGAAATGGGAATTGGAAAAGCAGAGCCGGCGAGGAGCCTGGTCAATGTGTTTGGGTATAAATAGCCCAATTAGTATGGCGGAGCCGTTGCCGGGGCTCTCAGACGCAGCGTGGCAGAGCCGCTCTAATTACTGACTAACTTGACCAATTATTCCACTGTTTAACCAGGCAGAAACTAAATCGCAGCACCTGGTTATTTAGACACACTGGCTGCCCTGACAGCCTTCACGCCATTAGCTGTCATCTTCAGTCATTGTCAACCTCTTCTTCCTCCACCTTCTCCTCCTCCTCCTCCTCCTCCTCCAAAGCACTCCTGCACACTACAGTTAGACGTTGCAGGTTTCTTAACTATTAATGTCTCAGCACCTGCAGTTTGTGGACGGGTAAATGTGATCAGGTGTCCGTTGGCAAAGTCAAAGCATCGCGCTGATTCAACAGTAATGTATTGCAGTTCTAGAAAGGCAACGGGAAACCATCAATCTGTGGGTTCATGTTCACTAACCATGATTGAGCACACTCCCCGTCCAGCCAGTTCATGTTCGCACCTCCGCAGTATGCAGACTCCTTTTTTACTTGCAATGCAAAGTATACAGTACAGCTACTTATCACACAATTGTGCCATCACCAAAAAACAAAGTGTTGCTGAACGTGCATCGGCTTGTTGCTTTAGGCCCCGTTTACATGACATTGTTCATGTAGGGGGGGGCGCAAGTTCTCTGAAATGCTGCCGCTGCACCGTGTATGACTCCCTGCTCATATTCTCCCGGGACTTGGTTGTTTCATAGGTGAGAGTCGCTTGTAATAACAATCCACCGTGGTCGTCTGTGGACTCGCCGTTGCTGGCGTTTACAGTGCATTGTTCTCTGTGTGCATACGTGTGTGTGTGTGTGGGGTTTCATTGCAAAAACAAACGACAGTGCCAACTTGTGGCCAAACATGCTCACGACGTCGCTGTTTCTGTGTAAGAGAATATTGTTTTCAAAGCTTTTCTTTCAGGAGCTTGCACGTTCTCCCCGACCATGCGTGGGTTTACTCCGATTTCCTTCCTGCAGGTGTGAATCTGAGTGTGTGTTGTTTCTGTGTTTGCTCTGTGATTGATAGGCGACTCGTCCGAAGACAGCCGGGGTGGACTCCGGCACGCCGTGACCCTTAGTTGGAAAAAAGATGGATGGATGGATCCACAATAGCTGTGATGCATTCACAGCCTTAAAACAATTTCAGCTTTCCTTTATAGGATCGTGTCGACTGTCTGCATGCTTGGTAGCTTATCTCAGCTGTTGTTTTGCTTCTCATCTGTGCTAACATCTGGATTACAGAGCATCTTCCTCCCACTAACTGATGTGACTTCAGCTGAACTTGACCGAATCCTTAATGAGAGTGATGATATAAAGTACCACAAGCGTTACTTTCTATTTCAGGACAATATAAAAAAGTAAGCTGGGACCCAAAACAGCAAAGTGTTGCTTTTTAATAATCTTTAACAGACATGATTAATGGTAAGAGTATAACTTTAAAGACATGGGTACATTCATATATGATGATTTGTAAATGTTATGATCTACATTCTCTCATGATCAAATTAAACTAAACTTAACTAAGAAATCTGATTACTTCTTAAGAAGTGATTATGAATGACTCATTTTCAGTGACTTGCTTTGTGACTCATTGCTGCCTAACAATCTGAAATGCAAACTTTAGTTGTGTATCACTATTCATGCGGGTTAGTACAGTTCAGGTGAACGACAAATCAACCAAGACAAGCATTAATTACCTGGAATGATCGCTATAATGAGGCACTGATTCAATCAAGTAGAATAAAAAATCCGATTAGAATTATATTTTGAAAACATGAAGCTGACATTTCTTTCCACTTTGTGGCCTTTGAGATGATTTTTTCAGCGGCTTTTCTCTCAACTTCACAGCAGCTTCAAAACAGGTTCAGTCCAGATTTTTTGAGGACTGGATTTTATCCATGTGTGATTTTGGACGGAGTTAAAATCACCGTATCAAGTAACATATTATGCATAATCTTACTTTAGTTACTAATCACATCATTGTGTGACATGGGGACGGTGCAACAGAGGGTGAAAATGTGACTTCAGAATAAACTGTGAGTGCAGCTGAGCCTCGCCGTTACCATGACAGCCCACTGTTTGGTTTTCTGTGGACTTCCAGCGTTTGCAGTCAGATTCACGGTCTTGCTTTATTGAAGATCGTAAAATAAAACATATACGGTATGTCCCACTCTTTAGGAGTATTTCTGCTCATACATGTATGTAAGTTTTCATCACCAGAAAGCATCTCATAAAGGAACAGATGTCAGAAGCTGTGTGACAAATCTCTCTCCACTGAGAGAAAAACATGTTTTTGAGTAACTATTCCATTAATGGCTCTAATATTTGTTTAGAAAATTGGGTAAATATCCAGACCTGTGGACGTGTGAGAGGAACCAGTGTTTTTTTTAATCAGGTTTGCAGAAGCAGAAACAAGAAACGTAAGAAAAACATCACTAATGCTGAAAACCACCATTTCATAACAGATAGTATCCATAGGTGAGAACAAACACTGGAGCCCTGTTTACACGGAAACCGGGAAAAACACTGACAATGATGTAGTTCGCCTGCCAGTCCATGAGTTGGCTCTGTCGGTTGTTTCTGTAATGAAACCACACACACATGCGCAGAGAGAACAACATGATATAAACATTAACAATGGGTGCAGAGACATTCATATGGACGGATGACATAGTTGGACTGCTAACTGCGATTTCCCCCCGTTTACAAGGAGACATTGTCGGAAAAGTTCAAAAAGTTGCCTTTGTCAGTGGCTCCGAGCACCGTTGTTGTTTAGATGTTTTTCGTTTTCAGCTGAAAATGTCATGTAAACAGAGTCAAGACATACACAGCCATTAAGTTTAGAGTTTGGAGTGTATTATTCCGCTGAAATACCTGTTAGACTTATAACAGGCGTTTCCTGTAAATACTTACAGGTTGTAACAGTTAACAAAAACATTAGGAATTAAATATTTTTCAAAGCGTTCACGCTCTGAAAATTCAAAATCACAGAAATGTTTCATATGTCAATTAATTGCAATTATGTGCAATTAAACAAAAACATTTAATTTTAGAATAATTATTAGAATCTGTTGAGGATTTCAATTCTAGGAAACAGGATATAATAATTGCATACAATAGGGAATCCTGGCTTTACAACAGGAAGTTGACAAGAATCCATAAACGTCAAAGAATTTAATGTGTGGGTTAAAACTGGTTTGGTGTCGTTCAATGGTACATCGTGACCTCTTGGTGGAGCTACACCAAAGTCATCAGTAAAATCACTTGCAGGCTTTAGAAATTTCTTTGAAACACCCATAGAATTCTTAGTTTTCATGGCTCTCTGTTCAGCTATGATGAAGATATGAGAGGAGTTGTACAAAGCCAATAGCCGGCTGAACGACTTTTATTATGCTCCAGTTTTAATGACGATAATGATAATGGTGACGACAGAAGCCCATTCGGTATACAACCCTAGGTAAAGAATAACAGTAATGAAGAATCATCGCCGCTGTATCACCACAATCATCATTTGTTTTGGTAATTAAGTTCCCAAGATAAGTACTCACTAAAGCACTTGCCTCCCAGTTAGTTCCTCAGACATCAAGATGGATTTGTCGCAAGCTCCCTCCAAAGCCTCCAGGCAACGCAGAGTTAATATTGAGTTTCGGTACCCAGATGATTTATTCATAATGCATCAATCTTTTTCTGCCTGTTTATGTGTTTGTTTATGGATTTACAGTGTTTTGCCATGCGTGAAATGGTTTGAAAAAGGGAAAAAGGAAAATCAAATCAAATCAAATCAATTTCATTAAGTCATGGAACGCTTCCTCTTTTTACCTCGCGAGTCCCATTTCCTGCGCTCGGTCAACAAACGTGAACCCAAAACGAGACCACCGACTCCTGCACACAAGTGGACTGCCACCTGTATTCATAAGCACATTACAGTGCTGGCTACAGCTGTCTCCTCTTGTGTTCAGGGGGTAATTCCGTCCTTTGCCCCTCTCTTTACGGTTGTTTCGGGTCAATTCGCATCAACACGATGTGAATGCGTACGCAGCGTTGTTTTATTGACCTGATTTTTGGGCTCACTCCTACTCTGAGCTGGATGGCTGCTGACTTCATGGCTAACGAGATGGCACTCAGCATGAGCGTACATCTCCGGCAGTGCTGTACAATTGTCAAAATACATCAGGCCCGCGTGTCACTTTCTTCCAAACTCCCTTACCGCACATTTCCATGAACTTCAAGTTTGACACACGCTGTGCAACTGTGACGAATGCTCGAGCACTCCGTCTCGGCATACGTTTGGAAATCATTAGTGATGCTATTCTATATTCAGATGAGCCTCAGAACAGCCATTTGTTATATACAGTGGCAGCAGACATCCTCTGAAATGTCCTCGCTTCAAACACCGCTATTGAACACAGAAGAGTCTAATGACTGCTAACTGGAGTCAGGAGACAGAAAACCTGAAGTCAAGTCGATCAAACTAAATTCTTAGAAGGACTGTGACTTCAAAAGTATACTAATGAAAAAAAAAATATTTTGTTAATATTAAGTTTGTTGCTTACGGAAGACACAGATCCTTGAAGACCTTCCATGACGAATCGGTTTGCGTGGAAAGGTTACTGCTTATCCATCAATGGAGACCAGTTAGTCGCGTGGCGACTCTCCGTTGAAAGGGTCAAACAGTCAAGCTGACTTGAAAGGTGCAGCACACGATGCTCAATAAGGTAAAAAGAAGTCAAGCGTAACAACTGAAGGTTTGAAAGAATCACTGAAATGACTTTAAGACGTTCCCACGCTCACCTAATGAACTTTGGGTTTCGAACAGAAAGAACCAGATGAAGTGGCTCAACGTTTGTATGTACGTGCCTCACATCTCGTGATAAGAGTGAGAAGCTCCACCATTCAGAAGAACAAAACGAGCCATAACTCCTCCACACTGAGAGCCAGCTGGTGGTACAAGCAGCTGATTAGAATGTCCCCTGGTCACGTCCCATCAGATGTATACCAGGCATCTGGGAGGAGGCGTCGGGTCACTCTAAGATCCGCTGAAGCGATTATATCCTTCATTTGGTCTTAGCGCACATAGAGCTGGGGGAAGTAACAGGAATATCTGGGCTTTGTTTCCCTCCGTGGTGGGAAAGAAGATGAATAGACGGTAAATACTGAACAAGTAAACACACAAAGTTTGCCACAAACAGCACCATGGCACTCCACAACACCTATACAGGATGTTCTTTCTCCACTCAATGTCTGGGAAAACAACGCTATGAGATCATGAGAAAAAGGTATCAAAGACCAAAATAATCAAGTTGTGTCATCAGTGATGTACAGAGTGGAGTGGAGGGATCATCATAAGTTGTGGTTGCTATGGTGCGTAATAGCTTGGACCACTTAAAGCTAAAATACATTTCAAGTTTATCAACAATAACAACAAGGTCCATCATCCTCGGCTTTAAAGAGGGAAGTATAGCTTCTGTTGAGTGGCTTTAAAAAAGAAAATCAGTGTAAAAAAAGAAATGTGAACCAGTAAAAATATAAATATGCTTCCTTTATACACAGAAACTGTTATGTATGTTTGAAATGTACCAATGCCTTCATACTGCCAAAGGGCAGAGGACATTGTTGGTTCTATGTGACATGTTTCCAAAGATCACTGAGATCAAGATCATCATTTCTGTTGTCTTCCAAGTTACGTTGTCTACTTTGTTCGTTTCACTGATCGCACATGAGCTATCCTGCACAACACTGCCCCAACAGGTCATCAGAGGTATCACTGTGTGCTTCACTTCCATAAGATGGAAGATGGAAGAGCTCACGCCTAAACCCAAGTAAGACGCTTTAAAATGAGACCAGACCGGCGACAACAGCTGAGATCCGGAGCGGAAGCAGTTCGGATCCAAAATGTGTTTTGAACATTGTGCAGCTCTGATCAGAAGCAACTGGAGGATCCAGTTCTAAACATCCGCTGCAAGCTTTATAAGCTTTGTTCATGAAAGACATGGAAATATTCAGATTGCTTGCATGTTGTCAGGTCAAGAACATTCAGCTGGTTGATGCTTGTGACTCACATGCAGATCAGATCACATTTAATGGCCAAGTCACGCAGAAAGCCTCATTTTTAAAAGGGACCTCACACTTTCACCTGCCACCGTATTCTGTGTAATATGTAAATAGACACCTGTTCATTGAGACAGTATAATTTTTTTTGTAACCCTGGGCCAATTATTCAACACAACTTTGCCTAAATTCATTAACTTTTTGAGTCATTCTTCAAGAAATAAACAAACTGACAGAATGGGAGAAAATAAGCTCTGCGGGGACAGTCTGACTGGAAGTTTCAGAAATGGCTGCCAGGTTGGCATCCTGCCATTGCCAGAAAGACAGACATAATTGAATTCTTTATATTTGGAGTGATAATGCCCACTTCAATTACACCCCATATTTTAGGAACATAAAAACTGATAGCAGAAGTGATGAAACACAAACTTTAGAAGAAAGCCTCTTGTGCGGCACACAAATATACACAGAGACGCCGACTGTTGTGACTTAGTCTTAGCAATTACGCAGAATGAAAATAACATTGAGAGACTAGGTGCTCTCTGCCGAATGCATTCAAGATTAGTAAGTGCTTGCAAGGTCAGGTCATTTGCTGCAGCTGAGGGGAGGCTGAAAACAGTTGCCTGTTTGAGAAAAAGGAAGAAAAGGTTCAGAGTATTTAGACTGTAAGGCCACCGTGTGCCTTCTGCAGCCCACTGTAACTATTTGAGATATATCTGGTTTACTTAATTCTCTCCTATTTATTAGATCCATGCTGCTCCCATCATTTTCATTGAATGACTAATCAAACACAAAAAGCAGGGAAATTTGAGTTTTTTGTATTTTCTTGCTTGTAACAAAGCTTTTCATCAATAAATCTTATGCTGTTGGAAAAACCGGTACCTTAGGGGCAACAGAAGCTAGAAACAAGAGTCGATATCATGTTAAGTCACTTTATTGGTCCCTTGGGGGAGATTATTCCTCCGTGTCCGACCCATCGTATTCATAGATTGCATTAACTGCCCATTCCAGGAGCACTGGGCCGCCGGAATACAGAACCTGGAGGAGGAGTCACCGCAGTAGTGGTGATGAGGGTGGGGACAAGTGGATTTAACTTTTCTCGCATGTTTGGCTGTTTCCATACACAATAGCAGCATTGGGAAACCCGTGAAAACAGACTTCCCAGTCTCCAAAGTGAACAGGTGAAATTGTGCATTGAGTATTGACATCAGGGTTTTCGCCAACAAAGACGGAAAGACAAGCACTCTGCGGCCCCGTTTACAGAACGTTAACAAAACAACCGACAGCTCCAATGGGCAGCCTGGCATGCTGACTACATCGATTTCAACACTTTTCTGACACAAGAATGCAAAAGCAAAGCCTTAAAACTGTTAAAGTATTCTGGCGTACATATCCTCTCATGTACTTCGCCGCCATTTTAACTCCAGGAATTCAGAGTAAGAATGTAAACTTGGACACTGAGTGCCTTTCACCTAAAGACCAGACGATCATGAATCGTAGACCGTGATTGGCCCAGGAGAGGGCCAGAAGTGGGTCAAGGGTTACAGGATGTGAGGAAGGATCCCCTCTCGAGGATACGTATATTTCATCGTTCACGCTTGGAACGGTTTCTCTTTCCATCATCTTTGATTCCCACACAGCTCCTGAGCAAAACAGGAACGAGGATTTTGGAGTCCAAGTAAGTAAGCTTGATATTTCTTTTTTTTTTTTTGATTGTATTGGATTGTGAAGTGTTGAGGGAGCCCTGATGGACCCTGTACTAGTCTTTTGATAATAAACCCTCATGTAAACCTCCACCATCTCAGGTCTGTTTTCTCAGTCCGCCATAGATTAGGGGTGGGTCGTCTCTCAATCGGAAAGTTGCAGGTTCGAATCCCATCACCACCTGCCCGCATGCCGAAGTGTCCTTGGGCAGGACACTGAACCCCAAACCGCTCCCATTGGAGTGACAGCGCCTTGCATGGCCGCAGCCTCCATTGGTGTGTGGATGTGTGTGTGAACGTGATGAACAATGTAAAGCGCTTTGGGGCTGCTCACGCAGCTCTAAGGCGCTAGACAAGTAAAACCCATTTACCACTTATGATGAGCACACGCAGGAGGAATAAGTTACTCCGAACAAAACGTTGTCATCTGTCATCGCTTTCGGGCTCTGAAGACGTTGGCTTCGAGGGGACAGAATGTAGATCTGATTTAAAAAATCGTCGGGTACCCGTCTCACACGTCGACAAGGCCTAAATCTCTTCCAGTAGTTCCAAAACCAGCGACCTTCCAGTCCTTCACTTCACCTCGAGTACACCACTGCCCCTCTTCACCAGTATCAAGTGTTGGCTGCTCATCCCACAAATGCACATTCCTTCCAATATGTAGTTCCTTTTAAAAGATAAATGAACAGGTTTTGTTTCTTAACAGTACAGACTTTATAGCCAAAAAAGTATTGTTATAGCAAAGACAGAGTCTACCAAACAGACATTTTCTTACTTTCTGCGAAAGGCTTCATGATTCTGACTCAAATCGTGAGTCATTTTCTGTCCATGCTTCCCTGTCTGCTGCAGTGGCATTCACACTTTCTTTGCATTGAAAGCCTTGAGTACATATGAAAAGCGCTACCAATACATGCTGCGAGCTCCACAGAGGTACATAACCATTAAATCAGTAACCAATGTTAGCGCAACGAAAAAAGAGTAGATTACTTTTTTTTCTTTTTTTTTTTTTAAATCCAGCGCGAGCTGCGTTGTTACCGCTCGGGCAGAAGGAAACACGCGATGAAAAATACTTCATTACGAGTTAATTAGAGGGAAGCTGCGGAGGCTGCACCACAACGTACTACGGCTTCATCAGGAACTTCATTACCAGTTATTTACATATTTAATGGAGTTTTAATTGCGATTTAACCTGAATCAAATGTCAGCAGGACGCACCGCACGATATGAGATTCATTAGAAGATGCACTCCTAAAATATTGCGAGGTGAGTCGGAGCTAACCGCACAAAAATAATCGAGAATGCACTTTTCACTAAAATGACACCGTTCACTCTGCAGCAGAACAAACCGGGCTCCACGTCACACCGCCGGCTCCGTCACTTTCACATTCCACTGCTCCCAACAACCACAAGCACACGCAGAGAAGAGATGAGATATTCTGCGTTAACAGATACAGGAGCCAGAGCGGCCAGCGGCCCTCTGGCAGCCTCCAACAGGTGACGGAACTGATTAAAACCCAGAATAATAGAGCAATCTGATTCGGTCCTGACACCATTAAACAAACACAGCCCCAGAATCCCAGAGCTATTAACCAAAATGTCAGAAAATAAACACTTCATTCACAGGGAGGCAATAGCTAAAATCCGTCACCATCTTTAATTAAGGGCGAGTCTATTCTTCTCCTGTTTCAGCCCACAAGGGGTTAATGGGCGCTTCTACAGACATTTGGTATTAACTTGGTATTTATTTGGAGTTTCCTTTGGTGAGCAAGAAGTAATCCGTTTCAGATGCTGGGCTTGTTTACAGAGAACAGAAAAATATAGGTAACCGGCACTAACAATGAGCTCGCTGGCTGAAGCAGAAGCAAAAGCAAAAGCTGCTAAACGTTTACAGTAATCACAAAAACTAAAGATTGTTGAATGATCATCACAGATGGGTCAAAGCCAGTATAAAGCAACTGCAGAGCAGCATCCGATATCAAAGTGCCTTTTTTGATAGAATTCATGGTTTTTGTATGCAGTGCTTTTTTACCAACACTCTCCTCATCTTCAGTACTGGGGGAGACGATAAACTAAAGAGCAACAAAAAAGTCCCACTAAAAAAGGTCTGAAAAACGACTCCCAATAAATTAGCTACCCCTCAGAACATAACCTTTAATGCTGGGATACAGTATATGCAACTCACCTAAGTTAAAAGAATAAACCAATTAATGGGTGAGTAGAGGAATAATGACAAACACCAGCAGCAGTTTAACATAAATGTCACAGCCACAGCCAGTTTTGTACATTAGGTGGCAGTAATGAGTCAAGATTGAGTCCGATTTGTCAATTCAGACCAAATCGAGAAGAGTTTTAACAGCGACTGTTATGGTTTCTATTAAATTTGTTTCAATGCTTCTCATTAGACTGAGGACTGACAAAACTATTTGTGAATGCGTATAAAGAGTTGTCTGTCTGTATTTCAATCCATCTGTCCAAAGCCACAGTCGTCAATGTGTAAAAGAATTTGTCAAAGTTTATTTTAAGATATGTACTGGTTGTTTCTCGAGGCTAAACCCTGCCCTAATCCCAGCACCTACTGAGGAACAAGGCAGTGCAGTGGTGCCTGTAAGCCTGTGCTCAGGGCAGCAAAACACAGGCGTTACGACTTTTGCAGATTCGGGTTGACATTGACAACTCTGACAGACGGATTGAAATACAGACAGAACTCTCCATAGTGGCAAATAGTTTTCCTACAATAATGCCCCCATAAATTATCGCTTTCAAATTGTCTACTATGCTTATTTATTTAACTATTCTCTGTCATACTAGACGATGAAAATGTGGAGGTAGTGCGATTTTAGTGAATTTTATTTCAGTTTTGCAAATAATCTTGTTTTAATGTGTTAATTTTGGTGAGCAACTGTGAGTTGTTGAATAATTATCTGGCCATTTTGGTCTTTTACAATAGCAGTGTAGTTATCATTTTCTAATTTCCTCCAAGATAAATACAGCTTCTATATCAATCAGGCATTGAGATACTTTTAAATAAAGTCATATACAAGACAAATATTAATTTAGACTCACACAACAACATTATCAAGTGAAAACAGAAAACTTCTGTAGTGTTTTGAGCATCCGTTTACATGGCAACGGTGCTTGGAGCCACTGAAAATGCAATTTTACTGAGAGTCTATATACTATCAACAAATGTAATATCACAGTATTAGATTGTCGGTATTCAAAAATAACCTATCAAAATAGTGCAGCAGCTCTGTTTTGAAGTTGTAATTCATGTAATTCATTTAGTGGTCACTGTGTTGGTGTTAGTTAGCTCACCCATAAACATTATGATCACTAATAAAAGTCAACACACAGATAAAACTTTTGTTTGTCAAGTCAATACGTTTGATTGATGTCACTTGTACAAATGCTGTTTTCTGCTCGCTCGCAAATATGATCCTATATTGGCTGGTACTATTTTTTTGTATAATTTTTTTTTATTTCCACTTTCCAGTTACTCCTCAATGCACCGTGCGATCGGGGACGCAGCTGTGTGAGTTCCGGTGGCTCGGCCCGCAGACGTGGCGGCTGGCCTTCCATTGACACGGAGCTATTTGGGCGAATCTGCACAGACAGAAGCATTTTTCATGCATGATTTGAAGTCAAGTTGTGGAACAGGGACCGGGGCCTGAACCCCTCCAATTCACAGCCAAGAGCGCTGTGCCTGGCCAACTTTTATCTTTACACATATACACGCACCCACACACACACACACAGTCCCAGCGACGCCGCTCGCAGCGAGCGTGAGCTTCCGCCTGTGAATGCATTTTTTTTTTTTGTTTTGTTTGTTTTTCAAGATATTTAAAGTGGTTTTGTTTTCTCTGCTGCAAGATCACAGCCTCTAAAGTGGTAGCTTTGAGACTGTGATGCCCGAGCCGAAGTCCTTAAAGGAAATGTCAGGACACAGAAAAGAAAGAAATAACTCGACAAAAGTTGCCAGTTTGTTATATTTTGTGCTGGAGAAGCTTTTGGTGGGATGTAAAAGTGTTGATGTGATGGTGCAAAACCGAAGACAGTATCAATTAAAGCGTCGAAAATGGTGGAAGACATCCTTTTTCGAGTCAACATTTTTACTGTAATTCTACTAATTTTCCCACTTTTAATTGGGTTAACATAGAAAGGGAGCTATATAACATTATTTTACCCCGAATGAAAGGTTCATTTCCCCTTCCCATTTCTCCACTGAACTAAACACATGTGTCCTTTTGCCCCGTGCCACTTCCCACCTCCGCCTCTTCATCCTGCTCCTGGAGCTTGTTGTCTGTGTGTGTGTGTGTGTGTGTGTGTGTGTGTGTGTGTGTGTGTGTGTGTGTGTGTGTGTGTGTGTGTGTGTGTGTGTGTGTGTGTGTGTGTGTGTGTGTGTGTGTGTGTGTGTGTGTGTGTGTGTGTGTGTGTGTCTGAGTTTTGTTCAATGTGCAGGGAGAGAGCAGCTGGAGCATCTGCAGTTGTCTCCTCTGACAGCGGCGCAGCATATGGCGGGGCCCCGGTGAAGGATGGGTGCTGTCACCCGGCAAAGTGCTTACCCACCGACAGGAGAGGCGAGCCGCGCTCAAGCCACGAGGAAGAGGAGGAAACAGCTGAACATCAGCACCCCACTCATTTATTCTCCCGCCGCCGCGTCACCCTGCCAGGGTGTTGGGGAGCCTTGAAGGAAGGACTTCAGGATAGAGCTCGCGGTGGCCAAGAAACCCCGTCACCTGGCATGACGGTAAATCATATCGCAGGCCCGTCTGTCCGCACAGGATGACCCGCCTGAGACGACAGCAGTGGGTCATCCTCCGCCTCAGACATGCAGGTCATACACGGGGTTACTGGTTTACCACAGCCTAATTTCTCCTCGAGAAATCCACACTGGATATATTTGGTTGGAGCTTCGTTTCTTATAGACGCTGACATGAATAATACATTTTCTAACTTTTAATCCTGCGTTCTTTTGTTAACTGCTCAAGCTCAGTCTCGTTACATTTCAAAAGGGCCCATTGTGCTCCCCCCCCCCCCCCCCTCATCTTTTCTGGTGAGGATATAACGTTTCAGGATGAGTGTTTAATTATAGATGCGTCCAAAGTGTCAAGAAATGAGAACTGCGTGCTCAAGTAGGTTTCGGGGCTCAGGTTTCGCCCGGTTTTGAACAAGGTGATGTCGGCAGTCAGCAAGTGGGTGGCTGGTGTCAAATTACAAATACCAAACGTGGCAGGCCAGTCGGGGAAACGAGAAGAGAACGGGCTTTTTGGGATTGTTAAAATTACTCTTGCCGAATGATTGTGTTATGTTTACATTAGCATTTGCATAATTCAGCCAGAGCCAACATGCGACCAGTGATAAATTACATGAATCTGTATATTTTGAATATTACGGGGTGTTGAAAGTCAGGACGCAGGCGCCTGTTTGCTTTTTCCTTCCGCTGATTCCTTTTTTTTTTTAATTTCCGTATTTCTGCTGAAAAATGTTGAATTACAATGAGAAGGAAGTCATGCTGAGAAAAGCCCCAACCGGCCAAAAAAGATCAGTTGGAGAGGAGCCGTCTTACACAGTCGCTGTAATGACATCAAACAGCTAAAAAAAACAAACATCTACATTTACATCTAAACATCTTGAAGGCAAACTGCATAAAGAGCCAGGATCAAGCAAATCAAGAATATTCTAGAAATGCAAAATAGCTTTAAATCTGAATCATTCTCAGCATTTAAAAAAAAATATATATACATTTTCAATGTGTTTTAAATCTGAATGGATATGAATAAATCGTATCACCTCATATGACCAGCAGTGAAACTTTGTCAAAACCAGTTGCCTGTTTTTGGATGTCACTTGGCAAAAAGCTTGTTTACTTCCCCAGAGCGCGTGGTTCTGGTAAGTTTAACAGCTTTTTCACCTCCTTCAGATCATCCCTCTCCTCATTTTATCTGTCTGCTGCTTTGTATTGATGTTACGCACAATCAAATCATGAGAATCTGACTCGGATTTCTTACAATAAAAATGTGATATTTAGTTCCTCCCTGAAATCCATCTCCTTTTCAGAGATGAAGATGCTTCCACGTCGCTAATAAACCTAATCTTTTTTTTTTTTCTCCCTCTCTCTCTTCTCGGTGCCACTTTCAAGCAATATTTACAGAACATGAAACCCCCCGAGTGAAAGCTTCCATCTCCTCCTCCTTGGTTAATTTATGTCTGAATCAGACGGCGGCCAAATATGTGGCGCTTTTTCAATTTCACAAGTGTTTCACAACTTGAGTGGAAGGACAGTAAAATCAATGCCAATTCAGTGTTTATCAGCAGTCATTCTTCCTCTGCATAGTCTCCAGTGAATTGCGATGATTGTTGCAGGGACAAGATGCTCAGACTGATCGTGGTTGGAAGGGAGGCGAGGGGGGGGGATAGAAGAGGGAGGAAAAAAGATAAAATCAGGAGGTTCCAGTTTGGCTTTCAAGGCCGCTTTTTCAAATTTGATTTGATATTTAGATCAAATTACAGAAACGACACATATTTCCTTTTTCAAAAATGCATTGGTCCTTTCAAGCTGTGACAAGGACTGAAATGCCTTCGGCCGCAATTTGAGCAGAATCAAAAGGATTGTGTGCGGCACAAAGGACGCATTAGGTGGACAGACGCCTGCAAATCTGAGTCATGGCAAACTGATTTATCGCTAGTGCTGTCTATAAGGCAGGGATGGACATGAAGTGATGTTGTCTGGGCGAGACGTACCTCCTAAATTGGTAATTTCGTCAAGAACAACGCGTAACTTTTCACCATCAGACTGCAAAACATATAAAACAGACAGAACATTTCTAAGTTCACCTGAACAAGTTCCTTTGAGCTCATGCCAATCATGCGGTAGCAACCCTATGATGTTCAATGCGCTCCGTGTTATATACTCTTACGAACTTAAAATTAAATGTCGAACGTTACCTACGTTGCCCGTCCTGGACCCAAGCGTTGATTTAGGAAGAGCGGCTCGGGTGGCGGGGCCTACAGAACATGCAGCTTTGTTGTTTTGTTCGGCCTGACAGTTTGTGAGACAATCTCTCTTCGTTTCCGACGCAGCAGACCATCTGACAATAAACCCCCCGTGTTGAATGCAGGTAACTTCAGTAGCGGGCTAACAGATGCGAAGCATAAAACAGATGATAAAGTTGGCCTGCTGGATAGAAAAGATCCAGTTAAAAAATGAGGGATGGGAGCATGGCTGTGTGTAAAACAGAATTTATATATTTCGACGAAGAAATTCAAGTTTTTAGTATCGGCTCAATGCTTAACGTGTAGCGGCCAGCGCAACTACGTGGTAAGATCGTTTCTATGGTGAAATTGAAAGAAGGGACAATATAAGGTCCCATTGACGAAACATTTCAAGTGAAAATGCATCGAGAAGAAAAGCTCAGTGTTAACATGGTAACGTCTTGAAAACTGTGTCTGTTCACACTGAATTGTCAGAAAAGCGGAAAACGATGCAGTTTTCATGTCGGGCTCCTAGTGGGTGCTGTTGGTTGTTTTTGTAATGAAGCCACACACACACACACACGTGCTGAGAAAAAAACCTTACCAAAGGAAGATACACGGATATCCTTGTGGACAGGCGAAGTTGGATTATCATCCTGCGTGACTCTCAACTATAAAACCACCAAGTCCAAGAGGAATATGGACGAGGAGTCATGTCACTGTGGTTTCACGTTGCTCTTATTATTTTGTGAATGTATTTTGAATCCTGTTTTATTTCACTCGTCTTTAATTCAATTTGACTCCTACATTTCTGTCGTCTTACAGTGTGTATTTTCTGCGAAGCTCATGCAATCGGACACGCATTAAAGGTGCAGTCCCAAAATAAAATTTGAATGCTGATGATTTTTCGAAAGGGGGTGCACGTCTCTTCGGTCTTTAAAGCTGAGCGGCATGGCTGGCTGGTGGAGAAATGAAGCGGATGTGTCCGGCAGCCAGCAGCTCTGAAGGTGGACCGCCGTGTTCCCCCTGCTTTTCCAGCAGCCAATTTAAGCTGACTGACAGACGAGTTCTACCGTTGAAAAAATAAATAAATAAAAAATACTTCCTCCTTCCCAAACTGAGCCTTCTCTTCTCCTTTTTAGTCAATCAAAACGGGACTTCCAGAGCAGCGGCTCTCGCGTGTCAGTCAGCACGACGCCGCCTGCAGACAAATCGCCGCGGCTCGGAGCTGGACTCACCTCACGAGTGTGTCTGGTATTCCTCTAAAACCTCTCACAGCATTTACATTATCCACAGTCCAGGGTTTGACCTCAGAGCGGGAGGTTATCAAGACGGAGAGAGCGGCTTCACCTCGACGTCTTATTAAAAACAAATCTCATCCGCATAGAGAATCTTTGTTTTTCTCTTGTATTCCTGTTGAATCATCTTTATGTTTGGTCTTTGTCAGCTCTTCACCCCTGCTGCTCGATGCCACCCAGCGTGCCTGCTTCCCCTACAAGGCCTCGCCATCAATCTCTTACCCCCCCCCCCCTTTCTTTTTTCTTTTTTTCATCCCTCTCTCTGTCCCTCAAGTCTCTTTTGACAGCCAACGCAGCACCTTTAATAGGAGCTATCTCCTCATTAAATACCTGCAGGTGTCTAGCAGGGATGGAGGGAGAAGGAAGAAGGCAAGAAAGGGAAGAAGAGGGAGAGGTGTTGTTTCGGCTCCTCTCCGACATGACATATAGCCAGATTCCCGGTGCTAAATCTGAATTACTAATGTCCCCTGAGGCGGCTGAATGGAGCACGGGGGGGTTCAGGGGTCAGGGGGAGAACGGTTGAGCTGGTGTCTCCTCCCAAGAACAATCGGTTTTTTTCCCCGTGTAGCCTTTTTTTTTTCTTTTTTTTGACACAGATTGAAAGAGGGAGAGTGTTAAAGGAGGGCAAGAACAGCTGAGCGACGGGAGCAGCGAAGGTAGAGTGAGAGGAGATGTGAGGAAGAGAGGAAAAAAAAAAAAAGTCAAGAAACTGCTCAAAGTGGGAGGCAGCAGGACATGAAAGGCAAGCAGACGAGAGAAGGAGAAGAAGAAGGAGGAGGAGAAGGCTGGGCTTGAATGAGAGATAAGATAGAGTGGAGTTGGGGTGGGTGGGGGAGATGAGAGAGAGGAGAGCGAGAGAGAGAGAGAGAGAGAGAGAGAGAGAGAGAAGAGGGAGAGCGCTGGGCTCCGGGGTCCCTCACAGATTGCAGGACGGGACCATCTGGACGGAATGCAGAGCCAGGCCTCTGACAGTAAACACTGGGCATCTCTCGCACATGGAACGGGACCAGCAGAGAACCAGATTCAAACACCCGCTTCACACTCCCCCCCCCCCCCCCCCCCCCCCCCAACCAACCCACCCACTCTCCAACCACTGAGTGCCTTGCCCACGTGTTGGTGGAAAACACTACCAGACTTCAATATTGGCAATTTCATCACACACACTAAAAAAAAAAAAAAAAAAAAGAAATCCCCCCCACTTCCAGACTGGCCTTTTTCTGCACCGCTCTGCCTTCTAGTGTGTCTTCAAATTGATTTGAAAGCGCGGCTGCCGGTCTGTATCTATGACGATATAAACTCAAGGGGCTGCTCGGGTCATCTCTGCCACCTCTGCTACACACACACACAAAAAATTATCTTTTTGAAATGTTAGACAAATATGTAATTACTAGCATATACATATACTTTCTATGAACTTAAAGAAAAATTGGAAATTTGTTTCTGAATTTACTAGATTTTCTTCATCTAGAAGTCTGTCTAAAAAATACAATCCAGTGGAAAAGATGGTTTTCTCTAACAGCAAAAAGAGTATGTACTTTATACATATCACACAAAATGTTTTGGTTCAATATTTGAATAATTTTCAGTGAATAATCTGATGAAATCCTTCCAAAATCTGAGGTTTGGAATTATTGCCACAATAATAATACAATCTGTTTTTTTAAGTGAGGCCATAGTTATTACAATTAAAATGAATAGTTTATGTCAGCTGTGTCAAAGCTATTTTATTTGAAGGGCCACATTCAATGCAATTTGATGTGATGTGGACTGGAACAGTAAGTAATGGCATTATAATGTATATAAAACAAAAAAAAACCTCTAAATCTACCTCTGTTTTAGTGCAACAAAGTATTCCTATATCTTTAGGAAGTTCACATTAAATGAACTATCCTCTTACAAAACATGACGAACCAGAAATCTGAAAAAGTGCCATTTCAACAACATCATGCCTCAGTTCACCATGTACTTCACAACTTACAGATCTCACTATTTATATCTTCGAAAGTGTAGCTACAACTCCAAAATATTGTAAGCTAGTTCATATTATGATCAGGATAAATTGTCAAATTCTAGAAATCGTCTTTAATGTAGACACATTTCTACATCTGTGTCGTAATCCTGATCACCTGAACTGATTCACCATAAAATGCAGACTAAAGTGCGCCCCTGGTGGTCAAATACAGACATTGCAGTTAATGTCAAAATTTCTGACAGTGGGTAAATTTAATTTCATCTTGCTGTTCTGTTCCGCAGGCCGTATATTTGACACTCCTGGTTGATATGTTGTGAGTGTAGACATCACAGACAAAACAGTCAACTTTTGAATAGTATTCCAGTAATCTAGACCCTTCTGTATATTAATGAATTGATTAATGGACCAAAATTCAACTAAAAGAAAAACTTTTACTTTATTTGTTTCATATACAAAAAAATACATTTATAATTACTTCAAGGCACATTTTTTAATGTCAAAATGCATACTAATTAGCCGTAATTTGGTGACAGTACATCTATCGTATTTTCTCAAGTTGAATTTACTGATCGAGCTGAAATGTGATCATTTTCACTTCATGTACAAGCCCAAACGGGGATCTGCTCTCAACAAAATGAGTGATTTGTTGTCTACTGCTGCCATTAACCATAAATATCAACATAAAATCAAATGCACTTGAAAACAAACTAAAAACATTTTGTATTTCAGTCACAAGAACAATGTAACTTCACACCCA
The DNA here is from genome assembly GCF_963383615.2 of Lipophrys pholis. Lineage (NCBI taxonomy): Eukaryota > Metazoa > Chordata > Actinopteri > Blenniiformes > Blenniidae > Lipophrys > Lipophrys pholis. The sequence continues at coordinate 18,931,158 of NC_137647.1, read as the reverse complement.
GAAAACACTGTAGCAGAGCTTTATGTACAGCCCTCGGGATACAGACCTAAAGTTTTTTTTCTTTTATTTAATTATGATCAGCAAAACTGCGAGCAGCTGAGACTCCCCACGTCCGAGGCACCTCGAAGGCAGCATCAGCCTCCAGGAAGTTTGGCTTGCCTTGAGGCAAACCTTTATACAATGAAAAGTCAGTTTCAGTCTATTTTTAAATATATAGATGTGCTTCAAAGTAATGATAGACTTGCTTCACTTTTTTTTTTTTTTCAGATGTGGAACATCAGATTACATATGATTCCACATTGTGTATAAATCAGATTTCTTCGTGCCTTGTTTGGTCGTCAGCAGTGTTGACTAATTACCGCCACACAGCGGAGATGTACGGGGGAGGAAGTGGCCACCGAGGACTTGAACCGGCAACCCCGCCTCCTCTTCCTCCTCCTCCCCCAGCTCAGGAGAGAGAGGATGGATTCTGGAAGAGAGGAGCCCTTCAAGCAAACTAATCCGTCTCTCTTCCTGCTCATCTTCTCCAGCAAACAGTCTCATCCTCAAAACGATGTCCCAACGAGACACAAACACACACAATATATGCATAAGATACTCCAAACACACACACACACGCACGCAGCTCTACACACTCCCCCTCTTTCCCTCCCACATGGCACTGGAGCGGCAGCACTGCCCCTCCCACCCCTCTGTCAATGAGCCCAGTTTGGAAACACTTTAAACAGACTTGCACACTGCACGGCTACAAAAGGAGGGGGGGGGGGGGGGGGGGGGGAGAAACTTCCAAGACACGCTTTCCTCCATACCCGCAGGGTTAATTAGAATTGTTTTAAACAGCCGTGGCCATGCTTTTGAAACATTTATGGGCGCATGCATTACAACGAAGGCATTAACATAGCCAGGGAAGTTTAACCTGTTCTTTGCTCTCTGCCTGGCTTCATTACCAGGCCGGAGTAGGGGGCGGGAACGAGGGGAGGACAGTTGACCTCTGCTGCCCCCTGTGTTCCAGCTGGAAAACAACAAGGGAGTTTTCACAGAGGAGGCAGCAGCATCAGCGGCCAGCTTTTTGGATCAGAGGCGCCGGAGCCAAGCCGCCACACGTGCAGGCAGAATGACAATCAGCTGGTATGTTAGTGATGAAAGAGGGCTCTAAACCCAGAGGCAATGTAGTACCAATAAAAACATACATTATTCACTAACGGGGACATAGAATGAGTAGTAGCGATGAATAAAAAGAAGAGCGGGAAAGGAATTACAGTGGCGATGATGACAAAGTGATTAAATAAATTGTTTAAAAGTGTGTTTCCAGGGGTAACTCAAAGAGTTTTACAAACGTACAACACAGTCCCATCTTGATGCTCATTACTGTAATTGATGCAATAATGTAGCACCCATACACATTAAAGTTACTAAACTAACAATCATACCGACACTACGATAAAAATCCTGACGTCCTCTTCAGGCTGTGGGCGTAGCTCTTTTCAGCTTGTTGTGGAGACGTTTCCATCCTCACCATTACGTTTGGTGGCCTTGTGACATCAGCTGCTGCCGGCTTGTGAACAGCTCCCTTGTTTAAGGTTTGACCCTCAGCCCTTTTTCACATCTGCCCACCTCTCCTTTCACCTTGTTTATCACTGCAATCACAACTGCTGGGCTTTTTAAAGAGCGATTTGTCGGTTTGCTTATTTACGGCCAGTTCAACACAAAGAGGCGACAGCCCAATGTCAAGAAAGAACAACCCGGGAGATGGTTAGAGTTAGAGTGACCATGATTGTAGGAGAACTCATCCACGGATAAGATTTCAGAATTTCTTTTATATAATGTCATTTCTAATTGATATTTTATATATTTTTCATATATCGAGCAGGAGGTGTCAAAAAAGTTACCACAGGGAAAACTGGCTTGTAGCGGTGTTCATCGCTCCATTGCTTCCTGATCCGTCGATGTCGGTTTTTCACATCAATTCAAGTCAGTTTTATTTATTTACGTAGCGCCAAATGCAACAGTCATTTCAAGGCACTTTTACTGAAAAATACCTAACAACTGCACATGAGGGACGGTGGAAAGGAAAAACTGCTCCAGCTGGGGTGAGGGGACAGGAGGAGAGAAAACGACAGGGCAGACTATGTGTAGGGACTCAAACCCTGGTTCAAGTATGGTGTTTTCCTGTCATTGCAAAGCAGAATTCACCAAGTGTTGGATCGTTAACCCACTAATAGGGAAAGTGAGCTGGGTTTAAAGAGTCGTGAGACAGGATAATTTTATCCTACTAATAATGTGTTGTTGAAATAGTAATTCAGGGTAACACGACGGGGTGACAGTTATGGTTAGAATGACGCTCATGGTCATGGATCCCTCAGAGGTGATTTTTAACTTCAAAAATGACGACAGACACCCACTTTTTCACAGATTCTGGACACACTGGAACTTTGCCAACCCTCCCCTTGCAGAAAAGGCAGCAGACCGTTGGCCTCGTCCAACAGGAAGTCCCTCCTCATGAACCTCTCGAAAAACAGCAGTCCTTCCCTTGGACGAAACGATACGCCCTCTGGCTCTCGAGCAAAGAAAACACAAGGAGAAACGAGATTATTCGCAAAGTGTCGCACGGAGATGTGGCCGTGTGCGTGTGTGGATGTGTGCGAGAAGGGAAAGTTTTCTTATGAGTCACGGCCATAAGCAGCGGAGGAACAATGGCGAAAGAGGCTGGATGCAGGAAGTAATGCCTGCAGGGAGCTTTTAACACTTCAGAAGAAAACAGAATCTGTCTCTTTCCCTCTTTCGCTCTCTCCATCCTCTCGCCGCCTCATAAAGACTAGTGGTAAACATGAGACAGAACTGCTGTGCCTCTTTGGCCAAGAAGTGAGAAATTGCAGGGATCAAAGCAGTCCAATTATCATGTGTTTATGGAGTGCCAATTATCTCTGACAGTGGCAGGAAGGATTCTGTAACACTCAGTTGCACTACAAAGACTCAGGGAAGGTGGCGGAGTTCTTGTGTGTACAACAGTCACACTGTGGGGGCGGTCACAGCTATCTACAGTCACCTAACAGTCACAAATGCTCACATACAAGGTCAAAGCATAATGGCTGTGGACTGTGACTTGCTGCAGAGATCACAGCAAATTAGAGCTAATTGCAGACGGAAAGGAAGCCAGACGCGAGCACATAAATTCTGCAAGCAACTGGAGCTCTGTTGGAGGGATGTAACACCATTCTCTGGAAGAATTACATCACTCGCCATTTTGTTAATGAGAAGGAGAATGCTTCCCGGGGCACCGCTCTGGGATTTCCGAATCAGACGAGACAAGCTTCAATGGCAGATCCTTTCTGTGCAGGAAAACAGTACTATCAGCGTGGACTACGTAATAACAGCAATCAGGCTTTATGTCTACTTTTATGTGCCTTGTCCTCCAAAGGGTTACATGACCATATGAACAAAACACGGCCCGGAGCTACAAAAGAACCACTCCAAACCAATCCCTTTCTCAAGTGCTTTCATTTCATTTCGTTCTCATCAAGACCCTTTCCAAGGATGCCCCCATACGCATGACGCCATGAAAATCTAATCATCCAGGCATGCAGGTTTGCAAATTAGGCATTGAACAGAAACACGGTCCGGGAGAAAAATACAGCAAAAAAACAAAACCAGGATAAAATCACCAAATGCTCAATTGACCTTTCTGGAAAAGCAATATGTTTGCCGTGTGCATGTAATACAGCTGCTCAGTCCAAACATTCGGGCACTAAAACGACAGGTTGAAAGTTCCAATCTTGATTCTGGATTCAACCAGACGCATCAAGCGTCCGTCCTGTTGTTGAGTAACACTTTCAAGGTAATTTCTTTAGCCGTCTTCATTCTGAAGCATCTAAAGACTGATTCACTGGTCAAGGTCACTGTTACCTTGCGTGTGCTACATTTTTCTGAGCGCGACACCTCAAAAACAGCCTTCACATATTTTCCCTCGCGAGAATTTGATCTCCTACAATTCAATGTCACCGTGAGCACACATTCCTTTGGATGCAACGTGTCAGGAAAATCTACATTTAATCGCTTTCATTACTTTCCTTAACAGACCACATATTTCATTCAGGTCTGAACAGACATTAATGTCAACTATAACTTCACTGCCTTGCAGAGACATGCAACCCTAAAGCTGTAATTTGTATCCACCATTTTATCGCTTCCCACAAAGGGCAGAAAGTGCCGTCTCTGGTCGCTTTATCATTGACGATGACTCTTTATGGCTGGTGTTCTGTGTATCTGGGTTCCTCATCATGATCTCTGGCGCAATCAAACACTTCCCAGAGGGGATGTTATGAAAGATAAGAATCAAAACATCTGTATGTTAATATGTGTGCATGGATCTTATCGGAAGCCAAATCATTATACCTACGCCTGCTGGAATGGCTGTTAGTAATTCAAGCGCCATCACACCACGACGGGTATCTGCTAAAGACAGCAAACCACCAGATGGACTTTATTTTTCTTATATCGCCCATTGTTTTACCACTCTCAAAGCCATCGGTGGGCAACTGGGGGCTCAGTATTATTAGCAGTGAAGCTTGAAAATGGAATTTAACAGTAAAATCTTTCCCCGGAGGTTTAGTCATTTTAATAATCTTACAATCCTGTCTACTGATGGTTTGTCCTCTATCAGAGGTAGCCAGGTCTGGACTCCTGTCCATTTGACCAACCATCAACGTCTCCACTTTCAGATTCATAGCGTATGGTTTAAAGTAGCCCTTGTAGTGATATCCTCATTATTTGTTCCACACGTCTACAGATGATGTGCTCAGTCTGTTAGAAACACTACTGGCTTCATTTAGTGTATATTGATTATTATAATGTCAGTGTTGGCATGACCTAGGAGGCAAGAAGTATGATGAGTTGAAATGTAACTAAAAGGAGAATAAAGACATACTTTCAGCGACAGGTTGATTAGGTTCTCTTGTGCATAAATTCCAACTTCAAAGGGAGTATGATCTGTTTGCCTTTGCTCCTCAATTGAATTCACTGATATGTATGAGGTTGTTAATTGGAGTTGAAGAGAACACAATATTAGAAACACCTTTTAGAAATACCTTGGGAGGACCTTTTTCTGGATGAGTTCTGGTTTATTCATCAAAAAGAAAAAAGTGTAAAACTTATGGGGACATTTCTGATTTCCCCCTTCAGATTTTGGACCAATCCCATTACAGTTCCCACACGAGAAGAAAGTTCTGTCAAGATAATGTGTCAAGAATAAGCTGGGAGAGCTCTGAAGCCAGCGCTATGAGAAGAATCACATTATTCTTTCCTCGCAGCCCTAAGTGAGAGAGAGAGAACAAATTTTTCTGTTCCTGCAGAATATGTATGATTTCAAGCAAAATTGAACCCTTTTCTCTAAAGCTGATCACAGTAATTCTACACTGCTGGACCCTGAAGGTACTGAAGGTGGGTGCTGAGAGGTAAATTACATTTAAAGGTTTGCAATATTCAATAAATCAGTTTGGAATCACTAGAAGAATATGTACAGATATATCTTTCTATTAGACAGCTACAATAAAAAAACATTTAAAAAAATGTAACCATTGAAAGTAGTTTTTAATTGGAGGTTGTGCCTGTTGATTGTTTATGTAATGAAACTTCACACACATGCACAGAGAGAATGCTGTCAACATTAATGATGGGACTACAAACAAAGTTGGATTGCCATTACTGGTGACTACCAAGTCCCAGGAGAATATGGACTGGGAGTCTTGACACTCTGAAGGTTGTTGTCATTGTCCATCTACTCACGTATGTGCAGAACAACTATTTACTACAGTTGTGGTGCCCATGTGCAGTAGCGGCGTTTCAGAAAATCTGCGTTCCCACCGTAAACGGAGACCTAAAGCCCAACATAAAGTTTGCATTTTCACTTGAAAAAGTTGTGCTAATGGCTCCTAAGTCTTGCATATGAGTGGAAAGCAGGCTTCAGCAAAACACTTAAACGTAGGTTACGCAGCTCACGTGTTTTCTTACTTTAGACTCTAATAACTGTTGAGAGATATGCACGTTCTTTCTTTTTTTTTGCGGCACTATAAACATACAATTTATTACCACGAGCCCATTTTCATATTGATTTATGCCATTTCTGGAACAAATGTTTCAGGGAAATGTATTCAGAACCAAAAATTTTTGTCATGTTTTGATCAGATTGTTTAATAGAGTTGGCTGGGCCCCAGATGATTCAATGATTCTCAAGAGGGCCAAGGGATTCTGGAGTTTGGGAATTAGATTATTCATAGGTACCTAATGAAGTGGCCGGAGAGCCACTAAAATTAACTGGATGAAAGGTATGCGTAACCGTCAACCATACAAATGCTTTAAACCCAGTCTGACTGATTTATTCAGCACATCTGAAGGACTCCAGTTCATCATTGTCATTTATGACATTTAAGACTCCAGCAGATCATGCAGACGACTCACATCCATTCAAAGTGCCAATGTCAGACGATGAAAAACGATAAAGAGAACCTTTGAGACTATGTGACCTGGTTAAATGAAGCCACGGTAAGTCTTCTCTTTCAGGCTGCAGGAGCAGGCCGCGAGCTACAGCATCACCACCTAGCGAGGGGTCATCACCCTCCACGCTTGTGAAAAAGCAGTGTGCGCGTCACTTCAAACGCACCTCTCCTCAGGCTGCCGGAGCGTGGAGATCCCGACAGAAGATCCGCAGACAGATCGCAGCGGGGCGCGCAAAGATGAAGTGTCAGCGCCCCTGTAAGATCCTCTGTCAAATCCCCCCGTCTGGATCTGAGAGAGCAAACAGCCAAAGAGCGGATTGGAGGAGGACTACAGTGCATATGCAGTTACTCCCACCACTGCTCATGCAAGGGGGGCCCTTCACTGTAATCCCCTGGTCTCTGGAGGCTGCGTACTCAAAAGAAGCTGACACCAATCACCATTCAAACACACACACACACAGGCATCAACCTTTTTTTTTTGTTTTTCTTTGGCTAAATTTACAAATCTATGCAATGTGGGCTTTCGAAGGCTAATTTATTCATTTTCTTTCTGCCACTGAGTGAATCAGAGGGAAGCATCTCTCTGAAAAAGACTCTGAGCTTTTCAGGTCAAATAAATCTCCAGGAATATAGAGTCAAAGTTGTGCGACCTTAGCACACTGGATTGTTTGTGCATGTAAAGTGGCATCGCCTGAAACTTTGTGTAAAAAATCTGTCCCTGGCATCTCACAAATCGTCTGACTTTCACAGCTCTTTCCGGTCCTTTAAGCATGTTTGATAGACCTGGCATGTGAGACTCAGATGAGATCCCCGAGGCAGAGAAAATACTTGTGAAGTTGTGTTACTTGGGTAGGAAACAAGACTAGCAATGATGAGCGAGGACTTCCCCGGTGGCTGTATGTGAGGGTGGGTGGGTGGGGTGGGGGCGAGGTTAGGAGAGGTGAGAGGGAATGCAGAAGGGAGCATTGGCGGCTGCAGACTCGGGGAAACGAGAAACAGAGGTGTGACTTCTTCAGTGCCCACCCGTGACTGGGAATGCATATGTGTGAATGTGTGCACGCATACAGGCACCGATGATGAGGGCGTGTGTGTGTGTGTGTGTCTGTGTGTGTGTGTGTGTCTGTGTGTGTGTCTGTGTGTGCTGAGCTCAGCTAATGCCACGCTGCCATCTCCAGTGGGGCATCTGAAACCTGCACTGGCAGAGAATCAACCGCAGGTCAAATCGCTGGCGCTCGCTCTCTTCCAGCGAGCCGGCCAAGGTGGCGGGAGTGCAGTGACTCTGCCAGAATACCAAAAAGAGCTTGGGGAGTGGAGGAGGAGGAGGAGGAGGAGGAGGAGAGGGAGGAGGGAGAGAGCAAAGGGGGGGTGGAGGGAGGTGTCCGTGAACTGAGACATCCAGTCGAAAAAAGTGTGAGTGATGAAAAAAAGGCTGGTATGAAAGCGAGATTAACAAGCACAGAAAGGAGACTGTGTCAAAGCACACCTTCAGTGGAAATACATGGGACTCATTACCGCGAGGGAAAGAGGTTTTGTGTGAAAAGTTGCACGTAGGATGCAGACGGGCGCAGGTATCACTCCACCGTCGGCAGTGATCTTTCACGTTCTTACCACTTTGGCGGTCGCACTTTGATAGTTCACCAGCGTCGGAGAGTGAAGTCTCTCACCCCGCAGGGGGGAGAAAAAAAGAGTGAAGGTGATGCAGAAGGTGAGACAAATGAAGTATGAGCTGGCGATGATGGGGGATATTTGCCAGGATGTTTTAAGGGAGCGGGGCATCCATATTCAGGCAGAGGGGGCTCGGGGGGAAACGATTGGCACGCAGGGAGGAGATGGTCGCCAGAAGACGAGCTGGCAAGGAGAAAATGACCGGCCGACTCAGCAGCCAGATTCAACATCTCTCTCCCAGCCTGTCACACTTCTCGCCCTACACCACATACCACTGGATTCCCAACATGGAGTCCAGGATCCCTTTGGAAAGAGGCCAGAGATCACAGGTTGGTCCCAAAGCTTTGCCTGCTCCGAAGGTGGCCAAAATTAGGTGTATACATGTGAAAGAAAACTACATCAAGAGTCTAAAGCAGACCTGGGAAAGTACCTGACTCCTGCTTTCATACTGTATGTTGGTGCGACTGAGTGTATCCAGTACCGCTTGACATGAATGTCACTCACTCAACCTCTTTATACCGTTGGACGCAATATTACTTTGCTACCCAACCCTGTCCAGAGCTTTAGCTTGTGCTTTGCCCCATGATAGACCATCTCTTCCACCTCTTTTATCACAGTCCTTCACCAGGTGGTTAAGGGGTATCCTGTCATTGGACATCCTTAGGACATGACCGAGCTATCACAGTCTGAGATTCTTAATTTCTACGGTCATATTCATAATGTCCGTGTTCTTATGATCTTGTTGGGCCAGTAGATGTTGCAGATCTTATGGAGGCAGCCGTTATGAAAGACATCAACCTCTCTCGTATCTCCTTGTCCCTTATCTCACTGTGATGTTTTAATATTTCACAGATCAGAAAAGGGGTCTGCAGCTCTTCTCGGAGGAAGTCTGTGGGGTTGAAAAGAATAAAGGTGGAAAATCACTGCTTCACACAGTCTAATTTAGCAGCATCTCTATTTAAAATCCCATTTGAGACACACGGCACATATTCATTTCCAACACCTCTGTGTCAAAGCAGAATTATTCCGGAAGGAAAAATGAAGTTCCCAGTGAGTACAGCTGGCTTCCCATTGAAATCGGACATATCTTGTTCGAGGGAGGATTGACCAAGACAGCAGAAAAAGTATAACAGTATTATTTAAAAAGACATGGCAAACTGGCACTAAAAACTTGATGACTTTAAAATAAAGAGAGTACCGAGTCACCTTTATTTTCGATGTCATAAACTCATTGTGCTGGAAACTTTCCTGAGAGAGAGAAAATCACCACAATTAAATATGCCTGTGTTGTGTTTGGTGAAGGCATATCATTTCCAAAAAAGCTTGGGTCTGAATGTTTAATAGCTTAATTGTTTAATAAAGTTGTTTTTTTGAACTTTTATACGTTCATTCATCGGTTTGTTGTTACTTTTTGAAACTTTTCAAAAATCACTCCAATTCAATGGGACTTTAGCGAATGACTTTTGTCACAGCTTTACACAAAATGAATGGATGGTTGTTGTTGTTTTTTCTTTTCCTGGATCACTACTGTGATCAGTTGGTAAAAAGTGTGTCAAGATATTGTCCTCAACAACAAAACATCAGCAGCAGCAGCTAGAAACTTTGGGGAAATGCAGGATGGATCTTTGCTTTTAAATTCATGGGTTCGCAAACGTTGCTGCAAGTATAAAGGCTCGTCAAATCAGGCAATGTATTTTCAGTCTGAAGACAAATAGAACTGAAAAACGGTTTCTCAATTAAAAACAATAGCCCTGTAAAATCTGGTAAACACATGTGAATGGTTGTCTTTTTCTATTCACCCGATGATAGACTGGCAGTCTGTTCAGGGTGTATACCTCCTCACACACCCAAGGACTCGTTCCTGGACTTGGCTGTATGAATGCATGATCTACAGTGTGAACACACTACTGTATGCTTCTTTCACTTGGATATGTTGGTATGTACATTTCAAATGTTGTCATGTTCTGCTTTCATACTTCCAAGCGTCCTTTAGTTGACATGGTAAAAAAAAGACATCCACTAACCAGTTTGCAGTACTGTCATGTAGGAGGTGAAGGGTCCTTTCAACTGTTTTATACTTTATTTACCTTGATGCCCAGGGAAAGTAATGTTATAGATTTGCTTCTATCCAAGTACACATTCACACAATTCTTCTTCGAAGAGATCTAATATTTCTGTATTGTTCTGAGTTCTTCTTGGTTCTTATGCTGGTCGTACATGAGCTCTACTGTGCAACACTGCCCCCACAGGTCATCACTAATATTACTTTGTTTGCTACGCTCCCTGGACTCATAACAATCCACGCAAATAATGAACACAGAAGGCGGACAGAAGGCTTAAACTATATCTGGTTGCTCTTATAAAACTTATTCTCATGTGTACACATCAAACTGCGATAGAAGTAACACATAAATAGGAAACAGTCTTTCAGAGAAACAAAAAAAACATGGGATTGCTATTGAAGTCTGAGCTCTACAAGCAAGTGTCAGCACAAACATGTCTATTGACGTTCCTCCTACCAGTGTCAATACCATGTGATTATGTAAAGACTGGCCAATAGCGCCCTCTCTATTAGCACAGATTTACTCAGGCAGGCCCAATTGGTGATCGTCTCCATCAGTTGTGGATGGAAACGGACTCTGACAAGCTCACTGCCTGAGCGTCAGTTAAATTAAAAAAAAAAAGAGAGAAAAATCTGCTGCTAAAACATGAAAGCTCTCTCTCTCTCTCTCACACACACACACACACACACACACACACACACACACACACACACACACACACACACACACACACACACACACACACACACACACACACACACACACACACACACACACACACACACACACACACACACACACACACACACACACACACACACACACACACACACACACCGAGCAGCTGCTGTAACTAGAGTCTCCGGCCACCTCGTGCACGCGTAGGCTCTCTTAGCCTTTGGCTACAACACAACAACGCCATTGTCTGTAGGGGGAGACTTTACATGGAGACTATTTGAATACAAAACAGCTTGCGGCGGAGGATGAGAACTTTCCATCTCTCCTCTCCGAGCTGTCAGAGCACGGGTCTGCAGGGGGGCAGCTGTTTTCTCTGGCAAAAGGAAGAGGAAGGAGAGGAGGAGGAGGAGGAGGGTGGGGGGTGTGTGTGTGTGTGTGTGGGGGGGGGGGGGGGGGGGGGTATCAAGAGACAACTTACATCCCACCCAGCAGCCTCGGAGGAGGAAACCAGCATATTAAGCCAGGGAGAGAAATGATGCAGCCAAGTATGAGTGTGTGTGTGTGTGTGTGTGTGTGTGTGTGGGGGGGGGGGGGGGGGGTGCCACCGCTGCCTGAATCTATCTCCATTAGTAAGTACAGACCATCAGAGGATCCAGACTCAGACACACGCTCTCCACTGGGGGTTCAAGCGCTGACTGATGCGGATGGGGTGTTTCATCAGAAATTGTGAAAAGCTCTCCAGTCAAAATATGTCGCCAGGGTACAGGAAGAACCTCGCACTGGATTTTTTACCTCCTGCTTTTAAGTGCTGCATGTGCACCCGGCACACATCACTCTGCACATCAAAACCAATCAGACTGTATACACCTGCCAGGCCATTAAACAGTGTGAAAGAGATCAATCATTCTGCAATAACGACACAATGTCTTAGAATAAGTCTACCTCGGGGCGGCTGAGTCATCTTCTGATTAGCACTCTAACTCATCAGAGCGAGAGAGCCTGCATTCCACTTAGACGTGTGCACTCATGGCATTACTGTGGTTGTATTTCTAATCACCAAGGAGTTTATTAAGCAATTTAATTAAATGGCCAAGTATGTTTTCAGTCATTTAGGCCTTTTTTGGCATTTTGCAATTTCACTCTACAGTACCTGTGCCTTTGTGGGTTTATGCAGAGTACTCAGGCTTCTTCTGCCTATTGGTGATTGCAAATTATTAATGTGTGTATGTCTCTCTGTGTGACTCATGTGAAGGCCTCGTGAAATGTCCGGGATGTATTCTTTACCCAGCATCAGCTAAAATAGGTGCTTTTCTGCGACCCTAGGATGGATCATGAAGGATAGAAGGCTGAAAATGATGCCAACAATATTAACTATCCCAACAGTTTTGCATTGAGTTTTGCAATTAAACATGTCTAGAACCAATACTTTAACGACATTCTGGCATATTGGACTCCTACGTCATCATAAAAGGACTTTTAAACCCAGGATATGTGATTGAATACTCTCCTTTTAACTGCATGCATATTCTTGCTTACTCCCTCGATCCACAGACGAGCTTGTTAGGGTGACAGATAACTTAAAACTTGATGAGTATGTGTGTGTGTGTGTGTGTGTGTGTGTGTGTGTGTGTGTGTGTGTGTGTGTGTGTGTGTGTGTGTGTGTGTGTGTGTGTGTGTGTGTGTGTGTGTGTGTGTGTGTGTGTGTGTGTGTGTGTGTGTGTGTGTGTGTAGGCAATTGTTCAGTGGTCTTTGTAAGATCTGTGCTGGACTGACAACATGTTGAGAGTGTAGTTTGCCAACCGCCCACAGTCCAATATGTTCTCGAACTTAACTTGGATAAACCAAGATAGATGATTGAGTGATGAAATACACTTATATTACAGTTCCCAAATTTTTCATATTTACTGTTGGTAACAATTTCAACTTAGCATTTCAAAGTAATTTAATAACATATTGCGTTGTGGGGAAATGGCCTGGGTTTGCTTTTAGCTCCGGCCCTGTTGGGTTTAGTTTGCATTTACCCATATGAGCTTTTGCTGGGGAGCTTCAGCTTGTTTTTACATGAAGATCAGTGACTCTATCACCCTGTTTACATGTCAATGTTTTCAAGTGAAAAAGGAATCCTTTCCTTGTGTTTTCAGCGTCTGTTTAGATGGTGCTTGGAGCAACTGAAAAGTCAAGTTTTTGAAAACGGCTCCCAAAGTGAAACTTTTCGAAAATGCCCAGGCTCCATCCCTGTGTTGACGTCGGAAACGCTGCTCCTGTGCATGCGCACCGCGGTCGTAGTTAATATTTCTGGGCAATCACAACAATGGCGGCCTCCAGAGTGTCATGATGCCCAGTCCATATTCTCCTGGGACTCTGTGGTTTTATAGTTGATAATCATTATAATAGCAATCCAATTTTCCAGAACGTCTGCAGTCAGGCAGACGATACAGAGCATTAAAAACTAGGACAACCAGATTCAAGAACAGTTTCTATCCAACAGCAACACAGAGAAACAAATTTGATGTGCATTAGGTTTATAACTGCAGTAATATGATAACAGAATGCATGCTTAATTAGGAGTGATGAGTGTTTGCTCGTGTTTTTTCTACTTTTTGTTCAGGGCTTTTCCTGTATTTTATGTAAGATGTACAGATTGGACAGCGCTTTTAAATTTAGTTTTACTTATTACAACGGCAATAAAGATATTCTATGTTATTCTATTGTAACTTTGTCGTCTGTCCATTCCAATGTCCGTTTACTTGCCATTGTCTATGCTTATTGTTGGTGGATATTCAATGCGTGTGTGGCCCATCATGTAAACGACATCGTTTTCAGCATTTCTGCCATTTACAGGTAAAATGGCTGCCGTGGAAACGTCAAGCTTTACACAAAAACGCAAAAATGGTGCATTTTCACTTTAAACGTCCTGCAAACAGTTGGCTGTAGGTGTGAGAGGGTGTTGCAGATTATCATCCCCTCGATCACCTGGTGGCCTCTCTCGGGTGTACACAAACAGTCGCCCAAAGCCTGTAGTCTCCAGCTGCCAAGGATGTCAACTTGGACGAATCATAGAAGAGGAAGTGTGTGGATGAACGGATTAAATTTACCTCCTTGAAAAGCCTCAGCTTCTTAGCTTTTCATCTCAGCACTGAGGATTGCCATCAGTTACACTTTGACACGTGCCAGCAAGAGTAACATTTGCTGTGTTTCAGTGCAGTGAGCTCAGTTTTCTACACTGATTATCTACTTATTTCTCAACCTCAACAAATCTGGCTTAAACTCACATTTAATATGCAATCTATATAATTGTCCCTGCAGGGAGAGAACGTATGAGTAAGCCTCGCAGTGTCCTGCCACATAACGTGTTTGCCGCGACTCAGCTTTCTTAATTAAGCCGCTTTGTTTTTATTTGGCCTTTTTTTCCTAGAGGCCCGGATTAAATTGGATTCTAAATGATCCAGAACCGATAGAGCAATCTTTACTGCCATATTCTCAGACGGAGTGCTCGCTAAAGTGTCACATATACGCTGGCAGTTGGGTAATTTTCTCCAGTGACAAGGCGAGCAGAATGGAGAGCCCAGGTCTCCCTAGGGGGATTGTGGGAAGATTGGAAGAGGGCATATGGCAAGAATGGGATAGGGCGTGCACCATAGAGCACGCCGTTTATAGCCTGGAACCCCTCGAGACGCAAAAGGCGGGAAAGAATTAGAAAGGGAGCAAAACGAAATCTTGACTGCACTTGGTGTCCTTCACCGGGTGCTCAGGTGAGAGCAGCGTCCACAAAATGGTCAAGAATGGAGAAAGTGAGTGGACGCGGAAACCCTCCCAATGGCACATAGTGCGACAGCCAGTCGAGAGTTTTTCTTAAGTCTGTTCCTGAGAATTAAGAGGAGGTGTCCCCACATTACAGGACAGAAGATTTATAAAAAAAAAAAAAAAAAAAAAACAAGGATAAAAGAGAGAGAAAATGAATTTGGGGGTTTAAAAAAGCAAAGAAGGAGGTCTAAATGAGACTGAGAGTTCACATGAGGGAATGTTTCTCAGCAGGAAAAAAATTATTTCCCTTATTCTATTTCTTTCTTTTTTTTTACACAACTCGCACCGCGGGGGGTTGTACACAGCTTCACTGGATACGCCTCGGATTCAAACACACTTCCGCCTCCCACCCTTTTCTCCTCTCTCTGTGCCTCCCACCCACCCATGTTCCTTCCCTCCTCCATGCTTCCTGTACAGTATGCTGCAGGGTACCGAGAGAGAGAGAGAGAGAGAGAGAGAGAGAGAGAGAGAGAGAGAGAGAGAGAGAGAGAGAGAGAGAGAGAGAGAGAGAGAGAGAGAGAGAGAGAGAGAGAGAGAGAGAGAGAGAGAGAGAGAGAAAGAGGGAGAGAGAGCGAGAGCAAAGGAGAGAGCCAGAAAGCCTGATAACCAGGAAGCGGTCACATCTGGCCCTCGCTAATTCAATTCCACACAAGTTTGCTTTTCCTCCACATAACATAACCTAATTAAAGAAAAAAAACAGGGATTGGAGGCGCATTCAATTTCAATTCATCAACGGGGAGAGAGGCGGACGTGGACTCCTAAAAAGGTTGGGTCTTTTTTAATTAAAATCAAAATTGCCCCGCACTACTTTGAATTATATATTTACACGAAATGAATCCAACCGGCAGTGATTGCACAAGCCCATATGGCTATCAATACCTCACATTATTAGACACACTTGGAGTGTTAGACACACTCCCTACCTCCAACATTTGCAAATTTCAGTGCCCCAAAGACACAGGTGTGACGGGAGTTTTTCATTTTCAAACTCTTAGACTTTGAGATATCCCCCTGCTTCGGCTGAACAGACTTCTGTGCTCGAGGTCTTTAGTTATAAATACTGACTTAGTCCTGAAATTAGGCAACAATATATTCAAATTGCAGCAAGTGTTAGGATTAGCATTCCAGCTGCCTCAAAACTAAGAAATTCCTAGTTGTTTTCAGAGTTGAGGAGTGGAAGAGGGTACGAAATGGACAGCTCCAAGATTCAAATAACAGTTTGCAATGCAAAGTGTAACTGCAAGCAGTGTTTTAATGTCGTCTTTCACAGTGGTTGAAGGTTTTTTTGAGCAATCACAGCATTTCTTTCAATGACAACTAATGTTTATATTTATTCTCCCCTGGAGGCAGCCACACTGCCTACTGACTTTAATGATAGTGAATAACTGGAACTATTTTTTTTCCAGAAGACATGACAACACGCTGCTTTCCGGTTGCATCCAAACTCGGAATTACCATTAGCTTTTAATGTTATTGTTGGCTTTTCTCTATAAAAGTGCCTTGAAACGTATCTGGTTCTATATAAAATGGAAATGAATTGAAACGGAATCGAGATGTGTTGTTGTAATAGCAGTTGTTCTCCTTTCCAATGACTCATACGAACCACTTATAACTTAGTGCCCACAGCTCACTCTATGGCATAGTATTTTTTCTACATATTTGGAAAGAACCTTGTATAGGTACAAAACAACATTTCCAAGACTTTTTCAATACTGTTCTGGACGGCAAGGACATTTTAATGCAAGGTAAAGTGGTGCAACCATATTTGCAAGTAGTAACCTCGGAGCTAAGCTAAAGTGTTGGCCGGCACAATGTGTGCAAAAGACAAAGCAGTGTGAAGGAAACAGAGGGATGTATGCCAGCCTATAAAGGGCACTGCATACATTGTGTTCAGGTGGCACAACATTTACACAACAGTATTATATGGACAACATGATTTTAAAGTTCTCCTGTAGCACATAATGCAATGATTATTGCCAAGTCATATAATGAAACAGACACAACCAATGAGATCATTGACAATGTGTATTCAAAGCAAAACTCCAAGAGGAAACAGCCCAACAAGTATGTACACAATCATAAACCTGAGTTTTATCAACTGATGGGTCTCAGACAGGCTGTTCGGACTGTCAAGTTGTGAGCTGCCCCGTGGTGGCTCCACCAACAAAACAGACTTTGCTATCCAGTTAAGCTCGGGTTAGGGTTAGGGTTAGGGTTAGGTCTCTTCTCCCTTTGCACTGAGGGTAGAAAACTTTATTTTGGCATATACGTCACTCTTTAGGAAGCTAACCAAGAGGAGCTATAGTGACAAATAGTCTTTCCTCTCCTCATCCAGACATTTAGGATTCACACAGAAATATCCCGGGAACAGAGAACTAACAGACAGATAATCCTGTAAATACGTCCAAGAAGCATTTATCCAATTGTTAATAAGCAATGATGATAGTAGTCACAAGTGGTAATTATTTTGACTGCTGTGCATGCCGAACTGTGATTTCGCAATTGATCTGAAAATAAATGGAGAGAAAAATAAATTTTACTCGTTTCATTGACAGAAGTATTGTTACTAAAACTCAAGAGTGGAGCAGATCCCTTCACTAATACCTGCACTGCGGTTTTGTAACATTAGTGTAGGAACTGAGCCAAATACATCCATAGGATGGACAGAGTGCTTTGCATGGCAGCCACAACCATTAGTCGGGGTCAGAGAAGCAGACTTGGGATTGGAGGTGCGCAGGTTTGAATCCCACAGCCGACAGGTCACCACTGTGGGCCCCTGAGCAAAACCCTTGACCTCCATCAGCTCCCAGAAGTGCCCTAATGAGGCTGCCCACCACATCCTAGAAATAGGATTGGCCAACGCGGAAAAAATTGAATTTCCGCCAAAGGGATTCATAAAGTATGATGACTTTGTTACTTCAAACATTTCCAAAGCATTTTCCTCACAAAACCAACCAGACTTGTAAAGGAATTCTGCTATTAAACTAAAACATTTGGAATGATCTTCAAACACTCTCCCATTAGAATGAATTCCTTCAAATAGTTTGACACCGGTGGATTGTTAAAAAGAAACTCATTTGCAACATACCGGGGAGAGGAGTGCTTAATTAATGAGAACAAATTATTTACTCACTGTTTAATACAGTTCCAGGTTGCTAACAATCCTAGGTATGCATTTGAGGGTTTAGTGAAGTGGTAAATTTAAAGCCGTTAAAGGTACTCTTAATAAAACTGTAAACAAAAGCACATTCCACATAATATCTTCGTAATGAGATATTTTCCACTGCTTTTTATAGACAGCCGAGATATAATAAAGTGGACTGAAAAGCAAGGAGTCTGAGCCCTTCCCTCCAACACACATAAACACATGCCAATATTTCAAAGTCAAACAGCAATAAACCCGCAACAGGCAGAACTGCAGAAAAGCACAAATATCCACTGCATTTCCTTTCTCTTCACAGTATAATATCTGAAGTATCTACATGGAACAAGACCCACTTCAGGTTGCAACTAGGAATGAGCTTTCTGATTAACCTCGCTGAACACGAAATGAAAGGAAGGATTCCTGACGTCTCACGTAGATGCAGCGCTTCAATATGGAGGCTCGCTTTACAAACAGATCTTAAGTATGATGCAGACAATCATTTCCAACTGTCGACCCGACAGAGCAGGTATCGAACAAAGATGGATAGATAGACGGATGTTCGTTATATCCGTACTATGCCAGAGTGTTTTCAAGTCAACAGAGGACCAGTTGTCGCTCGTAACACATGGATTGTTTTGTTCCGCTGCCTGTTACAGTTTCATTGAGATCAAGCACTTTACCATATGGACCCTTTAACAAGCGAGGCATGTTGAAGAATGTGAACGCTGAAGCGTTGTGAAGCCATTTGAAACGATTACATTTCCACAAACACTTTTATGAAACCCAGTAACATTCAGTACATGGTTGAGCTGAAGAGGAAGACTGAGATCTAATCTGTAGTGTGTAATTTATGTGGTCAGCAACCAAACGTAAAGTAATCAAGTCAAAATAACAAACTAACTTCAAGTGTGTTTGCTATTCATTTACCTTTTTGTGAAATGCGACTAATAAATATGACTACTTCACTTTAGACCCCATCTAGTCTGTTCCAACTAAACCAGGCAGAGAAGTTACTTGTAACGTCACAATATTTGTGTTTCAGACTGAACCCTGCACTTTTTTAGTTGTGATGCAGTGATAACAGCACCATATAAAACTTATTTGTATGAACATGTGTTATAGTCCTTCCCTGGGCTTTTAAACCAAGCCTGAATTCCCGACAAGTTCTTCTACTGTTATTGTCTTTGTGCCCTCTTGCTGTAATGCTTGTGTGTGTGTGTGTGTGTGTGTGTATATATACTGTATATATATCGCAACTCTTCAAAACAACTTGGGGTGAAGTGGTTTCTTTGACTTGGTGCCTTTTATTTTTTCAGATTAAAATTTGCTCGTTCCAGAACCACTGTTGTGTGCTACTTGACCTTAAGGTTACAGCCAACAACGGATACAACAACACATGATATTGAAAAGTCTTGTGTCATTATATTGGCTCTTGTCTGTAACTGTAACATCTCCACATCAGGATACTTTAGAATAAAACCGGGCGAATCGAAGACGGGATCTGTTGAAGAACCCAGTGAGAAATAATATCAACATTTCAACTGATAGTCATCAGTTAATGGAAGTCAAGGTGGTTGTATTGGAAACAGATGAAACCAAGTGAAATTCTTCTCCAGGATAATGAGATTTGTCAGAACTCCATGAAGAATAATCCCAGAGGAACACAAACCTTGCAACTTCCACATGAGCAAACCAAGGCAGACTGAAATCATAGAGATTCTTAATAGTATAGCCCAGCAGTGGTCAACCATTGTTTTTCGAAATTGCAACCAAACTCTGAACTCTTGAAGGCTTCCAGTACCTTTTGAAAGATAATCTTGAAAATTGAGTGACTACAAGACACTACGGCATGGTCACATGACATTACCAATGTAAACTTTCAATTTATTTTACAAATGCCTTCTTGTCTTAGCCTGAGAAACAACACAAACAAATCTACAAGTTGTAAAGTTCTGGTTGGATTAATATCCATGACTATGTTGGGCAAACTGGGTTTAGACCATATATGGTTTACCAGTAGGTTTTGTTTAGCACTCTAGCTCTGAAATGAGAAATGTTCAGGGTCCAACAGGGGTCCAGGTACTCTTGCCTCCTTCCACAGTCCAAAACATCCATATTAACAAAAAAAATCATTTAAAGAACTCATTCCTGTTTCAGTCATTCTTACTTCAGTTTTGTGATAATTGCAATCAACCTTCATTTTACTTGCAGTTTTTCTCCTAAATTACGATGTAATTAGATTTTTGCAAAGTCATATTGAAGTCTTTATTGTTAAAAAAAAAGTTTGTGAAGTTTGAATATTCAAAAGCACCATAAATAAACCAGTTGATTTTGTGTTAAACACTGAAATTACTACATTTAGATATTTGGAAGGAGTTTTTAAAAAAAAATGAAAGAAAGAAACGATTACAAAAGGCAACAGTCATTTCTAACGTCCATCCCAATAAAATAACAAGCCCCCATCTTTCACCGTCGACCAGCCAACACAATTAACCATAGAGCATCCTTCATTCACTGCTCACCTGGGTCCAAAATGCTAAAGCTGCTAGTCTGAAAGGTGTGACGTGTATCTCTGCCTCCGATTATTCACGATCTATTCACATACTTCCAATATCTGGCACATGTAAGCAGACCCATTGAAATTTAGACCGTTGGCTCCCAACATGTGAACCCATTGAGAGCCACCAGAAGCTTTGCCTCCTCTGAGATTGTCAAAATGAAATTAACAAACCAAAATAAGACATAGAATCAATAGGAGACCTTGGAAAATGTTGCTTTTGCTTTGATCCCTCCTGCTGCTGTTTTTGGTTGAGACTGGGCGTTTGCCAGCCGATGGCTTAACTGCAAATCGGATCACAGGTAATCTGGGTAAGCTTCAAGGAAAAGAACGGTAGGAACTAGTATCTGACGCATTGCCCGCTACCTTCATGTCACACATGTTACAACACCTTGATTTTGTGCAAACCCGTCTGAACGATAACTTTCAAAGACGCATTAAGTGGAAATGAATCGTTTGAGAAGCGAGCCAGCTTCACTAACCATTTGGGTTTGTCGTTGGACGCTGACGAGAAAGTGGAGCCTTTGATGACCCCCATCTCTTCGCGACAGAAGTTGAAGTTGTTGATGGTCCACATGTAGGAGAACTTCGCCACTTTGATCTGCCCCAAGACAAAAATAAATGAATAAATAAAACCGCACATGGTGGGCTGAAACCTGAGCCATTTATTTATATATTTAACTATTCTATATGGGTAAGTGGTGTTTGGTCAGCCTGGACTTCAAAACCGCACATCAAAACTGCCTTTCATCTTAATAAACACCGACAACAAACGAAGGGGGAGAAGAAAGGACATTGTAAAAATGGCAAATGAAAAAAACAAAACAATTTTGCAAGGACATCGCGGAGATAAAACAAAACCCGACATCATCAATGACATAGTTTATCCGCCTTGGCGCTTCACGGAGAAGTGATGTGTGAGCTGACAAAGGCTGCTCAGCAATGACTGAAGCAAACACTATTTCACAGCAAAAAAATAACCTTTAAACAAAGAAAACATGTGAAATGACACCAATTTCTTTTAAGGAGGCGCAGGAAGGCTATCGAGGAAGTCACAGGAAAAAGGGGGAGTTCACCAAATTGTTCGACATATTGCTGATAGTCAGCTTCATTATATGCTAAAAAAAATTAATGGTTCATTTAGTATACAACAAACAAGATAAGTGAAGCAAAAAAAACATTTTGATTTGCAAGCAGCAGTCAGATACAGTATGAGGAAAGTAGAGCATCCAGAAGTCAATCACTCCATCTCGCCTTAACACCTGGATCACACTTCCAGCTCAGCTATAAGACTGTAATGACGCTGTGAGATAACGCGAATCTTTTGTAATGTTCAAATCAATCCGAGAGAGAGTCAAAAATGTCCTTCTTTAATCCTCCACTAACTTCTGAAAAAAGTCCAGATCTTGCTTCGCAAGAATCATCAGCTGACACTCTGCCATGTTACACTTGTAATGAAGCCTGAAACCTTTTTCCCCGAGCACAACCAGGGGAGCGAGTCTCTCTAATACCAAAACCTTTCGATTCTGGATGGATGGATGGATGGATGGATGGATGGATGGATGGATGGATGGATGGATGGATGGATGGATGGATGGGTGGTATTGTCTTTAGTATTGTCTTTATTTAAAGCTGGTTGATATGCTGCACATGCAACGAACAGAACTAGAAAAATGGAATGGAGCATTGTGGAATTTAGTGAACTGTGGACAGTAACAAAACTTTCTGTCGTATTGAAAGTTGCTTTTTAAAGCATTTGATCAAAATTAATCCAAGTAACTCTTCCAAAAGGCAAACTACATTCCGGTAACAGTAACAGTGTGGGTCGGCTTCTTTATAAAGCACGAACACTCCAATATGCATTGGACTCTGATGGACTGTCGTATGAAATAAACACATTTTAAAAAAACAAAAAGCAGATGATATGTGCAAATAAAACAAGAGCACATGAACTGGTAGCTGCTGGAGTAGGAACAGGGTTTGTGCCTCTGGGTGAGGAAGTGGTAGGACCACAGCTTGTCCATACCATGTAAAGTAAAAACAGAGATAATGCCTGATGTTATTCTTCAGATTGTGGTTAAATTTATGTAAAAAAACAATGAGTAGTAAGAGCTGCATTTTTTTTGTAAAAACTGGGAAATAGCAGCTGAATTTAAAAAGAAAAAGAATGAGTAAGGGCTGAATAAACTGAAGAGTAAGAGGTGAATTTAGCTGAAAATTGAGCAGTGCAAGTTGATTTTATCTGAAAACGGGGAAAATGGCAACATTTATCAAAAACTGAGGAGCAACAGTTCAATCTGGAGACGGAAAATTGATCAAAATACTACTGTCAGTAAAAATGCAATCTTTTACTATATTGGAATTGAAATTCATTGATTAGTAAGAGCGTGTTAGAGAAATATTACGTTGCCTTCATGCAGCTGGGAACTATTTCTTTGTCGGGAAGGTCAGACTTACCAGTTGGCCACATAAAAAAAAAAAACCTGCCAAAGTACCGAAAGAGCGTGAATTTATATCTGAGCCCAACTGTATGGATTTTTATTTGAAAGTTTGACTTATCTTCCTTTAAAGTTCTTTGGGCGCTTGTTTGCTCGGACAGACAGCGTTACATCTCAACACTGCCCCCTGGTGACAGAAAGGGGAAGCATGTTGTTGTTGGTTGAGATTCCGCAGAAATAGTTGTCAAAAAGACCATGAACGTCCCTATGAGGTTTGATAATACATACCACGAGTGATTGTTTCTGCTCTTACTATAACTTTCGATATCCGGCAGTTATTTAATATGGCGATCACTGTGATGCTAATGAGAAGCTCATGGTGCAAAGGTGAGTTTTGGCTTTCATACCGGAGAAGTCCTGCAGGCCACTGTCATGACTAGTCTTTGGACAGAAAGCTCTCATAAACAGTTTAGGAGGTTAGTCTCTCAAACATAGAACAGAAGAATCTAAAGTACTTGAAGTCTTAGAGCCTCCCGAAACGCTAACAGTTCAGATTATGGAGCACATAAAGAGCAGGGATGTATAACACCGGCTCTCCGCCACGGTACTCTGGACATTGCCGGCATTAACAGTTGTGATGCAAGCGTGGCGGCAGCAGGTAGGTGTGGATGGGAGGGGAGGGGAGGGCTAATAATCAGTCAAACCGGCTGTTTTTGGAACACCTGCTGTATGCAGAGGGATGAGCACGCTACCACAGAACGCCCAGACTCCAAAATAGCTCCAGGCACCCTGTAGGGAAACAGAAACAGAGCCATTAAAATAACTCTGACTTTAAAGTACATCACTACACAAATCTGTGACCTTGTGTGTGTGTGTGTGTGTGTGTGTGTGTGTGTGTGTGTGTGTGTGTGTGTGTGTGTGTGTGTGTGTGTGTGTGTGTGTGTGAGTCTCTGTTGGTGCGCAGTCAAGGCACTTCCTAATTGAGTGGTTAGTCTAATGGAGCAGTGTTTCCTAGTAAGTAGGACGAAAGGGCTCAGAATTCATTTGTGTTAAAGAAAAAAAAATAAAGAAAAGAAAAAGAGGCTTCAGCATTGAAAGCACAGAAGCAGCACACACTGTGCTTCACTGAGGGAAGTCGTACTCTTATCTGTGCATGGGTCCCTCTTTGTTTTGGCCTTGAGAGGAGCAGAGTGCTGTGCGAGCCATCTGATTCCAGCCAGGCTGCACACAGCCAATGTGACGGGCCAGACTTGAGACGGTCGTTGTCAACATGTCAGTCCGCAACAAATTACTGATCCAGAAAACATAATTTGATCGTTCTGAAACGTTTCACAGTGTTGGATGTGCAGTGAAATGTAGTTACCCAGAAGAGTCACCACAAGGCAAACGAACCTGAACTGGGCTGCTGAAGAATCCTTTATACAGACGGATGATAGTTTGGGATGTGAACCACAAAACTGTATTAATGTTTTTACAAATCAGAAACAAGTATTCATTTGCTTTAATTGTGAAAGCCGCTTTTTTTTTATGACTTGTGTTGTGACTTATGTTCTTGTCGCTCTTGAATTTGTGCTGGTTTTTCAACGCGGCATTTATATTTATGTTGCATCTTTTCAAACTTCTGTTGTGACCTTTGTATTTATTTGTACGATGGCTTTCGCATTAGCATTGTGGCATTTTCTGTTTGTGTTGTGACTTTTGCATTTTTGTTGCAGCTTTCGTAACGGAGTCGTGGCTTTTCCCATGTCTGTTGTGGCTTCTGTACTTTTATTGTGGCGTTTGTGTTTGTGTTGTGGCGCCTTTTGTCACCGTGCTCTAGTCTTTGACTTGGTGTTGCATCTTTTGTCCCCCCTCTGGCTTGTAGAGCTGACTTTTATTATTTTGACCCTTCCAGGCCACTGTACAAATCAGATATTCACTTCACTTTCTGCTTGTGGCAGAAAATAAACAAAAACATAAAAAAAAAAAAAAAAAACATTCTCATTATTTTGGAATGAATCTTGTTCCTATGCTACACTCTCAGTCTCGTGGGACAAAGACAGAAAAAATAAAAAAGGTACGTGTGACGCTTTGGTTTCAAAGCTTCATTTCTCTGCTGTATAAAATCTTTTATTTTTCAGTGGTCCCCTTCTCTTCAGTTCCCCTCCATAAATCTCATACATCAACCCGAGGAAGGTCTCCAAAAAGCTGGCCTCTCTCATTCAACCTGCACGGCCCGACTCAGAAAGCTTCCACTCCCTCGCTTAATTAGTGTGTGATTGAAGGAGGAGTTCGGGACCTGAAGAAAGTTGGCAGGAAGCGAGGACTTGGCCACGAGCGCTGGGAGGCAGAGCGGGAGGCGGAGCGGAGAGGAAGAAATCCTCCGTCTTGGTGGAGGTGACACACCAGCCGGACTTCGACAGCTCCAGCATCAGACGTGACTTAATTAATGTTCACAGGATATATCAGATCCCCCCCCCCTCCCCTTGAATCCAGTCACCCCACCACCACTCCTCCACCCTTTCTTTTTTTTTTTGTCCCTTCTTCTTTTGTGCAATTTGTATCTGATGAAAAACACTGCTGGCATTTTCACTCAGTAAAACAATAAAATATTAATCACAGAGGTTGAAAGAAAAAAGGCGGCGCTGATTTGCAATTTAAATTACCTGAAACTTCTGGGCAATTAACTGGAGTCCATGCGAGTGACTGAGTGGATATCCTGGGCACGTATATTTATTTATTTATTACCTGAATATGTCTACTCAGTCAAGATTTCTGGACTCGTCATCGTTGTGGCTCTGCGTGGAAAGGTTTGTGTGTGTGTGCGTGTGTGTGTGTGTGTGTGTGTGTGTGTGTGTGTGTGTGTGTGTGTGTGTGTGTGTGTGTGTGTGTGTGTGTGTGTGTGTGTGCGTGTGCGTGTGCGTGTGCGTGTGCGTGTGTCCTGCCTGCTGTCCCTTAAAGAGCAGCATGAAGTAATCACAGGAAATCAATTTAAGAAAACATGACAACACTGGCAGCACAGCTTACAGCCTCACAGCTCTCTAAATAGACCCAGACGACACTTAACCAGAATAAAGCTGAGGATGGGCTCTCCCCCCCCATCCTTTTCATGACAAACATCAAAAACAAAGCGGCAAAGCAGCAATAACAAGTCGGTGAAACGGAGGAGAAGTGCGCTAATCACAGGACTCCCTCGGAAGAGGTGTCTTCAGACAGTTCATTTGTCATGGGAATCCGGGCGATGACAGGGTGAATGGGAAGACTGACTAATTGGTGATAATGCACGCGATTTAGGGAAAATAAATATTGTCACTTTACAGTGTGTGCCAGACAGAGATTTACAAAGACAGCGCTCCCCAGAAGGCAATTAAAAGATGAAGTAAGGAGGTAATGGAGGCGCGGCGCCGCAGATAAGGCTTGAAGTGTGTGTGTGTGTGTGTGTGTGTGTGTGTGTGTGTGTGTGTGTGTGTGTGTGTGTGTGTGTGTGTGTGTGTGTGTGTGTGTGTGTGTGTGTGTGTGTGTGTGTGTGTGTGTGTGTGTGTGTGTTCCAGCTTCTTCTGCTGCTTGCAGATTGCACACAGAACAGTGGGGAAAGGGCTCGGAGAGAGCAGCAGACACAGAGATGAAGCACACAGTGTGATCTCTTCAGCAGACAAGCAGTGTGCCATACTGCAAACATGCATAGGCGGTTGTAATTTAAGAGAAATGGCGCCGCGAACGCTCGGCCCTTGCGGAGATTCAGCTCTGCAATTTCTATGGATTGTTGTGGTATCGAACCGAACCGAGTATTTTAACCTTCAGACAACAATTGAGGAAAACAAGCTGCTTGTCAAAGATGGTATTTACTCCCCATCAACTGCGTTAACTAGTTAAGGCGCTTGACAGCCACCTTCATAAAGAAAGTAAAGAAACAGCATCATTGGCGGGAGGGTGACAGGTTACAACTACATATTGTGGCTGGAATGCTTTTGTTTCTCTTTTTCATTTGGTTTCAGTCTTCCAGGAGATGAAAAGATGGAGAATTATAGAAAAAATACAACGTGAGAAGCACAGCGATGATAGTACAGTGGGATCATTATCGTGAAACTGTATCTTGACTTTACACAAAAATAAAATAAAAATTGTAACTAGATTCTCATGATTTTAACATTTATAATGTAATTTGTCTTTGATTCCGACCATTTCAGTCTGAATCATACAACTTAACAACAGATTTCCACAGATTATTTAGATTTTACTGACGTTTTCTAACGTTAATGACAATTTTGTTGATTTTGTTCTCCGATGTTTGGCTTTGAGCGCATATTCTCAAATTGTGATCAAGTTTCTTAAAAATATGTACCTTTTTTGGAAAAATGTTTGTCTTTACCTAAAAAAAATAAATAAAAATCTCAACTTTAACTTTAAGAAAATACTGAAAAATTATTTCACTTAAATCTTAAAACATCGTCTTCATCAACTTTAGTTTGACCTTAATATCAACTTCATTTCAACATGAAATTTTCTATGTTAGTTCTTTCTAAACACTTTATGATCAACATTTAGGATTTGCTTTTAAAATACAAAATAAAAATGTCTTCCCCCATTTTCATAAAATATTGAATTACTAAATTAATTTCTCACTTGACTATGATCTCTGGAAACTGATAAAGATGTAAATACATACAATAAAACATATAGCATCTGTAGTTCAAGTAATCATCAGATTTTCTGATAAAACAACTAAGGTAACCAGCTCGATGCAGCCCAGTCAGAGTTGTAATACTAGTTAGTACCACAAGATGGTGGATTGAGTCAGTTTATTTCTCTTCGCATGAACAGGATAAATAGAAGAAGCTGATTTTAATACGTGCAGCAAGAAAAAAAATTGATAAGTGCTGAAATTAATTAACTCACTACTGCCACCCACAGGGGGAGAAGTGGCATTGCTTCAATGATCTGCAGTGCACCTTTAAACAAGACAAGTCAGGGAAGACAACAAGTAAAATTGTGCCTTTTGTAGAGTAGAGATGAGAAGAAAAACAGCAGTGTGAGAACGGGGCGACTCCTTCCCACAGCCTCGTCCCGTAAGCCGGGCGAGGAGAGTGAGAGCCGGAGCCCATTTATATTCATTACAGAGAGACAGTGTGCTCAGTCTGTCAGTCCAGCTCTCTCTCCCTCTCTCTCCGTCTCTCTGTCACACACCTCAACACGCCAAGGAAGAGAGAGTCTGACAAACCAAAAGACAGATAGATTTCGCTTCCCCTGCATAAACACGAGCTAAGCGAGGTGATGCCACATCTGCCTCCGTCATCACGGCCGGAGCCGGTGGCCGCCAGCTGTCTACATACTGACCCCACACTTTTGTCCCCCCCCCCCTCCCCCCCTCCCCCCCACACCCCCACCCCCAAAACACAGGCACAGACACACAGACACACAGACACACACACACACACACACACACACGGGTTTTTTTAACATGCTGAGGGCATATATTCCTGCGCATATGCTCTCCTAATCTGCAAATCTGATAATGCGAAGCGCTTACAATGCATATTTACACTCGAGAAGGCATTTCTGTTCGTTTGTTTTTCCATCTGTGCAAGTGACAATTCGAGAAGCTGGTGATGCACGTGTTGCGTGCTCAGTTTCACCAACCAGCAAATCTGTCAGTGATGACATCCAGCCGCTTTAATATCAATATGTTGAAGCTATGTTCCACTGCCATCTCTTCTGCGAAAACAAATAAATCTGCTACTCCTTGTTTAAAGACGTCTGGGTGTTTTGATTATTGTTTCATCAGCTGTAAACTGTACTAACCGTGTGAGCAAGAAAATACAGTCCAACGGGTCCCTTTCTCTGGACAACTGACAGGTTAAACCCTTCAAGGAATATAAAGAAACTGAAGAGACAATGCAGAGACTTTTCAATGCTGTGAAAACCTCATCCCACACAAATATTGAAATTTTGACTCACCTTGTTCGCCATGTACAAACCAAACGCTCTAATTTTTTTATTTTTTTTTTTCTCAGGCAACATTGCTCCACTTCATCATGTAAAGCTTAAATCAATACTGTCAGATTAGCATAGACTGTCATTTCCATTAAGCCTCAATCGCTCTGAGGGTCATCTGTGCTTATGGATGAATATATATATATATATATATATATATATATATATATATATATATATATATATATATATCTGCCTTGTTGACACGTTCGCTGTGGAATTAGCATGCACGTCACAGTGTGCTCACATAATTACATTCGCATTATCACTTTCATTCTGTCTTCTGACTGTAGGTGGGCAGTTTTTGTCAATTAACTCCGAGGCCTCAGGATAGTGGAGAAGCCGCTTTGGTGCGCTGCTAATGGACCAGGAGACGGCACAAGGCTCTGAACTCTCGGGGCAACAACCTCCAGATTGTACTCTTTTAGGCTGAACATAAAAACTCGGCCAAATGAATGATAAATGAGGCGACTGGAAATGAACGGGCGTCATCGTTCAAGCAGGGTAGTTCGATAAGCCAGGAATATTCACCTGGAGGCAGCAAAGCAGCCCAGCATCATGATGATTCCTCCACCATATGTCAAACTTTTGATGACATAAGCTAAAAATAATAATAATCTATACTAAGCTAAACTAAGCCTTGATGATTACACACCAGGGAAATTCTCCAATAAGGGCAGTAATGAGAATATTCCATTAGGACAATGGAGAGCAAACCCTTTACGCTGGTATCACTTGCTTTTTTTTGCTTAATAATTCATGCAAAGGTGATGGAAAAAAAACAGTAGCTCTCAGCCTGGTGCCCAGCCAGACGCACCACGCTGTTTCAAGACTTTATATATATTGGATATACCGGAATTTCTGAACTATAAGCCACTACTTTTTTTCACATACTTTGAACCATTTAAACTTTGACACGGCCAATTTATGGATTTTTAAGGGTCAAAGAGCTTCATGCCAAATACATAGGTGATGTGTTCAGGTACATCACATAACTCCAACCTTTTTTTTTTTTTTTTTTTGGCGATTGCGGCTTATATTCAGGTGCGCTCAATAGTCTGGAAATCACGGTAAGTCACAATCCAACTTTTAGATCCAGATCCTTATTTTTGTAGTTGACTGCATTTGCAACACTCCAATAATTGAAATTTAAAGAGATCAAAAAAAGGGAGGACTGGTTCTCACTCATTGCCCAGGAAGTTACTGGATGAAGCAGTGATACCAAACAGTGAAGTTTGCGGTGAAAGGTTTAAGTCTTTTCTCCCCACGACGAAGCGAGAAGGTTTTCATTAGTTGTGGGAAAAGCTTCAATGGTCGTTAAAACTGCTTCTTTTGGTGATGAAAACAGTGCTACAGCGTAACTCTGCTTCCTTAATATTAATGCTGCAAACCAGGACGACCTGGGCAGAAACCATTATCAATAATAAAGTAATTATTTAAGCTTTTAATGGATAAACTTTGCATAAGAAATGGATACATTCATTTGCATCACTGTGCAATTCACTATTTACTCCATTGCAGAGTACGACGGTTAAGCACTTATGAGAAATGTATAATTCTAGGCCCTGTTTATTAGTTTCATTCAGAACAGTGTTTTTTTTTCTCAGATTTGTACTTTGTTTTCATTTTCTATATGAAGAGAAGTCAACACCAAATATTCTGAAAGGATAGAATCTTCTCTGTACTTCAATGCGCTGAATGAGAAACACTAAAGTGGGATTGGAAGCGTCTTGAAAATATACAGACAAATGCCACCAAAAAAGTTCAAACTGAGAACTCTAACTAAGAGGTACTGCTACATGCATATATGAACTTGTTTTCCAGTCTACCAGTGCTGGTTTTATCAGAGAATCAAAAACCTACCTCCAAAAAAAAAAAAAAAACAACTGAGTTGTTTTAAATGTCACGCCAGCAGAAAGAGGCACAGCCACAGAAATGTTTAAATAGATCTTCACGATCTCACAAAACACTTTCTCTGGGCGACGCGGGAAAGCCAAATCTGTGAAGAGCAGCATTTAAGCTGAACGACGCAGGAGAAAGTAAACTTTGTAGCGATGGGATCGATGGGCTGAACAACATCATCTGGTCCAAAACAACTTGACAAATCAAGCTGTTAAAAACACTCGGGTCGAAATGTCTCAGATATGTTTTTTTATTGAAGGATATAACAACCAGTTTTAAGCTTTTCATTAGTCAAAATTCAAGCGCTGGGTAAACAAGTCGCAGCTGTGAGAATTTGATTTTATTATCTCGTGTTTTGCAAATTATAGGTATTTCATATAAGAATATCACTTTAAAAAAAAAAAAAAGAAGAAAAAAAAAAAGGTGAATCCCAAGAAATCTATATCCACAATATGAGAATAAATATTAAATATGAGAAAATGGGTTTGTATATACTGAAGCTTCGTGCACGATGCCCAGTGTCTGTGTGGGTTCATGGTGAGAGCAGTGCTGGAAAAGAAGAATCACTGATGGACTTATTCATATTGCGTTTGTTTCACCTGCTTTTATTTCTAGAACTCAATATGTCATTGTGACGTAACATAGATCTATGACGTCCAGAGCGTTTCAGGTTATCACAATTAAGTCACAGCACAACCTCTCCTGCAAGGATCGGCAACTTTGATCATGGTGGGAGCCACAGAGATTGTCACCTTAACAACGTTTCAAATGAAAATGCGCTGTCTTTGCATCGAAGAGGGAGTTGGAAAGTTTTTCAAAAGTTCCTCCATAAAACATTGTGTAAATGGGCCATGAGCCTAAAGAACTAACTCATTGACTGTAAGTGAAGCTGATTTCAGCCAGAGGGATGCGTTTCACCATTTCTACCTGAAAATGCATTTAGTTTGACATTATCGAACAAAATAATTGCAATTCATGTTGGATTCAAATGTAGTTAATTGACTGAAAACGATATAGGCTGCATGTGGTGCCAGTTTCCTCCGTCGGCTCTACTGAGCTTCGGCTGCTGATCCGGTGGTGGACCACAATGCTCTCTTCCATTGTACTTTAGCAAGTAGATCATTTTCTTCACTGTTCCAAAACAACTGAACCTTAAACCTAGTAAAGTTGGGCAATTTAGCCTTTAATCCGACTGTCCAATCGACCCCCTGTCTCACCGCCAATACCCAATCTGATCAGAGCAGATCGGATAGATGCTTCTGGAATGGTCCATGTTGTTGTGCTAGTTCATAGTCAGCCCCTTAAACTGAGAAATGACAAGTCAAAACTATGTATTTATACTTGAAACAAAACTACTTTTATCGGTTTATTTTTGTGTCTTTCTTCTGTGACGGACACATGTCATTACAGGAGCTGTTGTTGCCATGTCTGACATCATTTCACTGGGAAGTGAATCTGAATCAAGACTTGTCGGATGGATGGACGGCCACATGTAGGGAACGTCATCTCTGTACTAAAGGGCATCTATTCATAGACTGAGGGGTGTTTTTTTATTAGTGAGAGTGGTCTCCACCAGTCCTCGATCTGAGTCCACTGATTGGACCTCAGGTTTGCTAATTCCCGATTACATTTATTTCCTTTCTGTAGTCATTAGCCTGAAGGTGTGCTTAATTTATCTAAACAGCAGGGCGATAATAAACCTTTTACATGCAGTTCAGTCACATGATGTTATTGTTGAGATTATATTTATTCCAGAAATTCCTGTTTGGCCATATGGCAGCCACTTCAGGCGACCAGGCCTGGTGTGAAATGTGAGGTGAAGAGTGACAGTACAAAGAGACAGAAAGCCTTCTGGAATTCATTATAGCTCAGAACTCACAAAGACCGAAAATAAATTCATGATCAAAAACTGAAAAAACAAACACACTCTACATGCAAGCACACGAACCCTTCCACACACATTCATTGGCTTAGTGCATTTAACAAGCTCTAAGAAGGGTCGTAACCATAATGACTATGCATCTAGGCATGAATCTAACCTCGATGAAACGTCCTTACGTTATGTCACAACCCTTAAACACAGCAAATCCTCAAACCTCACACGCGTAGTCTGTTGTGAGTCAGATCCCTCAAAGGGAGTTGAAGCAAAGTCACACAAACATTGGCGCGCCATTCAAATTCCCTTTAACTTCAAAACTACACTAAAACATCAAACCCACAAACCCACCCAGTGTCTTCTCCCTCGAGGCTACGTTTCTTACAGCAGGGAGGAAAACGAGGAGGGGGCGCGACGCCGGGGCACCGCCACTAGGTGGATAGAGGGTGGGGCTGGGTGATTTTGCCTGCTTGCAGGAAAAAATAAATAAATAAATAAAAGCATCAATCGCCGCAGGGATCCCGGAGTGTTTAGAGGGTCACCTTGTGCAACAACAGGCACCGAGCGAACACTGAGACGCGGAGAGAAGCTGCAGAGTTTAGAGGGAACCGGCTCCAAACGCTGAAAACGTGCCAGAGAAACTGAGGTTAGGTGACACAGCACCGCAGAGTCGGACGAATGTGTGACGCATTTCTGAACGCACATCAAACGCCCACACGCCGGTTAACTTTTCCACGGCTTCGAAATCGCTCTCTCTCTCTCACCACCACCGCCACCACCACCCACTTTCCTCCACCTTCACTGAGAAGTCTGACGGAGGGTTAATGAAGTCTGCTCATTATGAGGTCAGATGCCATGAAAAACCTACAGGGACGTGCAGATGCATGTGAAGGGTCAGCGAGACTGATCAAAGGGAATCAAATTAAAAAAAAATAATAATAAAATCCTAAAAAACATACACCGTGAGCTGGAGGGTCACCTCCATCCGGTCGAATGAAAGCATGCAAGGTGAATGATCGCATAAAGGAAGTAATTCCACCTCTTGGTTATAGCAGAGTTGGAATTTCTTCCAGAGGAGGTAACACAGCGGCGTCTCCGATTTTAATGGGGAGAAAATCGAAACTATACAAGCTGCTGTGGGTGAGACTGGCAGGCAAACTAGTCGGACGAGAGGAGAAGTGCCTCCAGACGTGAGAGGGAGAGAGAGAAAGAGAGGGAGAACAAGGCTAGACGGGGAGCATGTATGAAAACATGTCTGCTGTAAAACAGTGTCTGTCCATCTTGCCCGAGGCACCGCTGATAGCCCTGACACTCACTCAGAGGGGGAAAAAGCCAGTGGAAACAAGGATAAGAGCAGACCAGAAACAGTGGGCACACATGCATGACAGAGTCGGGCGCTTGGCGGCGGGTCCTGGGGGGGGGGGGACACCGAAGTGTGTCGGATACGGGTGGCCGCGGGAGGTGTGATGGATTAAGAGGTGTTGGCAGAGACAGAGGTCCTCCTTGAACCGTGGAGCGAGAACCCCGGCGAAACAAACACCGCCGTCCCTCTCTTTATCACCACGGTCGCCCTTCTCTCCCCCTCGCTCTCAATTTTCCTCCCCCTTGTCAAACCAGCTCCTCCGATGCCACACGCCGTCTGTCATGCTTTACACCCACGTACTGATCACATTTCCCACCGCAGCAGACACATCGTCTAAAACAAAAACGCTATCGCTGCCGTAATAGGATCGCCGGGGCATTTTCATTGGCCCCAGGCGGCGTCGTCCAAACGGACAATCAAAACGCAACGTAAGAGTTCTGTTTTCACTTGAAAACGATGTCGTATAAACCATAGTTTAGTAGCGGTATATTCCTCTGACACATATCTGCCATTTGAAAAAGTTGAATTTATCTTGGGTTTAGTATTTTTTAGATAAAGGCTTATTGATGTACTTTAACTATTTACACAGTTTATCACTTGGTGGCATTCTAAAGTTAATTCTGTTTAAATCTGTGAATAAAATCAAGTGAAAGGCTTCAAAAGCTCACACAGTTTACCATCTGGTGCTTACAATCATTTTCTAAATGTGAGTATACAAGTCTTACAGACTTTCTGTAAAACATCATACCATCGAGTTGCCATGTCCAACACATTATTGAGTAGCATCCCAACAAAAAGGAAGGTTTTACAAAATCAGACATTGTTGATACTTGGCCTGTTTGTCAGCTATTCATTTATTATGCAGCATGTATGTTTTCCTTTTCCCACTAATTTCTGTATGTCAAAGTATGACCTCCCCATCTTATCTTTCTCCCATGCGTTCTGCCACATTTCCTTTAGTGACTTATTGTTTATCGCGGTGGCGTCTGACAGTCCGGACTGCAGGGCAATTTCTATCTTCTCTTTCCTCCTCCGACCATGTGCGCTGGAACCTGGACTTGGATTTGATTTCACTTATTGTAATTTAAGCTGCTGCTGAATCACTGCATGTAACCGAGTCGTCCGCTTTATTGTCTTCTATCAACCAAAGTGCTCATAAAATTGCCATCATCTCGGCAGTGAAAACTGACATCTGGCCTGAAATTCTACATCATTTCTTTAATACTTAAGTCAGGAATTCAAACTCCAAATGCCACTTTCCCGCTCTCTAGATCCCTGGATCCATCTGTATAAATCTGCAAATATGTTCTCCATTCTTGTTGTATATGCTCATAGACCTCTTTCAGTATATCGCCTGGGCTCTTTCTATTATTCAGAAGGTGTAGATCAACCCTTGGTTCTGGGATAAGCCACGATGGTACAACTGACCAGCAGACTGGAGGGCACATTTCATTTCCATTAATGCCAACCTCCTCCGCCTTACATTTGACTTTATTTCCAAACTTTGTTTTTACTCTTCTTTCACTTCCCAGGAATTCCCAATGATGATCTAGCGGGCATTTTGTTGGGAATGTTCTATCATATCCTTTTGTTTGCATTAAGTATTTTAATCCTAACTTGTACCTTCGAACTTCCAAAGACATCTCTCCTATTTTTCTAATCAATAAAGCAGGTATTGGAGTACTGCAAAATACCCCACTGCATATCCACAGGACTTTAGCTTGTAGAAAATCCAGTTTTTGAATCACTGCAGGAGCTGCTGATCCATAAGCCATGCATCCATAATCAATAACAGACCTAATCGTTCCTCTGTATATCATCACCATTGACTCTCTATCAGCCCCCCAGTCAGATCCTGCCACACACCTAAGAACATTTATTAATCTTTCACATTTTACTAAAATCTTTTCCATATGTCATCGTTTCCTCCAACCACATTCTGAGAAACAGAAACCTTTTGACCTTTTCTAAATTCTTATCATATATTTGTATATTGTGATTTGGCCGTTTCTTTTTGTAGCCAAATATCATATATTTTGTTTTGTCGAAGGATATTTTGAAACCCTAATCATTGGCCCACTCAACCACCTTATCCAGAGCTTTCTGGATTTGGTTATACACACAGGGGAGGTTCCTTCCGCACTTCCAGATAGCCTCATCGTCGGCAAACTTAGAAAGCCCAAAATCTGGGGACATAGGACAGGACTGATTGCACTCCCCTGAGGAGTTCCATTCTCCACCTCAAGTTCCCCAGATAACTCACTTCCAACCCTCACCAGTATTGATCTGTCGCATTAAACAAAATTCTTAATCCAACTAAACATTCTTCCTTTAATCGAAACACGGGTATAACCTTTTTTCTTTCCACTTCAGTTTGTATTACGTGATTAATCATTTCAGGTTTATCAGGATTACGACACAGACGTATAACTGTGTGTACAGTAAGGATGATCTTTAAATCTTACAAGTTATTTTATTATACAAAACTAAGCCTACTACATATTTGAGTTCCAGCTCTATGGGACTGGATGTTTTATGCCGTCGAA
The DNA here is from genome assembly GCF_963383615.2 of Lipophrys pholis. NCBI lineage: Eukaryota > Metazoa > Chordata > Actinopteri > Blenniiformes > Blenniidae > Lipophrys > Lipophrys pholis. The sequence continues at coordinate 18,894,660 of NC_137647.1, read as the reverse complement.
GATGTAAATAGTGTAATAAAAATCTACTGTGATCTGTAAGTTGAAGAGCACATGTGTAAAATGCTGAAAAGACTGAATACTGGCATAACACTATTGAAATTGCAGTTCTTTTATTCAAGGGAATACTCCCTACCATCGCGTTTTCCCTCATCAATTCCTCCGTCCTCTCTGATCTCTCTGAAACGCTCCGGAGTGAGCCAACCAGCTGCTGTGTGTGACTCAAGTGTGGAGAAAGGTTCAAGCTTAAATCCAAAGGCAAATAAACAAGCACCTCCCACACGCTTCACCTACACATTTAAGCTACAGTCAATGTAAAGTTCACTGACAGCTGCAGAGCCTGAATGAAGATGTGACAGAGCACATGGCCTGCTTACGCCTTTGGAACATGCAAATACTGTGAATCTGTTTACATTCTGCCAGTATTTGGATTGTTCCTTCCAAGCATGTGGCCCGGCACCTATTGGAGGACGCTCGTGATCACAGACCAGGTCTGAGGTTTTCAAAATAAAATTTGCAAGATTAATCACCATTTTCTTTAATGTTTAAAATTCTGGCAATTTGCATTTCATTTTTATTTTCAAGTCTATTTGATCAATAAGGAATTTGCCTTGGTTTATATTTCAGCAGAGTTCAACCAAAGTACAGTAATTGTAAAGTAATTGCTTAAGTAAAGCAATCCAAGAACGGTAGCTATAGCTAAACAACAACAAAAAAAGAGAGAGATGCTTCAATAACAGCAAGCAAGAGTTGAGTTGGTTGAGTTTTCATGTGAAAAACAGGCAACTTTCATTGCATTTTGGGTGTCTGTTGTCATGTAAATGGAAGAAAAGTTTTCTGTTTTTAGTGTTCGGGGGCAATGGGGACACAACTTTTTAAAAATGCCACGGCTCCATCTCTGTGCAAACAGGGGAAACCCAATCTTTTGCATATGCACTCCACGCCCATAGTAAATAGTTCTGCACAGAGACGAGAAATGAACAATATCAACAATGGCGGCCTCCAGAGTGTCATGACTCCGAGTCCATATTTTCCTGGGACTTGGTAGTTTTATAGTCAAGAGTCATCCGTAATAGCAATCCAGTCATTTTTTTTCAAATCCGTGATTAGTCTGCATTTGACATATTTACAGTAGCAGCGAAGCCGTCCTTCTCTATGTTGCAGAAGTTGACAGGTGAGTGTTAGAACACTGGTCTTCTTCCTTCATGCCTGGAGCAGTAAAAGTGCCTCGGAGGAACAAAAAGGCTACTCGTCTGTGGATGAGGGGGAAATAAATGCCACAGTTGTCATCTCAACAGATAAATCAAGTTGTTAAAGTACCAAATATTAATGCAGGCTTTTTAACATGCCGCCATTAAGGCCGACAATTTCGTCATGTTTTATTTGACGTAGTTGTAGATGTGCTTAACGATCCGACAAAGAGTGCTTTAGGACGAAGGACTTGCTTCCTACAGCCTTGGCCGGGGGCACAATAAGGTTCACAAAGGTTGTGAAAGGTTGGATTGGATCAACCCACAAACAAATACTGTAAGTCTGACAAATGCAGAGGCAGCAGTGTGGGTGGTGGATGTGAGTAAATCTCAATGGGCATTACTCCAACCTGAGAAAAAAATAAATAAAAAAATCCCAACTGCACTTCTATCAGGTCTGGCACCTTTCAAAATGTGCTTGTGCAATTTGTCCTTGCACGGCAACTCCAATGTGATCAATAATCTCTCTAGAGTCGCAGCACTTGGCGATTAAAAAAAAAAATTAAGAATCACTAATGCTCTCACGTAAAGATAAGGCACAGACACACACGATGAGGCAAGTTAGAATTTGAGACTTGGCTGGTGAAGAAATGAAAAGTTTTACAGTGCGAGGCAGACATCAAGCCACAGTGGACCCATGTAGCCAACATAACAACACACAAGTGCTTTTTAAATGACAAAATGATACTGGCTGCAGCTCGCTCTCATCAGATGTCTCCCTCTCCAGCTCAGACGCCCACAACAAAGAGCTGTCTGACCATCAAACTAAAGAATCTCTCTCCTGGATTTCTTCCTTTACCTGAGAAATGCTTTGAGGAAAAAAAAAAAGAAAAAAAGAAAAAAGAAAACACCGTTTGTGTTGCCTGGTTTGCACACGCCGTCCGAGGCCAAAGCTCGTCTCACCTTCACCCACGAAGCTGTTCTGTCTGCACTCTGACGCGTCGGATTTTTTCTGCCCCGATTTGAAAATTCGCGAAATGAACCGTGCTCCGGGCGAAGAAACGGAGGAGTAAAAAAAGAAAGGGAGGGAGCCTGTTTTGTTACCGCACTCGGTGCAATGATGCAATGTATAATTAAAATGCAAATAGATCGACAGGGAGTCTCTCTTCACCTTGTTTTCACTTTACTCCCGACATTCTCAGGGGAGGCCCATCTCTGCCAGAGATCTATGTTTCCAAGCCAGTAAATCAATTTTTATATGAAGCGGAGAAATCAATTTGAGATTTAGGCTCTGCAAAAAGCTCAAGTACAAGCCGCTGCTTAGCGGAGGGAAGATTTGAGATGCATGGATGGACGTATCCAGCCTGTAGCGATGAGGCATTTTTCTACTTTGCTATGATGATGTGTGAAGCATTCTCTTATAAAAGCTTACACGCGCACACACACACACACACACACACACACACACACACACACACACACACACACACACACACACACAAACACACTCAACCCAAGACTAAAAGCAATTATTGGCCAACAAGAAAACACAGGCCTGTCTGACACATCCGCCATTGGCTTGTCTCTGTTTTGACTATAGCTTATCACAAGAGGTGGCTCAAACATCCCCAAAGCTTCAATCTTGACTAACAACAAAGACAAACACTGTGGCATGAATCATTTGGGAAAGTTTGATTTCCAAAGTGTGCCTGACAGAACAAAACTGGCTGAAGCAAAAAGATCTTTTATTTTATTTTTTTTTTACATTTTTTAAGTGGTTGTCCTTCATCGCGACTTTGTGGTGTAACACATTTCCAGCTCAATTATCGGCATCCACTGGATTTCAAACACGTTTAACAAGGACCAGAGAGCTTGGTAATTAGCAGGAGCCCCGGCTCATGAGGGGACGGAAAACAAAGCCCGTCTTCAGCTTCCTCTTTATCCCCCTTCGCTTGTCTAATCTCCTCTGATCCTTCTCTTTTTACAGAGGGTGTCGGACAGCATGTATGAACTCGGTCGATATTGGAACATGCCAACATGTTCTGGCTTCCGTGGACCAAAGCAGGCTACAAAGTGAGATCCCGGATCCAGAGGAACGAGCTTCAAAAAGTAAGAATGTTATTGTAGATGTAACTGAACGCCAACACAGGTAGATGGTTAAACCCAATGCGGTTCGTTGCATTCACATGTGCAGGAACCGGGACAAAGGAGTGAGACCATATTCGTCGATATGTTGTCCAAGAATTTCACTACCATTGTAGTGCTTTGGCGCAGCACCCGGATTTTTTTTTCATTTTTTCTTTCAAAGCTCCTAATGAGTTTGTGTGCAGCAGGTTTTCAACGGAAAAGATGTGTGTGAAATGAAGATGCTGGACGCTGAATGCCAGAGTAGCAGCAAGAGAAAAGAAAATCTGATTTAGTGCAGTTAAAATAATCAGCTCCTCAAACAAGCAAAGACATAAAATTTCAAACTGAAAATCCACCGCGTTGACAATTCTTGTCACTAAATTGTGTTGCAGTGGCCACCTTCAATTGTCTCTTGTGTCCATCTCTAAGCTTCCTGCGCGTCTGCTGCCACTTTACGACACTCTCCCACTGTGATGCGATCCAGGTTTTCAGTTTGAAGGAGATATTTATGCAGTGGCAGATTTTTAGCTCTCTCAAGGGTTTGCGGTTGGATTTGGAACCCCACTGATCACTTCTCAAACAATATATCACTGGTGGGTTGTTGGATATGAGGTCTGGCTTGTTGTCCAGCTCAAATTGCAGGAGCTCTAGACACTGGCTACCACCTTACTCACTAGAATATGTTTAGATTTAATTGTTCCTTTCCAATACTATAGGTAGTAAAACAGCCTCGGAGCATGATGGTGTTGCCACCAATGTTTCAAAGTTGATCTATTAGGCTTGAAACAAAGTTCTGTTGTGTTGTGTTCCGCTTTCCCACAGCGATCTACTTTCATGTCTCCACAAAGGCACATCTCTGACAAACGACTTCTTCCAGTTGTGCTTCCGTCTGGAGCCTAATAACAAGAATCACTGCGACACGGTATGTTCTCATCGTCACACACATTTCAGGAAATCAATGCTTGGTGTTTGTCTTTTAGTGGTTTGGTGCTGATTGGAGCTTTTTCCAAGTCCCATGTACTGTTTTAAATTTTCTCAGGTCTTCAGAACTTCACATCCAGGAATCTCCTGAAACATTTTGGTGACTGTGAATCATCAGCAGGGTTTCGGAGTCTTCCGAGCTGTTTTTCCTGTTGTTCTCAAGATTGCCCTCTGCTCTTCACGGGAAAGAAAATGTTAACAAATACCTTCTCATGCACCATCAATAATTGGTTCATTAAGGTTTAACAGAGGTAAGTCTGGTGTGTTTTTAATTATGTTGAAATGTTTAACGTTAATTACGATCAACTGAGAGGATTCTCACATCCAGGTCATGGTGCATCTGGAAGCATCAGTTCAGAAGAATTGATGACGACTTTCGGGTCACAGGTGAAGCAATTAAGAACCCGAGTCCAGCTGCCTTCTACATGTACGACTAATTTAGTATCGCAATTGTTATAATGCTGCATTTTCACCCATTTCGATCAATATTATAATCAAACATTAAATTAAATGAGAGCGGAGTTTAAACAATGACCTACTGGTAACAAACGATGCCAAGATTTACTTTGATTTCATGGCTGTAGATGAATTTTCTTTAATGTGCAATAAGTGACTTTTTCTGCCTTTTCTTTTAACATAACTGTGACTTTCAATATCTCGCAGTTCTTCAATATTACTGTGTACTTGTTGGAAGTGACAAGTGTTTGGCAAGTTGGTGGATCTTGTCTGTGATTGGACGAATACAGTGCAGAAATCCTGGCGGTTATTGTGATGACTTGTGGATGAGTGGAAAGGTTCATTTCTCAGCTTTATGGTGGTTTTTTTTTAAATTTCCAGATATGAAATAGGGTTGTGGAGTTATAGTGAAGAAGGACTAGTAAAGAAGTACATAGTCTGAAACCCTGTTAATGCCAACAGGAAAGGAATAAACGGTTTAAATAAGTAGAAAAACCTCATGGCTTGTAGGTTCTCATCCTTTGTCACCTTTAGAATTCCCCTTATTTTGATCAGCACATTATAAAGAGAAAATCTTGTCATTCAAACTCTCGGGCCAACAGACACACAATTTTGCAAATAGATCTGCAATCTTTTAAGAGTAAACAATGTTTGGTTAGAAATTCTAAATCTGTCATCCAATCCAGAAGCAATTTTTTTTAATGCTTCAAATACAAACACGTAGAGAAAGCCTGCATGTTTACTCACCGTTCTATAGAGGAAAATAAAAGGTCATCTGACCACTTTTGGGGAGCCCGAGCAAAGGAAATCATGCTGACCCAACTCTCTGATGCTGTGCTGTGTAAACCACCAGTATTAATGAATCTTTGATGAGACATACAATCTCCGCTACTCAAACAAAGCCTTGATAAGTATTATTAACTCCCGGGCAATACAGATCGATTTAATGTTCAAAGTATTTTCGTGGCATTATTAAAATCTCAAATATAAAAGGTTACGACCACATCAAGCTTTGGCCGTCCTCATCCGCCTCCTTTTTCTTTTCCATTTTAATTACGCTTTGAAATCGTGTCAGCTTGCTTTGGCACAGGAATGTAGCCTCAGGTAAAATTGCTTTCTGCGTTTCCCCAGATACTCATAAGGGCTCATTTCAGCGAGGGACAATTTCATCATTCCCCTCACACTCCCTCCCCCTCTCTGCTGCTTTGTCCACAACCCTATACTTAAATTCAGCTATTTCCTTTGAGAGTCTGAAGTCTATGTCACACGTTTATGCACTCGGAAAGCAAATAAAAAAAATAAAAAATTACAACCGAAAGGTTTGTTAATGCATCTAAGATGACAATGGTTGCAAAAGATAATAATATAAACAAGGGAGCAATTACTGACACACCAAGACTCTTCTGCCTTTTTTATTTCTGAATTTCCTTCCATAACATTCCTACTTCCAATGTCATCTGAAGCAGTGCTACAGTGAGAAATGTGGGAAACAACAGAATTTATCAACACTTGGACAGTCCCAGTCCACATTACAACAAGAGATGTCCAACAACGTGACCTCACGGATATCAACCCACAAGTTGCATTCACTCATATGGTGCTTGCAAACAAAATATCAATGACCAATTAGCAGTTTAGCATTGTTTCTACCAAAACAGGGATTATCCCGGTGGAGAAGGAAGTGTCCTCATCTCATTCACCTCTCAGGTATGAAATGATAGATGCTTCAGTTGTTTAGTTTTTCCAAGGTTAAATGTCTGTGGCCAATGTTTTGTAGCGCTTTCAGCTTCTTTCCAAAATTTAGTTCGCTTGCTGAAACACAATAGGCCAGTAAAGCATCAGAACTCCACCACAAAATTTCAACTTGCCTCCAGTAAAGTAACCTATCCAGATAATTATGTCTCAAAGCAAATTAGTCTGGCCAACTGGACTTGGTCGTATGTATTGGAAGACGTCTCCCCCTTATCCAAGTGTCTTCACTAGTTGATGTCATTCCCTTGACTAGTCTGGGTGTTCTAACTAAATAGGGGGAAGCTCAGTCCTTTCAACTCGTCAGGTATGTCAGCCATGTTTCATGTGTCGACCTAGGTGTGGCTCATCGATTCTCTAATGTGCTAAAACGATCATCAATGTGGTCGCTGGAGCCACACAAGGTAATATAGGGTTAGAGAAATCTGTTTGGCAGTGAGAAAAGAGAAGATGTCGTAAATGGGAGAGCTCCGGACCATTTAAGAGAAAGCCAGCCTCATCAAGGAAACAGTATGAGTTGAGGAAACCATTTGGATAATGGATGACTCGTCTTCCAAGACATGTAACCAAGTCCAGTTGAGAAAATGAAATTGCTTTTGAGATGCCTCCTATGTTGACAAATGAGAATATGTGTGAATATGAGAATATGAGAATTTTAGAGCTGGGCAGTCCCTGATTATCTAATTGGGCTCTCGGTACAATCGCAGATACGGAATCAAAGAAATGCATGTGGTAGCTTACAGCCACATGCTGCCATCTCTGACATTATTTCACCAAGAAGTCTTGTGGAATGAAATGCGGAATCCAGAGTTCTTGAAGAGTTTTGTCTAAGAATTTAATAGCCAAGTGCTCCTCAAATCTCAGTTTTATGAGTTTGATGACTCAGCATGACTCAGCATGTAATATTTTGAAGTATTTTTGTAGCACAACTGATAGCAGGCCTGCTGTTTATTGCTTGTTTATACGCCAGCTGTCTACTGCATCGATTTAGTTTTAACACTGATGGCAGCTCTGCACATTTTGGAAAACGTATATTTTCCATGTTTACATGGATATGGGGAATGGTAAGTTTTGAATATGTTGCACCTCTGTGAAACAATTTGGTGACTCACATCACCAGTGTCATTTAAACCGCGGAATTTTCCTGTTTCCAACATTGACTTTTATACTTTTATATGGGCTGCCACAAGTGTGCGTGCGTGTGTGTCTCTTTGAACAATCGCCAATATGTAGTATACTAAATTGTAGTTGTTTTTTCTGACCTTATTTGCCTTCTCGCATCAAACCTTAAAGCTCTTTGGTGGCCCCAATCTCTGATCTACATCATATCCATCTCCGCCTCAAAAGCACCTTGTGTGAAAAAATAAATAAAAATAGGAACACATCAATAAGTCAAATAACTTTTTGGATTGAGTAGCTGTGTTGTGAGTTGTAGCCTTAACATGAAATGCTCCAATCCCGAGTGAATCCCACTCACACACACACAGACTGAAGAGGCTCCCTTAAAAGATCAACCGTTCACTTTAAGCGTCCTATCAACGTCTGGCTACGAGGGAATCAAGGGCGAGTTAATGCCACAGTGGGGGGTAAAACTGGCATGTTTCCACACAACAGCTCTTCTTTACCTCAGGGAACAATGTTCCAGCCTTTTACCAGATGTCACATGTGATCTTGCTCTCCCTGAGGAGGTGTGCGTATGAGACTATTCAGCGGCGGCCCCCGAGGGAGGGAGGGAAGGAGCTAAAGGACACGGAGACGTCTGAAGAGATAGTTGGGGGGTCATCCTTTGCTTAATTGGTGCCACCAAAAAAATGTACTTTGATTTTATAGCTAAATTGTGTTCAAATGTTCATCATTCACAACTTCATTAAAGGGAACTTAGCAGTTCGAAGGAGGTATAAAGATTGTCAGAGCAATGTGATAATCGGTTGCTTTCAAAAATATGATATATTCACAAATGTGAACAAAATGAATTAAAGAAGTACTCTGAAATGTAAAATACAATTAGGCTTGTTTCAATAAACTATACGGAAGAGAAAGGTTAAAAAACACAAGTCAGCACAAAAGAGTATAGTAGTGATGTGTAATACCATTGATTCATTATACGACATCTCATTAAGACAAGTTTGTATTGTTAACACCATTAAAACACTGATCATAAAACACAGAAATCTTAAAGAAAACCACCAAAAATGAAAAACTTATCACTATATAGATATTATAAAATCTTGTGCTAAATAGTGGTATTGAGGGACGTACCGATTTGACTTTTTAAAAGTAGGAGTACTAGCCTTTAAGCTACTTGCCGATACCGAGAACCAATACGAGCACTTATTAAATAACATAAAGCCATATTTATACTCCATACGTTAATGGTATACAAAGGCTATGAATTGCCACGAAGAACCTCTGGACAGCCTCTGTGTCGAAGCGACACACCTCCAAGAGCTTTACAGTCCGTCAGTACCGTTCGCATAGTGCATAGTGTCTGTCAACGGACTGCCCTGTGTGTACTGTAGAACAAACTCGCTGTTAATGAGTGTATCACTCATACTTTGATCATGTGTAGCTTGTAGCATCACTGCGGTGTGAGCCATGAACCTCTTTAGCGTTAACCATAAAGCATAGAATAGAATCCTCCTCCATCCACGGAGCAGTTAAACTAATGAGCGACATCGGGCTAACTCTGCTGGTTCAAATGTCACTGCTGATTAAGTTGCTGGTGTTTTACAAACTATCTTTCACCTCCTCTTGTTATTTCGGCAGAACATAATTTACAGTCTGCCTTACTTTTGTCATTCTCATTAATATTAAGGAATCCCGAAACCGCTGACATTGCTTGTACTCTCTTGCGTATCTGCGGGCGACGTTACTGATGAATGACATCATGCAATACTCGCCGGCTTCTGTCATGGAGCTTTCACAAGTACGCCGTGCAGTATCTAACGCGATACCCGATACCGGCATCAGTGTCGGCGCACCCATGGACATATTCACATTTTCATTTCCCACGCCTTCAAACATACAACTGTAAGTTCTTTACTTCAGTTCAAACTAACTGCCTCTATCAGTGCTTTGGTCAGTAGGTGGCAGGTGGTGCAATCCACCTCAAATTGTTTAGTCCAGGGGGAAAAGTCAATGAGACACAAAGTCAAGTTAAACTGGCTAACACGTCACTGGTAACCCAAAATACTCAGCTATCCACCAAAAAAGTATATGCTACAATCAAATATAATATTACTCAATATCAAAAGAATTTGTGAAATGACACTAAAATAGGAGAATCCCAACAAGAAGAGGGTTTTATGCTCCAGGATGACAAAATGAGATCACATTTCAAGAAAACTGTAATAGGACACTTCCAGAATCTAAAGCATTGCCTGTTAAACTGAGGGCTCCTGCTTGCTCATGTATTGTTTTTGGCAAATAAGAGATCAAAGAAGGGGTCCACAGCCTCTCTTAGAGGCAGCCCGGGGGGGCTCCAGGGAAAAAACATTGGGAACCACTGACTAACTATTCTTCTTAGTTCACATCTTTCACAATTAGCGTGTTTTTAGGGCTGAAAAAGCTCCACACATGACCGAGTTTGATGATCTTAGTGCAACTGCATGGGGCAATTAAACAGCTGTAGTTGGCAATAGTATGGTAAGTAGTTCCTGCAAGCTGGTGGAGAAACAAAATGTCTAAATGGAGTAATAACTTTCTTCTGTGCATAAAAAAAACGTATAAAAATGCATCTGAAACGGCAAGAATAGAAGTATTGACAACTTCATATATATCATTACGTCCACTGATGAAAACAATGAAATTCACTTAGTATCATTTTCGCACTGCTGAGATGTTGTATTTTGTCTAATGAGTGGGTGTAAGATGCTCATTATCCGTCAAGCCAGGACATTCAAGCAAAAGGGTTGCCTTGCTTTCTCGCCTCAATGCAAAATTCACAGAAATATAGTGCGGCGTGTGCCAGGAAACCCAGGCAGAGCTGCACGAGCCGCCCCAGAAGAGGATTTGGAAGACAGGTTGCACACGGTGCTCCCTGTCTCCTTCCTCCACTGTTGCTCTTTTCAGCGCGAGGAAGGAAGAGGAAAGGTAGCTGCGCTAATAAGTTCAGCTCTATCCATCGGTTGCACTCGGTACGACAAGGGTTACTCCTTTGCGTGCCCCGACGTCACTCTGCTTCCCAATTACCACATCTACACACTTCCACACACGAGAACACACACACACACACGCACACACCAGGACGTTCATTTATATTCAGTGAGAATCTTAAATGCTCTCCATTAAATTCATAAAAGATGGATAGTCTTTTAAAACCAAAAGTGATCTTCTCACCTTTTATACAGTGTTATCTATACATTACGGAGCGCATACATTACACGGCGAGGGGTTGAAAATGAGCCGTCTCACTCAGAAAAAAAGTGCCGGACCACAAGCTTAATAGTTAAAAAGGTAAAGTCAGTAATACCAAGAACAAAAAAAAAAAAAAGAAATCGCTTAATGGTCAGAAAAAGTCTGAACAATATGACTGCAAAAGAAACTTTGAGAATTGAACTATTAGTAAAACTTGGCTCAAGCAAATGGAATCACATTTATCTTCTGTTTTTAAAAAAGAGATATCAGATGAGAGAGCAGGAGCTTTACCCTCAGTACTGATGAGCAATTTGATGAGCATTTCAGATTAAATAGTTACTTAGTACTTTATCTAAAATAATTGACTTAATGTTTCTGCATTCAAAAGTTCTGGGCCGACATGTACATACAGTACTTGCAAATAGGTTGTGAAATTATAGTTTTAATGTAAGACAGTGCAGCGCTGTGTTGGGTCGGTATCATTCACACTTCAAGTTTACCAATCACAAATAGAAAAACTGAAAAAGCAGCAACAAAACAGCTGATATAAAAGACTTATACACAGAGGGCTCTTAAGAGGTTAAGCTAGCATTCATTTAAGGCAGCAAATGCATCACAAGTACAACAAATACAGCCTAATTCTTATTATGATGGACAGATGGACATCTTCTACGTTGCCATCAGCAGGGTTCTTCCTTTGTTAAACAGGAGTTTAGTGAGACAGTAACTGGCGGATCAATCCAGTCCACTGAAACCTGGACTATTGAGTGTTTGAAACTTCTTAAAAGTAATGTTGCTGCAAAAAGTAGAGTTGCGTGTTACTTCATAACACGTTATACTCAACCCCATTTTCTCATGTTCAATCAAAGTGAAAGCATAACGGAGCTGTGTGATATGCTCGTGTAGTTTCGATATATTTCTCATGTTCCTGTTGCATATCTGTTTTTAGAGAAGATGTGACATTAAAAACACAGGGATTTCAACAGTTCTGACTTATATATGATGTTCAGGTGACATTTCCAGTATTTACTCCCAGAAGAACCTGAGCTTAGATAGTGGGGGGCGGCAAGTGCCTGCAGGCGTACATTTCTGTTTGGCTGCTGGCACCTAAATGCCAACCTTTATCCTTAGTGAAGTAGAAAAAAAAAAAAGGAGGAAGAGGGAGAGAGAAGTTGCAGCCACAAGCTGATACCAGGCAACTGTGAATGTGTCATATCATGTGTATTAATCAGCCGGCGTTCTGACTCTGGATCGCTCCATTGCCTGCACAAAGGGGGGGCTGAAGGGAGTCAAATCCCAACTCTACGTGACACTATTAAGATAACGCCCGGCCAAAGTAACTGCCGTGGTTGGTAAAAGGTGGCCCAGCCCTGTGTGTCGCCCACCAAAAGCTTCCTAATTTGTGTTTTGGCTACATGTGTTTGCATCAATATTCTTTGCAGAGCGCGGGGCCTTTTGGAGGGTCATCAGATGGCGCCGGGTGCCATAGTCACTTCTGAAAGCAGGAAATGCCAGGCAGATAAAGCCTCTGGACCACCACAAACACCGCGCGTTCGCACACACACACAGTGACATTTCAAGATTCTTCACTCGCGAACCCGGGACTGTAAGCGACAGTTACGCTCCAAATCTGAGCCTTCCTAATACGTCTCAGTCGTCCTTTTTTCTTTTTTTTTTTTTTATCTCCGAGTGCACTTTAGCTGCTATCAAACTTCAGGTCTAAAAAAGGAAATAATTTCCCATATCTGTTCTGATATTTCAAATTATTCATGTTTGTTTGTGTCATGTTGTTTTATATTAACATTTTCTATCTCGCTCACTAAAACATTCGAGAATTCCAACCCATGTGTTTTCCCGGCGTACTTCAAGACATATTATTGACCTCGGACAGAAAGGATGAAGTTTATATCTTCTGTGACTCATCATTGTTAGTTTGGGTGTTAAATAAAGTGGGGCACTATGGTTGTGCCAATTGGAGATCAAACTGTGTATTGGCGATCGTGAGAGAGAGATATAGTGCAGCCTGATTATATGACAACGTTATCAAGTGAAAATGGTACACTTTTTGTGAATCACTGAATTACTGCAACATTTTTGAGGTGATTTTCTCTCAATTTCTCTGTAAACAGGGAAAACGCAACTTTTCAGAGACAAAAGTATAACAACAGTGTTGTTTCAGTCAATCGTTGTCATGTATACAGGGAAGTAGTCATCAGGTCTGACACAAGCCTTTGCAGAAATAATAAATGCTGAAATCCGGGGGGGTAAAAAAGTTGCTGCGACGTCCACAAGAGGGATCAAACTCACCAAGCCAAGGTTCAATGATCACGTTGTTGCCACTTTTAAACCTCAAACAAAACTCCAAGTGAATAAACAAATGTTCAACAACTCTCAGTCTTTTTTTTTTCCACATGACTTCTCAGTGAAATAATGTCAGATGGCATCATGTGGGCGATGCAGCAGTTCCAGTAATGAAATACATCCATCACAGAAGAAAGATGCGTGGAATTTCTCCAAGAATCCCATCCATAAAAAGATAAAGAAATAAAAGCCGTTGTTTATAATGAATGCATAGCTTTAACTAGTGATCATTAATGTCATGGGGCTGACTGTAATCTAACATGGCAAGGTGTACCGTGCCTGAGGCATCCATGGACAGCCAATCGATCGGATATTAGGGATCGTACAAGGTGCCCATCACCATTTTTATCAAATTAAAACAAAAACAAAAGTCACACACAGAGCCCCAGCACTGTGTCTCCTCCGCCTGTCACTCTGTGTCTCTGGGCGGCTCCTCCTTTAAGGACAGAGAGGTGATTAAGCACATGATGTGAATCAGGTGCGCTCCCTCACCTCTCGGCCACACTTTTGTTAAACATAGGCCACGTTTACACGTACCCAGGTTTTAAATAAAAAACTGATATTTTCACCTCATTCACACGGACCGGCATATAAACCTGGTTCAGAACTACTATGAACAGCCAAACCTGTAGGGGGCAGTGTAGCCATGAAGCTATGATAGCCAATCAGAATCCTGGAAAAAAAACATGACGTCACGAATTGTGACGTAAATATCCGCCTACCCCCCTTTAGATGCAACCGGGGACACTGAGTTTATCCAGATCTCCACTGTGGCAAAAGTTTTCAGAAAACCCTCATTTGTGATTAGTCGTCGCTATGTTTATGAGTAAATGCGCGGCCCAAACGCAGAGAAAGCATCTTCTTTGGAACTGTAGGAGAAAGGTAGAATAAAACTCTACATAAACAGGCCAAACCAAGCTCAGAATCAGACTGGGGATAATGTTGCTGAACAAGCTAACTAACTTGGCTCCACCGCGGTGGAGCAAATTAGGTCATTAGCGTCAGAAAGGCACATTCCGATAACTCAGGAGCGTCGGCGAAGCTTTTTCTGATCGGGCACATGCCGACATGGTGGCAACAGACGACGGCGATGGAGGCAGATCAAAAGGGGGGGAAAAAAACCCACACACAAGGCTGACAACGTCCTGCTTTCAGAATGTTGAATACGTGAAACACAAAATAAAGCAGTGTAACAGGCAAGAAGGCAAGAAAGCATAAAATGAGAAAGTGATGGGACCTGCTATTTTCTTTCAACAACTGACGACATCAACAACAACAACAACAACAAAAAAATGAAGAAAAGTCCAGAATAAAGAAAGCAAGACATGTACTTACAGAAACTATGAAAGCAAACACGAAAGCTAAACGTCAAAACAAATTACATTCCCGTCTGCGTAACTTCAGCTAAGCTTGACCGACATGTCTGGGTGAGCCATTTCCCTTCGAATTTCTCCCCAACACAAACATTTCTGTCGTTTTCTTTGTTGTTATCCACTTGGCCATAAAGCTTTGCATTTTAGAACAATCTCTCCGTGTTGGTTATCCACAAAAGCATCACTAAGGAACCTTTTTTTTTCACCTCAGAAAGAATACAAAGAGTAGCAGTTTCAGACATTGTGGGGGTCGCTTGCTTGTTTTGAGACATCTGTGACACTTTTGGGGAGCTTGGGGGGGGGGGGGGGGGGGGGGGGGGGGGATTAGACACCGGGAGGTTGAAGGAAGAAAAGGGAGGGTAAAAAAAGAACTGTGATGAACCAACAAAACCAGAAATCTGTCAAGTCACACAATGCAACTGTAGTTTGTTGTACTGGTCATTACAATGCTATCAAAATGATTTGGAGTTTCTTGTAGGGCTGAAATAAAACAGTCTGCCGGCTGATATTGAGAAATGTCTGCCTATTTCAATATAAATCGCATTAATCACACCACTGACAAAACATCGAATTATTCTCATTACGTTGCCATTAAGTGACTGGTTATTGATCCATTTATTAAAAGTTCTCAAAAGGTACATTTTTTCTAGTCCAGTTTCCCCAAGAAAATGTTAGTTCTATAAATTTCTGTCAGCAAAAGAAGTTGGTCAACGCCACATGAATATGTAACAATAATGACAAAGCAAAAGGGGTGTGACTTAAGAAATTGTCCCGTACATAAAATGAAGTCTCAAACTCCTACATTTCTTCAGGGGTTCTTTAATAGTATAGTTAAAGAAACTCAAGGATGATGACATAACCTGGTTTAAGTTGATCAAGTTACAATAATAAAATATAGATCATAAAATATAGACATCAGACAATGTGCATACAATGTCCTATGAGAGGTACCTCATGGAGGAGATCAAAGGAGATCAGGGACTGTTGCCATAGAGACCCACTGGAGGCCTGCGGCTGCTGTCAGTCGTCTGCGAGCACACTGCTGACTCTGCTCCCCGCCCCCGTTCTCCACTCTCACCCAATCACACGACAACTCGCTCCAACGGTTCAAGTAACACAAAAGAATGGGAACCAACAGAACATCATCATTATTCATAGAGCACTTTTCATACGGTCATATGCGGCACTAAGTGCTTCACGTGGTAAAAACCTGAGGCCATTCCTTCGCCCACATGCAGCCATAACCACCCACCCCTTTTATATGCAAGATACAGATAAAAAAAAAAAAGAAAGAGCGTCAATTGGCCAGGTGTTTTCAGGAGACATGGAGATATACAGCAGTGTATTGTCTGCAGAACTGGGAAAGTTGTTGTCGTGTCTCCTGATGACATTCCCAGGTGATAGCATGTATACGTTAAAGAGCAAGGGGCCCAAGATTGAGCCTTGGGGCACGCCACATTATATTACATGTACTTCTGTGGAACATGTATACAGACTTAGCATAGTTTTTCTGTCTGAGAGATAGGAGTTGAACCAATTGAAGTCAGTGCCAGGGCCAAGGCTGTCACTGAAATATGGTTCACTCTAAACCCAGATGGATATTTAGGTTTGTTAGGATATAAATTGCTCTTCTAAAGGAATGGAAACACCCTATCAGTTAAGTGATAGCCCCTAATTGATCCACTTTGATACCTATCACCATGTTCTAAAAAGCTCAATGCTGCAATCAGCAGGTTAAAATTCCCATGCTGTGATATCCACAACAACATCTTTTCATTTAAGAAAACACCTTCAAAGTGAATTCTCACCAGAAAGCTCTCAGGGACGCACCTGCTGTGGGAATAAAAGAAATCAAAATGAATCTTCTGTGTGTGAGCTGCCGTGATTTGTACTCATCTGCTTTAAGTGCACACAGACTTATTGCTCTGTAATAAACCAGGACAGGCGGTGAAACAGCAGGGCTCTCGTGGACATCTAAATCCACATCAAGCTCCATAGTTAACGCACCTTTCTAGAAATGAACTGTGCTGATGGAAAGAAAGTGTTATTAAAAAAACTGGAATGGAAAATCCGGGCTCAAATAACTCGAGTTCTCGGAGAAAATATCAATCAATATCCACATCCCCCAAGGTATGCCGACAACTGCGTGTTCGCACCTACTCGGCTGAACTTTTAGGATGCACGGAGAGTTTGTCTGAACTCCATCTAAACCTGATCTGCATAAAAGCAAATAATCAGACAAGGCACGCTGAGCAAACTAATTTGCGTCCAAGTGAGCCGGCGGATGAGCGGCGACGGTCCACCTCGTGTCCTTGAATGATCACAATTTACTGCACGACTGACGGTAACAGTGGCGGCACGCAGTTACGAGGAAAAACAACAACAAAAGAGGCCGTTACAAAACAACAAAACGAGGCCAAGACCAGAAAGAGGGAGGGGAAAAAAAACAAGTGTGCAAGGAAGGAATAGAATCTAGATACATAAAAACAGGAGAGTTTCAGCATGCGAGCGCCATAAGGCGAGAAAAAAAAAAATAGATATCTGAACACTGTCATTATCCAGTTCTGCCGCGCTTAAGTATTAGCTCAAAGGGAGAAGGGAGGAGGCATGAGAGGAGAAGCTGGGATTACAAGAAAAATTAGAATGTGTGGGACGACCCAGGTGAGACCGATCGAGAGGGGAATAAAAAGACAGAGAGAAAGAAGGATTCATAGACAGTAAAGAAGGTGCACACACACAGAAATTCCTTATGTACAAAAACAGAATTTTATTTTTTTTTAGACTGAAGAAGATAGATCAAAAATTGATTGTTTTTAATAAGAATGGTGGACGGTTGGCATCACTCTTTCTCCCTCCGACTATTTTTTAATTTTTACTGTACCACTAGTCCTCTTGGTTACTTACTTGTTATGCTGTTTCTGTGCTTTTTTTTTTTTTTTTTAATTCTGATGAAAACTGAACCGACAGAACTTTCATCTGACGTCATCTCGCAAAATTAAAGCATACGAAGGATATTTATAGCCTTCAAATGAACACAGCTTCCACTTCTTCGTTATTAATTAAGTCAATTTTATTTGTATAGCCCCAAATCACGGTGAATCTCAGAGGGGTTTTCTCGACGCCCGCGCAGGAAAATTTAATAAAAAAAGATGCCTTCCAACCTCAGCCCCTCGGTATAAACGAGAGAAAGCAAACCCTCACAGAAACTTAATTAAGAATAAAAACTGAGAAAACCTTTGGCAGCGTGGCTCATCAGCAAACAATGAGTGCGATACAATATTTATAGCGCTGCGATAAATCTGAAAGGCGCCAACAGACGACTGAGTTGAGCTGCGAGCCGTCATCTCCCGGTCGTCTCCGAGGTTGCCAAGAAACGGATAATGCCAACCGGAGGCTGGCAGTTTATAAGGTCTGAGTGTTAAGACCTTAAATGTCAATATTGGTCCCGAGGGAGGGAATAATTAAGGCGTAAAGATCTAAAAGGCCCGTCACATATGGCTGGCCAGCTGTCACATCTGTCTGTTCGGATTCACTCCGGTAACGGCGAGGCCTACGCCGAAGCTGCGGCGGAGGATGTAACGGCGGAGCATTAAATGTCAGCTGACTGAGCTACAGTATAACCAAAGGGTTCCCACATGAAAGAGCACTGAGCGGGAAGGAGGAGGAAGAGGAGGAGAAGAAGCTTGGCATTTAAGACAACACACGAGCTACACTTCTCTTTTTTTTTTTCTTTTTTAGACGTTCAACTCCCGAGTGGGTTGTCTCCAGCAGATATATTCCCAGAGGTGCTGCTTCACGCGTCTACTTTTGTGCACCACATTTTTGGGAAACAGACTCACAGACAGGGAGGAAAATAAAGCACTCGAATCAGGATGTAGTTGCCCATATCGGAAGGTTTTTTTGCCTGTCGGGAGAGACGAGTGAGAAGATGTAGAACATCATGGCGGGACTGACACGGGGAGACTTTGGAATCTTTCATTTTTATCCTCACGTTGTAATGATTATATTGTTCAAGCCCTTGTAAAATCCATGAACATGTGCGTGAGGAGTTTCTTCTTCAGTATGATCACATGTTTAAGCTAAAACAGTCCCGAGGCAACACAGGCAAGACGTTTGGACCATGAAGTCCATTGGTGCTGGTTGTGCGAGGTGAGGGAGCTTCCCAGAGCTTTGGCTCATTAATCAGAATGTTCCTGTCTATTACTTGTGCTCAAGTTTCTCCTCCACCTGAAAGGAGGCAGTACCTGTTTGTTTTGAAAGCATTTCTTCATTATCAATTATTAATTGTATGAATCTCATCTTATCCACTGGTGCAAATATCTTGTCATACTTACAAGACACACTCAGGTGGAAGGTAAACGGTCATCGAGGTATATGGGCTTGTTCTTAGGCTCTAAATACTAAACTCAAGATAAATTCAACTTGTTCAAGTAGCTGGTATGTTTCAGAGGAATATGAAGATAGTTAGATAGTTTTTGTTTTCTGCCGTTCCTGTGTAACTATACATCGTTTCAAAACATTGTCGTGTAAACGTGAAACTTTTCTGAAACAAAACCCCTAATATGATGCGTTTTCACTTGAAATGTTTTCAATGAAAGAAAAATGATGGTTTTTCAGTCGTCTGCTGTCATTGTTGTCATACAGTGACAACTAGTGGTCCCAGATGGTAAGTACCAGTATATTCTGATATATGAGTTGCTTCTTAATATAACAGATTAATAATTGTGTCTGTTTAAAAAATCTAATCGTTCAAAAGGCAAACTTCTTGTCTTGCTCAAAAAATTTACCAAGGGAAACATGAATTTAAAGTATGTTTGTATCAGGAAAAGAAACTGAGAGAATTTTCCAGTATGCGTACTTTAATGCAAGTTTATAGAAAAAAATCATGTTTTGAGGTTTGGCGTTGGGCTAATAACTAGTATTTATAGTAGTAATAGTGGGTTTAGTAGGAACATTAGCAGTAGTATTGTTAGTAGGACCAAAAGCAATATTCTAACTCATTGTAATAAAATGTAGCAATATAAGTGGGAGTAGTAGTAGTAGTAACTGCAGTAGTGGAATTAGTAGTACCATAATGGTAGAGGAAGAAGTACATGGAGTGGTGGTGGTAGCAGCATAACTTGGGGGGGGGGGGGGGGGGGGGGTATTAATAACAATAGTAGTGGCAGTAGAAGTACTTATTGGAGTAGTAGTAGTAGTAGTTTAGTAGTAGTAGTAGCATCAGTGCTGAGGAATGGAGAATTCCTCTGGAGGTAATGGAGGTTTCACTTCACAGCGTTTGTCAGGCTGTTTGGTGTAAATCAGAGAACAAGCCGTTTTCTCGGTTGCATTGTTGCGACGGCGACTTTATGATAACTGCAGACGCTTTTTGGGTTCAGCCACAATCCACAACAAAAGCCATGTGGGAAGCAAATTATTCCAAGCAAACTGTGGCTGAGCTTTGTGTGCTTGGAGCCTGGGCTCTTTGTTTGCGATGAGCTTTAACACTCCTTGTGCCCTCCCTCCAGACTTTTCAAAGTGTCCACATATTGAAAAGCCATTTCTACTGCATCTTGAGTGCCAGTTCGCCCTTGGTTCGTTTTGTTATGCTTGGCTTTTCAAGCGTGAGTAAGCACCAGCTATCAGATGACAACATTTGTCTCCTTACGGCTGTAAAACAGTGTTCCAGGGTCACGTCTTGTAAATGAAGGTCTCCCACCATAGAAGCTGCCTCGCTGTTTGTTTGAAGTCCACTTCATCAGACCTTTTTTTTATTTCTTTTAAAGAGCATAGGTTCAAATGTGCTGCTGCTGCTGCTGCTGCTGCTGCTGCTGCTGCTGCTGCTGCTGCTGCTGCTGCTGCTGCTGCTGCTGCTGCTGCTGCTGCTGCTGCTGCTTCAGGACCGAGCGGTGTGGATGCACTCCGACTGAATAAAACACAGGCACATCTAATAAGCGAGCTCGGGAGGGGAGCATCCCGAGCGTGCACTCGGCAGGTTGCGCCCCGGCGTTTGCAGAGGACGAGCCGCGAGGTGGCCACGTGTGCCGCCGGCAGCTGTGAGTGACAGGCCAGGT
The DNA here is from genome assembly GCF_963383615.2 of Lipophrys pholis. Classification (NCBI taxonomy): domain Eukaryota; kingdom Metazoa; phylum Chordata; class Actinopteri; order Blenniiformes; family Blenniidae; genus Lipophrys; species Lipophrys pholis. Next base: position 18,874,017 of record NC_137647.1, on the reverse strand, counting down.
GAGCGCAGTGCTCCGCTCGGGCGTGCACATCCAGCTCCTCCGACTGATCTGAAGTGGCTTCAATTAACTAACGCAGCCAAGTGTGAGGGAGGGGAGGAGGACTGCCCTCCCCAGACAAGCTTCCTGACAGTCTTTTTTGGAGGAGGAAGGAGGGGTAAGATAAATGTGGGCCTCCTGACAGGTCCTCTAATGCCCCACCAAGTTCAACCTTTCTCCATCCTCTTAGCTAATTACCAAGTATCCATATGGAGACACGTGTCACTGTTAACAGAGCAAATTGGCTGTAACTGTAGGGTCAGAACAGGCCCGTCTTTCACCCACGTCTGGCATACACATCATGATTAGTTTATCTTCTTATTTTTGTAAATATTCTACTTATATTCGGTGAAATAACTGTGTGAGCAATCCAGTCCTCACGCAGCCTGCTCCGTATGCAGCTCAGACTAATTCATGTTGATTTTGCATGATGTTGTCTGTACAACACAGGAGGTATTTAAAAAAAAAAATAAAAAAATCCCAGTTTCTCAACAAATCCCACAAAAAGATATAATTTTTCATGGATATGCAAAGCGTTACTCATGTCAGCAGGCACTGGCAAGTGAAATGCTGGTTTTGCATCAAATACACAAAGGTAAATTCAAAGACGTGGGATCACGGAGATTACGTCTGAGCCGTGTCCTGGAGTTTCGCTCGTCTCTTCATTAAAGCAAACCTTGGAGTTAAAGCTGTGGTGGGTACGCTTGGTAGGCAAGAACCTTTAAAAAAAGATGTCATAAATATCAAGCAGAACTTGAGGAAACAGTGAAACCGTTTGTCCGATGTTTTAATACAACTTGACACCACAAGGTGGTGCAGTGAGTCACTTCAGGATTGAGATTAACTTTGATTTAAAAAGACCGCTCTTACACTGGCCGATGGGGCATATAGATATGTTTTTTTATTTATTTCAGGTGTTGCTTTTCTTTTCAAAACTATAATCATCTGAACATACTCAATTAAGTGGCGTAGATCAACAGTAGATAAAGAAATACAGGAAAGCAGACTATTGGATGTGTTTGAGAATCACTTCACTGCAGCCATGTGGTTTTGCTCCTCGGTTCTCACCGGCAGCGTTTCAGACGCAAAGCAATTGCTGACTGTCATTTTGGATCACGTTACTTTGATGTGCTTTTGTGCGTCTGACTGCCGGCCTGTTGCCACCAGGTATGATGCAATGTTGGACTATTGAAGTGGAACATGATCGGTCAACACGAGATGTTTCATCTCAAAAGCGACCAGATTCACAGAGACTTCTGTGTGACGACTGCCCGTCTGGTTTGACGACCATTGCCTTGAATGATGACAGATTACAACAACTGGTCTTATGTGACTACACCTGGTGTGAAACCATGGGTTAAAGGCATCCTGCCACAACGCGCAATCATCCTGGTGATCAATTCCAATGTCGACTGAACAAAGTTCTTCATCAAAGCCGATCGACATGAAAGCATATACACCACAGCTGCATTATCTTCTCAGAGCTGGTGGGATCACAGCGTCTCTGGGTAAATTATATCAAACTGGTTCGAATATGGCTAGCACGCAGGTTAATATCCTTGAGTTAAATAGTTGTGCATCACTCCATTGGATTGTATTTTTTTTGTAGTAGTAGTATTTCAGTATTTCTGAAGTCCAACATGTATCACTTCCACATACCTGACGTAAAACACAATTGTTTTTAGAAGATCCATGCAAGATCCACCCACTATACTCAAACCCATTATAGTCAGACTTTAAAAACATAAATAAAAATGACATTATTTTTGGCAATCATATATTGACTTTTCAAAACAGAGACAGTGTTGTTCAATTTCATGTAACTTTCAGATGTTTAATGTTTGCAAGAGACTGTGAAAAACATCTTAGTGTCCTGACTGCACAGAAAATGTTGTGGTATTTTTGTTTAGGAAGCGATACGCAACAATCACCTCACCTATGAATGTTAATATATGATGACATATAGAAATATTTCTAAGTATACGGTTGCTCCACCTGCTGCTACTGATACTAAATATGATCAAGCAACTTCAACCAATACTACTACAACTGCTTCTACTACTACCATTCCACTGCTGCTCCTTCTTTTACCACCACTACTGCAACAACTACTACTATTATTGCTGTTGCAGTCTTTTTCTCACTGTAAACCTTTGACATATGAATGATATTAAAAATAAAATCCTATTATTATGGCCCTTCCCCATTGGACATGGATGGCTACGGTATGGTTTTCGCCTAGGCTCTGTTCAGACTTTTGACTGTCCTTTGCTTCATTGTCTTCATTTTCCATCCAATCAAACGGGTTAAGAGCAAACTGAGCTGCTCTCACCGGCAGGCTGTTTCATCACATCACTTAGCTCTTTCTCCTCAGCACACACACACACACACACACACACACACACACACACACACACACACACACACACACACACACACACACACACACACACACACACACACACACACACACACACACACACACACACACACACACACACACACACACACACACACACCATCGCCTCTGACTCAATAGTGTGTATACTTTTCAACCACTTTTTTCTTCTTGCCTCATTGCTGTTCTTGCTCGTTTTACATTACCTAATTAACATGGAAAGGCTTTTTGAGGGAAGGGATGAAACACATACAGACACACACACACACACACACACACACACACACACACACACAGGCCCACATATTTCCCCCTAAAGGTCATATTTTATTGTTTTTTTTTTCTTCTTATTTCCCAACTTAGCACATCCTCTGTGCCGCCGCCTTCATTTCCCCTTCTAAAAAGCCTATCTCCTTCCTTTTTTCCCTCACTTTTTAAGTCTTTTATTAGAACTGGGTGCAATTTCCACTTTTAAATGGCGGATGAATACTACCTGAAACTTCTTACCCAGCTGCCATTTATATGATCAAGTGTCTGCTGCATCCTCTGTTCTCGTGCTACTTGGTATTCCTTCACTAGCGTCCTTTAGATCTTCTGTCACCTTCACTCTTTTTGAAGGTTTGTGTTTTCTATTCAAACCATCCACCTCATTTCTCATTCTGGACCATCCATTGCTTCTCACCCACTATTTGGTTCAAAGCTAGCCATCTGAGAATATTGGAGCTGTTGGCTTCTGGAGAAATCTAAACAAAATGTAGTTTGCTCGAGAAAAAATGACTAAAACTAGAACTTTTTTTTTTTTTCTACCATCGTCATGTCCGGGGCCCGACATGAAGCAGCGCCTCAAACTATAAAAGATAAAACAACTAAAGTCAGTCATTAAAATGTGATCCAAGGTCTAAGGTTACTCCTCTTCCATGTCAATTACCCCTTGATAGATGTAAGAATATGAAAATAGGAAAAAGAAAAAACATTAACTGCCATTATTTCAAGTAAAGTAATCGCTGTTCCTAACTTGTCCACTGTGAGTCGCATTGATCCAGCATAAATAGAAGTCATAACGCAACAGTAAGATGCAGAACTGAATGGCCAATGGTACTAATGCTCAGACGAGATCAGCTGCCTCACTGCTAGCAAAATAGCATTACAACTCAAGCTGTACCATGACAGTGTGTCTGCATGCCTGGTAAAGGCTGCAGGAATACTGTGTTCTGAGAAGCTTACACGCAATAGTCCGAGGGGAAACACGAAATTCTGATTAGACTCATTTTTCTTCAGAAAGATTCAGGCTGGCTTTATTAGACTTATATAATATATAATGGGTTATTGTGCTATCATTTTACTGCTGTGGCCCAGATCAAATTACATTGTATGTGGCCTCTCTGCTAAAATGAGTTTGATTCCCATGGTGCCGACAGTTTGACCATTCTTATGTTGAGTAGTAAATAATAAAACTATTGGGGTTTTTTTGTTTGTTTTTTTAATTTGCTGCCTCAGATAGAGCAGATAGCAAAACCCATGGCAGATGAAAACATTTCCATTGAACACAGTGAAACTTGAACCATCAAACATCAAACATCCAACAATGGCACTTTGTGTGTTCCTTGTTTGACCGGTAGGTAGCGTCGCCATCTATTTTAGACATTTAAAAGAGAGTCGGCGAGCCGTGCTAACACAGAGAACTCAGCCTGACTAACAACCCGGGATGTTTCTGGTGAGTAACTCCTCTGTTGAATAAACAAACATTTTAATTTAGGCCGGGGTGCTCTGAGCCTCCAAACACGTTTTGGTGTAAACAGACATCATTTTCAAAACATTGTTGTAGAAATTCAAAACTTGAAACGTGGTTGCATAAACAGGGCCATAGAGTAATCGACTAAATGAAGGAAATTTAGCACAATTCATACACAAGTACTCAGAACATTTTATATATTTTGTGTATTAACATCCATTTAAAGCTACAGTCTTGAACAGCAATAATGGAGTTTAAATGCTGCTGAAGTATGAGGCGCTTCACTCCATACAGAATAATCTGGAGGTTAGCAGATAGTGGTCCGGTAACACGTATTCAAGCTCAACACGTTGCATTAACTTCTTGACTTTAAACTCTATATTTTCTACAGAGACATCACTATGAAAACTAGTTATTGTTTTAAACACCATTCAAATGGAATATACAAGCATAAATAGGTCAAATCATTCCGTCATCAACCGCATGGGGAGAAACATAAAAACCTTGCAGATAGTCATAACAGGATGTTCGTTACTTCAGGTTTTATCATGTAAATGCTGATTTAGATTTAAGTTGAAGGCCTTACCTTTTAACTGTAAAATGGTTCGAAATGACTCGTCCACAAACTCCATGTCAGGTAAACAGTGATAATGCAAACAGTTTTAACACATTACAGGCTGAAATTGGTTCTGTTCCATCCACCAACAGTGCGCTTGAAATTTAAAAATATTGGTAGAGGCCAGAGCCAGCCCTCCTCCTCCTCCTCCTCTCCCTCCCGCTCTGGATGCTCACCCTATTTGGTACTCACCTAGATCAAAGTACGCCGCGCATCTGTTCCACTCGCCGCTGCCATAACTAGCCAGCTGGACAGGTCTCTGTGTCTGTGAGTGTCAGTGGCGCGTGTCCGTCCGGAGCCCAAGCTTCCTTTTCTTGGCAAGGCTGCAAACGCAAACGGCGAGAAGAATCAAGCAGACTGTATAGTTGTGGGAGCGAGTGTGGGCGTGAGCCAGAGCCTTATCATATTCTTGCAAGAGACTCCTTGTCAAGTTGACTGTTTGTCTGTGCATCTGTTATGTAGGAGACTGGAATGCAGATTTTCTGGGTTGTTTTTTTTTTGGGGGGGGGGAGCTGTGTGTGTGTAAGTGAGTGACTAGAAATTACAAAGACACGTGTTTTACCGAGACTGTAGTGAGGCTTACACGGCTAGGCGGAACAAAGTGGGACGGCGGCCCTCCTCGCGTAATTACGCCCGGCTTTAAAATACTAATCCGAACACAAACTGTATCTGGACCGCATCCAAACAGCAAACAAGAGAGCCACAGGTGCAAACAGAGCCGTAAAGCTACGCAATCTCATTCCCATGAATCAAACGGAGCTGCTTATTGCTATAATACTCCAAGCAAGCTTAATGCCTCCTTAATACTTCTTGGGGTGTATTTACACTGACCCATAAAAATGGATAAAAATCTTTGTGGATATAACTCAGAAGTGCACACTGCATGCTAATGCGATGTATGAAGGGCCCCTTGGAGACCGCGATAACACTACAACCATTTGAAAGAACAGACCCACGGCGACACTCAACGCCGGCGTCGAGGTAGTTTCATTTGAAATTTTCCAAGTCATAATTCTATTCCAAACAGTGCTTCTACATAAAAAGAAATAAACAAATGTGGCTGAGGACACTTACTCAGGCACATCCAAACGTGGGGGAAACATCTTCCGACTGTCCATGCATCCGTCTTCTTCCCTGTTTAGTCTAAATGGGGTCGTAGAGGGAAAGAAAACATCTCTGAAGACATCTGTGTTTCTTAAAATGTTCTCCAGCTCTGAAGCCAACCGAGAAATATCTCTCCAGTAAGTCCTGAGCCCTTTTACCTTTTGACCAATGCTGGTAATCTCCAATGGAACGCAATCAAGGGACATAAAATCACCTCAACTGGCTCCTCTCATTGTCTCTCTTTGGTGCTAGGCACCAAACAAGAGCTGACGGGAGGCCTCCATGGGTCCATCAACTGCCAAGCCCACCATGGGGAAGAGGTGCAATCCCCATCTTATTGTAGGAGAAAGCATGAAGCCACAAGGCATTGTGGGGCACCACGGCACAAACTAGCTCTGCGGATTGTTGCAACATAAAAACCACAGCAATGCTCCTCGGGCTCGTAACACAAGCAATCCATAAAGTGGTCTGACATTTAAGATATCTAAACTAGAAAAAAGCTGGGGTGATTTAAGTCAATTTTCCTTCACACACCGATCGTAAAGCACAAAGCTGCGTTTTAAAACGGGCATCAATGACTCTAAACTACGGCGATAGCTTCAGAAATGCACACTTTGCCCCAGAAGCTAAATAAATTGTGACTTAAAGTCAAACACTAAACACCGACTTATGTTTGGCCCGGGAAGGCTTGCACAGAACGGATACGTTTTTATACTGTGCCTTTGTATTCATGACAGGTAGCCGAACTGCCTGTGGGCTCTCCCCTCGGAGAGAGACAGAGAAAAGATGATCTGCATGAATGAATGAAATATCTTAAGATCCGTATGTTTACACATATATACCAGGGAAATGTCAATCAGATGCAAAACACAAAGGTTGAGCTCTGAAAGAAATGTCAAAAAGGTAGACCGCCTCTGCGATGAGTGTGTGTGTGTGTGTGTGTGTTTGTGTGTGCGTGTGTGACCAGCAGCGTTTGATCAATAGCTCACCTGAAATGAATGCACGATCGCTCTTTTTCACTCCGCAAAGCAGATGAGCACTCCAACACTCCAAAGCTGACAACAAAATAGACACAAGCCTGATCAATAGGCCTCATTTCAAACATCTATTTAATACCAAGCTGCTTTCGTGAAGCCTTTTCTCCTGACAGAGGGGTGGACTGACCAGGCTGGAATACCAGGAGCCGCTGCACATCGGAACCAGATCTTTAACGGTTATATTGATGATAAATAACCAAAATATTTTACCCGTCATCAATTTTCTGATGATAAATAGAGATAGCGTGAGCGCGACGAGGCCACAGCATAAACTTTGAATAACATTGATTGGTTTATGACTTTTTATGGGAGATGGGATTTCAAGGGGCCCATTGGGCGTCCAGGATTGACCTCTAAACTATATAAAATAGTATATTTAGAGTTATTTATATTTTATTCTACTATCATTTTACTGCTCAAGCTCAGGGAAAAATCGAACGGCGAAAACTAATTTAACACTCCTGACATCAGGTATATCGCCTTCTTAAATTACGCAGAAACTACAATGTTTTTCATCAGTGCTTTAAAGGTACGGGTGGCAGCCGTGAGTTTTCTGTTAGTTCTCACCAAGATCGTTAGTGCTTCTTGTAGTTCCTATCATTGTCAATGTCCAAACCTGATCATGCCGTTTCTTTTCTTCATTCTATTGAAAGCAGAATGACTGGTGGAAAAAACACAGTGCTCTATCTTTTGGTACGATGTGGTATGACTAAATACTGCAAAGTCAACAAACTCTATATTTGCAAAAGCTCACAATTTGCCAAAATTCTCAAAATTTTTTGAAATGAGAACCTAGAAGTCATCATGCGTTCACTTAAAACATCATCATATAGCATAGTGCAGTGCACCAGTGTGAAGAAATGTCTTGGGGCCATAACCATAGTAGATATTTTCCAGAAGCGCTGGTGTAGAACCAGCCAGACTGTGAGCAGGCAGAAGAACTGACACGCAAATGTTTGTTAACAATGTTTCTGTGATATGAGAGCTGCACAAAACATATTCGACTTTGAAATTTTAAGCCAATACTGAAAAATAATGGATTTGAGAAGTTGGATGCATGGGAATCTCATATGGGGGGAAACGTTATGTAGTTTTAACATCACATAGTCCATTTTGGTACATTACCAATGGTGACTATTAATCTATCACCCTGAAAAAGCGAAAAAAAAATATGTTTGCTGTTCCTCACCATTTTAACCCAGATATACAGAGATTTGCCATAACAATATGACCGCTGACTCTCTTTTTAATGACAAGATAAAGTCGTCAGAATGTGAATATTTAGGCCAAGTTGAAATGTTAGAAGCAGAAGCAAATAGAAAATTATAAAGATGGCTATAAAATAGTTATAATATCTATAACAGCAGCTATTATGGGATGTTCCCAATACTGGCTCTGATGCATACATGTCAATAAAATGTGAACCACATATTGGCTTATATCGACCGCATAGCGACATCTGCATACTCTTATTATGCAGATGGCCACAATGGTACGGCTAATTGGTTTCTGTCTTCTTCCTGCTCTAAAGCCAGCATGACAGAAATATCAGACCAGACTTTATACTAACTTCTTGCTCCTTGTAGGTTCACTCTTAGAACACAAAAGTAATTGTCTGTATGTTCTGTGTTCAACACGTGAGGAAATAAAAAATTTTAAATAACCATCACACTGACACCTTGCATGAGCCAAAAGGTTTTCATGTTGTTGATGTTCATGTTGCTCGCATGAGCCCAATTGTTGTTGCTGTCTTAGTGGCTTCGTGTCACATAACTCCCGAGGTCTCAAATGGTCAGTTAAGACAGTAAGCTGCAACAATAGACAATCCAAACTACCACTGTGGCCTGACCGCTTGAACCCCAACAAGGCCTCGGCGCCATGTTACAGCACGGTCAGTTTCAAAAGAAGAAAATAGAAACAGAGGATGGAGTTGCCAGAAGGGGAAACAAAAGTACAAGAGAAAGGGGAAAATGGAAAGCAAAGAAATGAAGAGTCTGCAAGAGACTGGAGGAGGAGGAGGAGGAGGAGGAGGAGGAGGAGGAGGAGGAGGAGGAGGAGGAGGCAGGATGAAAGATAGGTCGATGTACAACAGGCTGATGAAATAGAGCGAGAAAGACAAAGAGAGAAAGCAGTGGAACAGCAGCTCAAACAATAGTCAAGAAACAGAGGAACAAAAAGGGAGACACTAAAGGGATGGAAGACAAATCAAGCAGAGGGCAGCGAGGGACACAATAAAACAGGGGGGCCAGCCCGAAAAATAAAGAAAATGTCAGATTCAATTCGTCTCTGAAAAGAGTGCAGCATTAAGCAGAGGCAAGAGAGATGTGCTCCTCTTGGTATCAGCGCTCCCAAAACCTGCAAAGACTTAAAGAGACCAACACGTAGCGAGGAACAAAACATCAGGGGGTTACATCAAGCGCTTGACTACATTTAAAAAGAGCCACAGAGGGAGAATAACTGACACAATTAAGAGCATAACTGTCATCTCAGCCAATCAACCCAGTGCCACCCACACTGACACACTCACACACACACAGGCAATGAGCAATAGACCCATCACGAAGAGGGATGAAGGGCTGCTAATTCCCCCTCGCAATGCAGCACTGGCTGCTAATGCTCAATACCAAGATACCTTAAAGGCTTAAAGACTGCAGCATGGCAATGCAAGTGAAACACGAGACACATGTACAGAATCGTTCCATCACAACAACACGCTCCTGTCTCATTTGCATCCAGAGAGAAAAGCTGACATTTAAATATAATCCTGCTGACACGCAAAATAAGTGTAGCCAATTCCATAACCCACATGTGCATCGAGGGGGGGGGGGGGGGACGGACTGAATGATGTGTGACTCTGAAACCAATCACAGGTGGGCCCGTACTCTCACTCAATAAAACACAAACCAATTTTAATGAGCTCTCCAGCTCCTCCACGGTGACATTTCCTCTTCCATTTCTCCATCTTTTACAACCATCATTCACCCGACCACCATTTCTCTTCTCCCCACAGCATCACCTCCTGCGCTTGGTCTTTCATTCCGATCCCAGTTCTCTGCCTCCATCCTTTCCATCTCTCTCCCTCTCTCTCTCTCTCTCTCTCTCTCCCTATCTCGCTCCCTCACTCCATCCAAAACAACAGCCATTCCAGAAAGAGGCCCATCAATCTTCTTCAATGAGACCAGAGTGCGAGAGAGTGCCAAGGCTACAGCAGATTACTATCTCTCCTTACCTCCACTCAACACTGGATAACATACAGAGGGGAGGCGGCGGGCAGGTGGAGGGACAGGGAGGGTCGAGAGCGAGTCAGACGAACAATCTTAGATAGCGGCGGATGCATTGGATCTTAAAAACCTCAAACAAACTTCAACCCCTGTCAACAGCGGAGGCTTGTCGAGTATAGAAGCACAGCAGCTGCATTTAAAGAACTCTAATCCTAACTGGCAACTGCAAACCTGACCCCTGATTTACTTCCACTGAGAGCTCAGCAAACAGAGAGACATTGTAACATGTGGAATTCATTGGGTATTAACGCCCAATACGGTATAACTGTTAGTATGAGGAACGCAAAGATGTCGCTAAAAATCATCCTTTTCTAAATTCAATTCAATTCAATTTTATTTCTATAATGTCAAATACAACGCAGTCATTTTTAGGGGACTTTTATCAAGAAAAACCCCCAAATTGCCCGTGAGCAAGCAGAGGGGATGCTGGAAGGAAAAAAAAACCTGGAAGAAACCTGCAGAACCAGAGGTAGAGACTTCCTGCTGTTTCCGTAGGGGTTAGGGGACAGAAGGAGAGACAAGGATAGGACAGACAGAATGTTGGGAGGGATTCAAACCCTGGTTTAGATTGGTAAGGTTCCCTGTACATGGTGGCAGTGAGTGCGCCGGATCAGAGGCATTCAAGGGGAGTTCGAAATGTCAGTCGTTGTAAGACATTTGAGTTTGATGTTTGAGTTTTAAAGGAATGGAATGCATTTTAAATGGGGAAAAAAAAAAAACACAGAACCAGTATTTCATGTTCCTCGTTCCAAGGTCTTGTCCAGTTACGTCTCTGGCCTTATTGTTTTAATCATGTTTGTTTTGTCTGCATCAGAGTGAGGGTTCAGTATTTTGTAGATCTACGAGTGACTGAGTGCTCTGGTGCTCTTGTTTCAGGTAGAGGGGCGTGGCCAGAGACTGCTGGAGGATCTGGATTGGCTGGGAGATCAGTGTCTAATATTCAGAAGAATGGTTTCCATCGTTAATCCCCAAAACTCTTAGAAGACATTCTCTCCCAGTTTACCATTAGGCCCACTGCTGCCTCCAATTTCCACTCCTTTGTCGACTGTGTTTTGTTAATTAATTTTGCTTGATGTGAATATTAATCACTTTGACGTCCCATAAATCATTTTCACCCCGACCAAAAACAAGAAACTGATTCAGATGATTAACTGACCGACAAAAATAAAACCTGAATGAAAGTAAAAATTCAATATTCTTGATTCCGACTGTCAGAATTTATGTTAAGCAGAATTTTAATGAAGCTGAGTTTTGTTAAACTTGAGTTTTTTTGTGTTTTCTTAAGTCAACTTACAAAGTTCTGTACCTGCCTTCTGTTTAACCTATGTATGAACCTGCCTATGTATTGAAACCTTTTTATTGTGACAAATTAATTAGCGTTCCCAACCTGTAGTAGCGGCCTGAAAACAGGATGAACTGGAGGAGAAACGAAATATCGGTCACACTAGAATAGCAGCCACGCTCCTGTTTTCACAAGCTCTTCGCTCCAGGACCAGATTCAGAACAAATGATCACGAGGCGCTAAATGTTGATAAACCAATTCTAAAAGCTTAACAAGGGAAAACTGTCTGATACAATTCTCAAATCTCTAGAGGAACACCAGCTCTTTGTTGATCCAAGAAAAATAAATCTAGAGGCAGAGTGGAGCTGTGTTACAGTGACGTCTCCTCTTCCTTTGCAGATGATCTTTGACCACGTGAAGACACGCGCTAACCGAGTAAAGAGCCAAAACTTTCATTTAATCCATTACAGACACAGCGGTTATACGCATCGGGATGCTGATCCTTTATGTCAGTGCACATTTTAAGCATTTTCTCCACACAGTTGAGATAGGTGAGCCACTGAGGTTGGGAATATGGTGAATAAATAAATATAAAGACTGTGTTTGCAATGTATGAAAACATAATTACACAAGTAAAGGTTAATTACAGGTTGCTTTATATGTCCTTTGTCTCAGTCCCCGTTTGTGAAAACAGAAACTTTCCGTTGTGTTTTGGGGGTCTGAGTATTCGACATCGGTGCTTAGAGTCACTGAAAACGGGGGGTTTTGAAAAGAGCTCCAAGATGGAACTTTTCAAAAACACTCCAACTCCATTTGGGTAAAATGGGTGAAAAAAGCGACTTTTTGAAAATGCTCTCGTTCTGTGGAAACAGGGGAAAACGCAACTTTTCGAAAACATCCTCCATCTCCATGGAAATGGAATAAAAAAAACGCAATTTTCTGAAAATGCCGCTACTGTGCACAAGCTCCACAACTCCAGGGAAATCTACTCTATGTACCTGTACATGTACAGACAGACGGAGTAGATTCTCCTGGGACTTGGTAGTTTTATAGTTGAGAGTCACCAGTAATATCAATCCAACTTCATCATCTGGCAAATGTTGTGTACTCGCCATTGTTAATGTTTATAGCATATTGTTCTCTGCTTGCATGTGCCCATGGCCTGGCGTGCGAACGACATCTTTTTCAGCGTTTCTAAAATGTATTTAGTTAGTTAGATTTTATTTTTTGAGGGACCATGTACAAAAACATTAATCTTAAAGAAAAAGATGCTTCATACCAGATATTAGCCGTCGCCAGTTTCCATCTGCAGTCCCCGGACAAAATAGTTAAGGTACAGAAAAAAAAAAAAAAAAAGGAGCACCAGTGATAACCAGTCCCCAAAACGTACCACAGCTATGTCTTAACATGTGAGTAAACAGGGAGGAGGTGGGGAATACGATGGAGCAGCTGATGCATATTTACATGAATAAACAACACAAGCAACACTTGCTCATGCATGTCTGCCAATGTGTGTGTGCGTGTGTGTGTTATACAAAGTGTCAGACCCTAAATTTGCAGCTTGATGATATTTAGAGCTTCTTGAAAGCCGTATGCGAACACAAGTGTGAAAAAGCATTGACACAGCGTGGATAAGAGTCGATAGGGGCTCTTAATAATGTTCACCCAAGAAGTGAAGTGAGCTAACGGGTCATGGACCCTACAAAAAAAAAAAAAACACACGCAATAAATGTTTTTACGGCACCACTTGTGGGACTCACTTGTTGAGGTAATACACTCTCCAGCCACTTACAAGGAGTCGGTTTTTGAAATCATTGCAACATTAGCTGAAGAGCAATATGCATACCAAATCACCAAAAAGAAGTTAAACAACTACATGTACCGCAGTGCTTGTACCACATTAGTTGTGTGGCCAACTCATGGACGTGCACTTTACCTCCCATGTGAACAATGTGGATAATGCTAAAGAGACCCACGACCTAAAACTAACCTTCCTTTGATCAAATATCAATGCTTATTACATTAGAATATTGTGTAGTCCAATATTTTGGTTCCGATGGAGGAAGGCGGGACAGGTGTCGTCAGGTTTTGGATTGACACACACGCACAGCCGGCGTTTCCCAAAAAAAGCCCAGTAGGTGAAAAGCAGACACATGAATGGAGCCGTGATTCTGCATGAAAATTCTGTCTCCTTTTAAGCATTGCGGCAAATGCTGAGGGATCTCCTGCTACTGACACAACACCGTGCTCTCCATCAGTGCATAACCATGTTCAATCCAAGTACACAAGATCACCAAGCTAAGTGTGACAGCTCCATCTACAACGGAGCATGAAATGAAAAATGGCGACGCAGCCTCCTCACTGAAGAAGACCTACATGGCCAAGTTTTGTCCGGCATAATAAACTCTGTTGGCCTTGTCACAGCCCTGTTTTGAAGGGAGGTTGAACTTGGAGCTGTCTATAAAGCTGTCTCTGTGCAGGAGCAGGGCGTTGAGTGGAGAGTAGCACAGTGTGGCTTCTCTTGGGCCTTTGAGCCACACAGCAGCGAGTGGGAGGAGGTGGCGGCGGCGGCGGCGGCGGCGGCGGCAGTGGTGGCGGCGGCGGCAGCGGCGCTCAGCCAGGCGCTAAAGACTCTTGACACTGCCATAATCACTGATAATTGATTCGGCTGCTGAGGAAGATTTAACATTAAAGGATATAAAGATGAAAAAACACACACACAGGGGCAGCGGTGGTGGGCAGAGCACAAGGGCTTAATGTGAGCTGATGGGACAGGACACCACCTGTCACACGCTGTCTAATCACACAAGAGAGACGGGATTCTGAGGACGGATCATCAAATCAGTATCGGCCCTGGACGCTCCCAGCTCCCTCAAAGGGGGCTTTGATCAACGGCCCGGCCGAGGATGGCGAGGGCCTCGCCGAGGCCAAGGGCAGAAGAGGGAAGGAGATGAAGGAGGAGGACGGAAAATCAGACAAAAGAGACGGGCGTCCTTCGCTACTGAAGGACAGCGGCCCTGAGATGCAACATGTCCAGACACAGCAGAAAGAACTTGATAAAATCAACACGGCTCTCAGAAGTTACTGCTCGTTATTGTCTGCATATCAGTTTATTCCGAAGTGCAGCAGCAGGCAGTTGAGGCTGCGGTTTCATTACAGCTAATGGCACTCTCATTAGCTCATAAGACGACGAGCATTGTGCTGTCATGATCTGCTTGTTATTATAGACTGCCAACCTGTGGAAAACACCCTTAAATTCAAACTTCCCGTCATCCTCCGTGATAATAAAGAGTTTTCTTCAACACGTTTCACTTGAGACTTCAGGCAGATCCAGGTTTCTCGCCGTGGAGTAACGCCAGTCACCCTCGCCGCTTTGTTATTAGCGTGTAATGGAGACACATGAGGTAAGTCTAGCAGCGGTGACTGGGGTGTGCCTATTTGCTGAGTGAACTGATGAAGACGGAGGGCTCCCCGTAGCCTTACAGTCAGAGTGCTGATAAATTGGCCGGCCTCCACCCCTTCAACACTTCCCCTCCCTTACCTCCACCCCCAACTGCAGGAAGGATGTCTACGTGCATGAGAATCAGTATAGATGCCCGCTAGACTGGAACGGACAACATTAAGTGGTGGTGCAACCAGTTTTGAACACAGGGAGGCCGGGAGGATAGAGGAGGTAGGAAGCCCTCGATTATGTCACAACAACCGGCGCCACCCGGGCTATCTGTCCCCCACAATGTCTACCTGACTAATGAACTGCTGAGCACAAAGACCATGAGGCCGGACAGACAACTGTTTTCCAACCAATGTAAGCGTAGATCAGATGTTTAACAAAGTGCTTCATCGTCATGGAGATTGCATGGGTCGGATATCCCATTGATAATAAGGAAGAATAGAGTGAGTAAAGGAAAAGGTATCAATGGAAAATAAGAGCTGGAACAGGAAGCTGCAGGCCAGCAGGGAGTCCAGGAGATGTAAATGAGCCAGCGGCCAAGATTAAGTGTAAAAGAGACGAGACAAAGTTTGAGATTACGAATGAAAGTGCTGGAAGAGAATCTGAAGAGCAGAACAAAGCTGACAATGAAAAAAAAAAAAAAAAAAAAGAAGTGTGGTGAGGAGGGGTGGGGTGGGGTGGGGTGGGTGTAATGCAGGAGGCATGCTGTTAAAATTGGTCTTGTTCTCGCATGAGCACAATTCAACATGTAGTGCCGTTGGTTCCAAACCTCATGCTGCAATATGTTTATAAGACAGGGAGAGACAATGCAAGAGTGTCCTAAAATGAAAAGACAGGAGGAGGTAGGAACTAAGAGGGAGGGGTATAATGAAGGGACAGAGATGGCTCCCTGAAGAGGGGACCCATGGCATCTTTTTGTCACAAGCCAGGACCACGGGGAGGATCAGGAAGAGGAGGAGGAGGAGGAGGAAGAGGGAAGGCAAAGTGGCTCCTCTGCTCAATTTTGTGCCTGGCTGTCCTCCACCGGCAGCTGGAGGCTCAACTTAAGCTCTGGCGGCAACCACCAGGGAGGAATGGGAAGGGTCTCGGGAGTCGGTCTCGCTTGCAAATCACCAACCAAAACAAAAAAAAATAAAAACTCTGGGACACGCGTGTGCATCATTAGCAAAGTGGCCCAGAGTCTCTTGCTCTTCTCCCCACTGCACAGCTAATCCCGCTGAAACGTGGCCGCCACAGTCCCTGTGCACACAATCATCTGCGACACAATCGCTACACAGCGCTGTCAGCCACCTCCTCATGAATATTCATCTGCCTCATTAACACTCAAGTGGGGAAACACAGCATATTGCGAGAGACTCCCTCTACTTGGAGCGAGAGATGGAGTTAAAGGAGGGAGAGGAAAAAGGGGGGAAGGAGAGCCAGGACACATGGTGACTGTAGAGGAAGCAAAAAGAAAAAAGGGAGAGTTAAAAAGCCTTTGCCACTTTGCCAGCAAAGTTTGTGGGATCTCAGGAGTGCAGGGGTGAAGGGGAATGTCATTTATTGTTCCGGGAGCAGATAAGATCCCGTCACTTTTCCTAAAGAGTCCCGATAGGGCGGCGGCGGCGTGGAAGCAGCGTCAGCAGCAGGGACAGCACAGCGTGAGCCCCGGCCGGGAACTGCAGACCATTTTACCCCCCCCCCCCCCGACGTCCTCCAGCAGTAAACTGCTTAAAAACACCTTAAATTCCTCCACTAATGTCAGCTCCAAGCAAAACCGCTAAACCGTGGGGGACATGTGTGAATGCACCTGAACCAACCGAAGCTCGACGGAAAAATGCCCTTAGCAACACACAAGGTCTCATCTGTCACTCCACTCAGTCGCACTCTTTTTTTTTTTACTCTGAACCACTTGCCAATGGAAGCAGACGCAAACTCATACCACCACACACACACACACACACACACACGCAGAGAAAGGATTATTTTCTCTTTATGTTGTAATGCCAGTGAATCTCTTAACAGGAACTGCCAACAGGGGAAATCTTCCATCCTGCAGCTGTGTCCTCAGAGAGACTCTGGAAACTGTAGAAACACAGGACTTCATTTCCTTGACTCTGTTCCTCTGTGGCTTTGGAGACGGAGACAGCTGCCCCCTCAGGGGAGGAGGAAGAGGAGGACAAGAGACAAAGTCGGGCGATGCCCCAAACTTTTGCCCCTCTATAGAGTCACTCGAGGTCCTTTCAAAGGGCATGGAACAAAATCTAGGGGGCCATAATTGGAACCGGTCTCTGGAAATCAATAATGCTGCTTACATGAGGGGCCTCCACCAAAGCTGTTTTATATTCCACCTTCTTCACGCAATTTCTGACACCAAAAAAAAAACAAAACCTCAATTTCAGAACTGTATGAACTATTGATTTCACAGCCACGATTCAAACTCGCCCTCCGCCTCCTTTCATCCTGTCTTTTTTCCAGTCCCCACTCTAGACATAGAACTGCTTTTTTGCTGTTAACAAGGAGACCATAGTGTTTTCTTTAAGACGTGATGTGAAGACATCCACGAGCATGTTTTTTTTATATATATATATATATATATATATGTCATAATCCTTTTGAAAAGAATACTATTAGGTTCTCCAAAATGATTTCTGTTGGTTAAATAGTTTCATTGTCTTGCTGAGACATGAAAGGTCTTCCTCGAAGGAGACATTGTCTCAATGGAAGCAGATTATCTAAATCTTGACTTGATTGAGACTTTTCATATGTGAGCGGCTCAACCCAGTAGCATCAAATGTCTTTTTGGATTATAGCTTCTTCTCTTACCTACACTGTGTTCACAGACGATGATTACCGAACGTTTTCCTGAGTCTGTTCATTGGTTTTCGGGAGAGAATCATGTATTAATGTTCTCAATGCAGTGCTGCCTGACAGCCTGAAGCTCACCAGCATCATATACACTCACCTGGGAATTTGTCGATTCCTCAGATTGCACAAAGATTTTTAGTTTTTTTTTTAAACTCAGGATTTTCAATTGTGAGAACTTCAAAGTTCTTTTGATAATTCAAGGCTAAACATTTCCGTGAAATACTTCTACAATTGTCTGATCTGATTTTTCACACCTCTGTCCACCAGAATCTGTCTTTCTGAAATGCTTCTTTTAAACTCAGTCCTGTTACTGACCATCTGTCAATTCACCTGATTGCTGGCTAAAAGCTACGTTTTACATATTATATTATACACAGTCATTTGATGCGACAAACTCAGATTATTCTTGACGTGCCGTCATAGTTTAACTGAGTCCAATTCCATCCAATCTTTAACAACAGGGTACATGTGAGTTCATTGACGTACACCTTCTGGCAAAACCATAAGGCAACTAATTAGGCAATCTGGAAAATCAAATATGTATCTGGTTGCAGGCAGTCAACAACCTATAGAGATCGGTGTATAGACATGCTTTCATCGAGAACGTTAGGATGTGATATTAACAGATTCATTGAAAATAGCCATAAAAAAGAGATTTGGATGCGATAATAAGTACAATTTAATTAAAGTAGGGCCGCGAAAATGAATTAACGTGGATTAATGCATTACCATGATTAATCTAATGTAGAATATTTTACACGATTAACCCATCTGCGCTGCAAATTGAACGTACGTGTTCACAGGATCCGTCACTTTCTCACATCCAATTCAATGTCTATGTGAAACAGACCACGGTGCATGCTGGGTGCGGTGCAGCACGTTTCAAGCGGAGCTGAACCTTAGCTCAGGTTAGATTGCATTAAGTAGAATTCTGACAACTTTATGCAAATGAAGCGGCTTGGAGATTCATCACATTTTGAAACCTTCGGAAAACGTCTAAACTAACTGCAGTGGAACCAAAATGAGAAGATTCAACAATTGCACGGATTATTTCTCACGTCAAATGTTTTCTGAAATACTTTTTCACTGAACTGTTTTAGTAATAAAAGACAAAGTCGCCATGTTGGTTTGATTTAAAATCCAGGAGCAGACCCCCCCCCAAGTGACGCGTCCCCTCTCAAACAATGTCAACAAGTCAGTTTGTAGCTGACTAAAAAACGAGTAACATTAATGTGGATAAATGTTTGTTTTGAAAAGAGAGGTTTCTTAGTTTTTATTGACATGAACTGTTAAAGGCTTTAGCACATAGAGAAGTTAAGTGCATTTGCATTCCCTTCTTTCTTGAGTTTGTTTGCTCGTGCAAAATGAAACCTGATCAATATAGATTGAAAATGAATATTTTATTGTGATTAATCAAAATTAATCCACAGCAACCCTGTGATTAATCCGATAAAATTTTTTAGCGTTTGACAGAACAAAATTCAAGTAAATCTGGTATTGAAAAACAACTACAACTGATAAAAATAGGCTTTATGTTATAATGTATATTTAAGTAGCTTTAGACTAAAATAGACAAGAGGGTAATAAGATTTTGCAATGTACATACAAGAATATAGTGTATGCCCTCACCAACTGATGTGGTAGGTTTAACTGCTTCATTCAATTTAAATCTAATTCAGTATTTGTTTTGGGGTTTTTTCCAATCTGAACTGGTGCCATGATTACTTTTGCCAAGATGCACAGTGTTTTAAACACATTTAGACAGACTGTCCCTTTTTGCCCCTACTTTTCAGTAAACACATAACCCCCTGCATTTTCACATTTCGATATCTGCCTCAAATGCCAAATTAGACAGCATCTCAGCCGTGGCAAAGTTGGATCGGATAATCAGACGATCAGGACGGGGTGACTGTTTTCCTGCCACTAAATGCCAAATACTTTTTCGCGGCAGTGGGTCTGACTTTAGTGCAGCCACACTTCAAACCAACTGTGGTGTCGTTAATTCTCATTCAGATGGCTTCTCCGGGTCACGAGATCTGCTTTAGCAGCCTGGCAGAGACCAGGGACCTGGCCAGTTCAAACCGCAGGTCCAAAGTCAGCATGCATGCATGATTTAAATACATCTAAATGGCAGATGGCGAGAGACCCGGTTCGCGCCTGGCTTCAAGACAGAGAGGCGGTTAGAGCAGGAGGGGAGGGGTGGATGAGGCTGCGCATTAGAGTGAGGAATGGCTCGTCTTGTCTTTAAGATTACTTTTCCTCTTAAAACATTCACTTCATCTGTGTCACTCCTGCTCCTTACTTGTTATTGGAAAATAGCGCCACGCACCAACGCTGGAAAGCCATTCCTCGCCCGCCCCCGTCTGCATCAGTCACACGCTGACACACACATACGCAGAAAATACATTTCATCCTCCATATCCGAAACAGCCAATAGCACTGGTAGGCATTTGCGACCCCAATCCATATTTCAATTTTCCTCCTCTCATGCAAACTAATTCAATACTTGTTGCCTTCCCTCACAAGCGATCAGCATCGTGAGAAATGATCTTCCTCTCATGTTGCATAGAGAAAAGCCCAAACGCAGACATCTCGGAAGCGGGCCTCCGCCTATATCAATTATGTCTTAGTCGGCTCAGACTTTACATTCGAAAGACAAAGAAAAGATCTGCGCCACTTTTTGATCCAATACTTTATAGCATTTAAAATCTATATTTCACTGTTGGTAGTCAAACTACCTGTATTTACAAATTAATTGAAAACATATTTACCTCCCATTGCAGAATCAGCCAGTTAAACAAGTGGGCCCAATATAATTCAAACTGACTAGGATTTTGCCTTCTTTTGTGTTTGAACCAAATGTTTTCTCCAGCGTGCTGTCTTGAAAAAATAAAAATAAAAATACTGTTGTAAAGGTACATAACCACCGTGAAATTCAAACTGAAGATGCTCTAGCCAGTTTGATGGAAGTCAATACATATTTGTTAAAAAATGTTACAAACTCCTACAAATAGAGTTTACAATTATGTAATCCTATGAAAATAAAATACAGTTGTGCATTGTGCTACATTGATATCAACTAAGCTTATATGTAAAGTGCTTAATGTCTCGTTTTCAAGTCAAAACTGAAAACTCTTGTTGCATCCTGGAAGTCCGTTTACACGACAACGGCGCTCGGAGGAAGCTCCCAAGGTGGAACTTTTTGAAAATGCTCACACTCCTCCATCTCCTTGGGAATGGAGGAAAACACAACTTTTCTGGAACGCTGCTAATGCCGCAGGCCGTAGTTACTACAGTAGTTCTTCTGCACATGTGCGAATGGATGGACAATAACAACAATGGCGTCCTCCAGAGTGTCATGACTCCCAGTTCATATCCTCTACTTTGTCATCTGTTCATACAAATATCCGTGTACTCACCATTGTCAATGTTTATAGCATATTGTTCTCTGTGCCCATCTGTATGTCGTTTCATTACAAAAACAAACAGCACCCACTTGTGGTCTGGTATGTTAACTGCATCGTTTGCAGCAATTCAGCTTCTTCTGTGTAAATGAACATCGTTTTCAAAATGTTACCTTGTAAATGCAAAACTTTTCTCAAACAAAAATGCAAAAACGATGCATTTTCACTTGAAACGTTGTGTATATGGAGCCAAAGAAAAAAAAATTGCAACTGAATATTGTACATACAAGTTACGTGGAGACAATTTCTCGACATTTTTCCACCATGACTCCAGTGCAGATATAGAAATGAGGTATTTTTGTTTTGTGACAGCAGTTAAATAAATTCTGATGCATAAAAAGACTTTCCCGACAGTTTCAGAGTACACAGCTGAGCTTTATCTTCTTTAAGAGGCAAGGAGAAATGGTCATGTCATCAGCTAAAAGTACGTTTCTGGATGTGATCTAACCAAACAGCTCAGGAGACAACTGAACCACAGAATAAGTGTCATCTCAGGGGAATTCTTATTTTCTTATTATTGAGAAAAACATTACATATTCCAGCCGTTTCCAATGAATAAATGATCTTCCATGATGCTCTCTGTCATTACAAAGTAGTATCTGATATGCTGCCTCGGCTACTGATTCTATTATTGTGACAAACAGAACAAACTCCACTGCTTGAGCTTTGATATCCGAGCGCGCAGAGGAGAAATGGTGCAGTGTGGGATTATTTGGTTTGGTAAACTTCAGCCTTGGCGATCCTCATCAGTTTATTGATCTTTACAGCCACTGTCCTTAAATTCACTGTCATCAAACGCTGCGTTTCATGATGGAAACACAGGCACCGAACACCTACCAGAAGCTCTGGAGCCCCGTGTAAAGCCCGAAGCAGGCAGGTAATAGCGACAAATTTAGGGGCTTAAACTGCGACAGCTTTACGACGCCCAGGCGGCCTCTATGACTCCATTCCTGTCAGATTCTATTAGCTCGGCCTCGGCCGCGTGTTTCGATTGGCTCTTGGTCGATTCCCAGCAGTTACAGGAGCGCCTCCCGTAAATAAACCAAATGGCTGCATCTTGTGGCGCATGAAGAGGAGGGAGGCTCTGGGCAGCTGGCCACTTATGTGTGTGTGTGTGTGTAAAGAACATCAGACAGAGCGGCTGAACAGTTTAATACACAGCGCCGCGGCGAGCGGACGCAGGCGAGCAGAGGGAGAGTTCCACACACATCACGGTGAGGGTTTAAATTTGACTAGTGTTTAAGAACGGGGCGAGCAGCCAGCCGAGAAAAGAACTTTTAAATCAAGACAAGTGGTCTCATTCCAGTCCGCACACACACTGTCGCAAACAAAGAAAAAGTGTGTCTATCCAGCAGCTGCCAGGTGGAAGTCTGTGGAAAAGGCCACCTGTCTAATAACGCTTTTTGATGCACACAGCTCAGCATTATGAAACCGAGCATCTGGCCTGTCCCCTCCAAACTCATCTTGTTAACAGCCTGATCTGTGCCCCTCTTACATACAATTTATTCGGCTCCTTCTCCCAAACACATTCTCATCCATCCCCCTTTCTATTTATTTTTATTTTTTTTATTTTTTTTAAATTCAACTAATCAGATTTGAACACAGTTTGATCAAATCTCAAGTCTATAAACATACTGCGAATTTCTGTTTAACTCCCTGCGGCATCGTAATAGAGTCAGTTTTTTTTGTTTTTTTTTACTGTTATCAGCTCAAAACAGGAGCAACTATTTTTTACCCAAAAAAATCATTACTTTATTAAAAGAGGAGAAATAAAAAAGAGAATTCTATGGTTGTTTTTCTGAATGAAAAAGTTCATTGTTTTTTTGTCTTTCGAAAACAACTACTTGAGATCTATGGCAAGAATTCATCTAAATTAATGACATAACGTTTACAAAATGAAAATTGACTCTTTTTTTCACAATAGTGACTCTTCTTTTACATAAATCTAAATGGGATATTATTCTGAATTAACTAGATGCATTATTTTTCTTAAAATAAGTTGATCTATAAAGAATGACAATAAAGAAAAATAAGATCATCTACAAAATACGTGCATTTCTGAATGACTTTTTTTAATCTATGGAGGGAAAAACGCAAACTAAAGTACCAAAACGAGTTATTTTTTAAATCCCAATAATAGTGTTTTTCTTATTTCAAATAAGTGAATTAAGCCTTTCTGAATCCAAAAAATGTCCTTTTATTATAATTTCTTTCAGGAAAATATTACATTTTACTAGATTATGAAAAATTTTCACCAGATTTTTTTTTTTTTTTCTTTTGGAAAGCTCATCCATTTTTCTGTTTTTGAAGTGGAAATGTGTTTCATTCTCAGAATTTCAGAGAAAAAAGGTTTTTTTTCTCACCAGAGGATGGCCACCTTCACCTTGCAGTGGTTGGTGGGCTTGTGTGTCTCAGTGAAGCCCTGGAGCTGTGCTGGCGGGAGGTTTGTCTCCTGGTAGTGCCAGAGAGGTCAGAGAGTAGAGGCCTGAAGAAGTGTGATCCACTAGTAACACCAGTCGGCTTCTTTACCCCGAACAGACTTTTTTTTTTTTTTTTTTTTTGTTGCTGCCCTCATACCTGACATTCATGGGCAGGACTGATTGATTTTCATTTTATCTTAATAAATGTATTAAAATTGCTCCATTGGCTCTCACTTGCAATCAAACATACTAGAAGATGAGTCAGATGTATAATTCTAAGAATATTTACAAAAAAACTATTATTATGGTGTTGTCTATTGTGAATTACATATTTCTTATAGTTGGATAAACGTTACCACTGAGAAAACAAATGCATAAGATTTCATGCAGTATTTTTAAGTTTGTACTTACAAATTACTAACTAATGTTTTGTTTTTTATTTCAGATTTATTTTTTTAGCTTATATTGTTTCTATCTGTATTTTTTGCATAGTTTGTCTGAAAATCCTGTTTCAACCAATAAATATTTTACACAGCTAAATTACAACTAACTGCTTTTAATTGTTCTTTAATTGACCTTGACAACGGAATTCAATGTGGCTACAAAGTAACTGATACTTTAAGAAGGTTTTTCTTTTAGACTGCAAAACAGTCATAGTTGAGTACAAATACAGTCTTTCCTCCTCTAAGTATCAAGGTCATTACGGTGACAAATCAATAAGCAGCAGAGGGAAGGAAAGGCTCATCATAACTGAGTCACCTCTTCATTAACAAGTGAAACAAAATGGACGCGTAAATTTGACTCACAATTACAAAAATGCTACCCTTGACTGCGGCTGAATCCGTTTCTCTTTTTAATGGCTTTGGAATGGCTTTTTTGAAAAACAGCTGAAAATATTGTGCTCCCCTGTACGGATAGAAATAAAAGAAATAATTAATTGGAAATACAGTAAATAAAAGAGGAAACCGGAGGCCCGCTGAAAGATGAAAGGCTAGCAGGGCTCTTTGCACAACAAAGTGACAATCAGCTATGTGTTACTTTGAATTCTGCCAGGAAAAAGAAGACTGGGAGGCCACACAGAGACACACAGTGATTCTTACCAACAGTGGCACATATTCAAAGTCCCCTCGCAGCTGTTTCTATGCATTTATGCATGTATTGATCCTTTTTCTCAGCTTATGTTTAAACTTGTGACAGCGTGCTTCTCATTATTATCTGCACTAATGACTTCTATGCATTCGTGGCCACATCATGAGTCACGTCTGTTTAACTGCTGCTCGCAAATACATAATCAGACATTTAGATGGCAGCATGAGAATCAATTAAAAAGGAGGTTCCCAACCTGAGATGCAGGACCCTCTTAGGGTAGCCCCCAGAGATAATGGGAGGGCGATGACAACCAGAATGAGACACTTTTAATAGCAGATCTGGAAAACTGCCTGTCACTTTGTCCTGGAGTGTGTCCGTCAGTGTTAAGAGCTGAGAGAGGAGCCGACCGCCTTCCAGAGAAGTGATCTCGGAAAACGTTTGGGACCCACCAGGTTCACACGTGTAGACATGAACAAGACAAGCTGCTGAAGAAAAGTGATTTGAGTGGCTTTAAATGTCACTGCTGGTCTGAGGTCCTGTTAATACAAGATTTTCGGTGGAAACACATTCGTTTGACATTTTCGTTTCCGAAGAGTTTTGCGTTTACACAGCAATGTTTTGAAACGACTTGTGTTTACAAAGAAACAGCTGAAAACCATGTAGTTCACGTGCCAGGCCATGAGTATGAGCTGTTGGATGTTTTTGTAAAGAAATCACACACACATGTGGACAGAGACCAAGTGGCTATAAACATTAACAATGGCGAGTACATAAACTACGCGAACAAGGGTTGGGGTTAGTCTCAACTATAAAACTACCAAGAAGAATACTGACCGGGAGTCATGACACTCTGTAGGCCACCATTGCAGTTACTGTCGATCTCCTCACGCGCTGTGCTGAAGAACTATCTTACTACCGCTGGGTTGTGCATGCACATTGGCAGCGCTTCAAAAAAAGTTGCATTTCCCTCCATTGCCACGCAGTTGGGAAGTTTTCAAAAAGTTACAGGATAAGAGTACGGAGGTAACTGAGGAACAAGAAACAATCAGGTCTTTTAAAGAGGCAGGCTGTGCGAGTGAGTTCAATTACAATGAGAAGATGTTATTCGGACAAAATCCCGACACTAAGAGTTCGGAAAAGCCGTTATCGGTGGAGTAAAATTTTCTTTCTGCGTGGTTCATGGTCAAGTCTCTACAGTTCCCTGAGTCAGCAGTATAATTCAGAACAGTTACACAAGAGAAAAGGGTTTAACTCGAGTTTTTTTTTCCCATCAACTCACATTTGAAAACAAAAGCTTTTAAGGTGGATTAATTGTTAAATGAATGAACTTTACTATTTAAACTCTCTGGGTTCCAGATACACTGAAGCAACAACAAGCAAGGAAAACTCAACAGACTTCCTTATAGTTATTACCGTCGCTCGTTCCTCCTGCTATGTTACATCAGCTTGTTTATTTTCCTGTCTCTTATCATTTTTTCTTCCTGACTCCCAACACACAACTCTATCAGCTAATTCAGAAAGCTGAGCATGGAGGTGAACCCCCGCAGCCTTTCAGCCGCAGCTCCGACTCTGGCAGCAACACCTGAGCCTCGAGCGAGCCTCGTAGCAGAGCCCCACGCTCCGGTCGCTCAATTTCGACCAGCGAATTTGCATGGTCTGTCAGGAAAAAGAGCTAATATACATCTTGTTTTTTCAAAGAGAAGGAGATCTGTTATCATACTGATCATAGGCGGTCCTGGACAAAGTTACACTGTCTGTCTAATAGCTGTGAGTGTAAATGTGGAGAAGATAGAAAGACTATGTGCTTTTCTAGTTGGGATTTGTGGATCGTAATAAATCGCTGCAATAACAGCCTAAAAGTCGCCACATAGTTCAGTTCAAAGTCACTCTCGATTTCTGAAATGTAGGTTTCTCTCTGTTAAAAGTACCTAGAAATGACTGTGTTGGATGTGGCGCTATATAAATAAAGCCGAATTGAATTGAAACTGGGTTCTACCCACAAACCCGTGAAAACACATAGAATCAATGGAATTTAAAATCCAAGTAAAGCAAAGCTTCCAAATCTCACTTTGTACAGAACTTTGAATGTAGTTCCACTAGTTCCATGCGTACAGAAAAACTGACGGGAGTAAACAGCTAAGCACCACTGAGATGTCTTTCTTCAGGTTTGAGGTGAATGTAAGAAAAGTGTCTCCATGTATGCAGACGATGACGTAGTGAATGTACACTTTGTTGGAGAAGGGTTGTTTAAGTTCGGAATTTTAAAAAAACTTTGTGTAAACAGGGCCTGGATGGACGGCAACTCACTAATTCCTGATTCTGTTTCAAAGCCAAAAGCTGAGCCAAATACATTATACATGTAAAATCTTTCAAAATAAGATTTTTTTTTTCACCATGTCCCCTTAAGAGACTCACAAAAGTTTGTTTTTTTCCCTCGAGAAAACCAAGTGTGAAGACCAAGATTTAAAACAAAAACCGCGAGTCAAATATCTGAATTTTAAACCAAACGCTCAGTAAACCTTACAGTCCTCATTGAGAGTGAGATCAATGTGTATAAAGCGGCAAATACTCAACCGTAAGCTGGACAGGCAGAAACGGTGATTCAGTTATTTAGCTTATGGATCAGCAGGGGGAAAAAAAAAAAAAAAGAATTAAATTTTTCCAATCTTTCATAAGTCGCCGACTCGCACGTCAAGGATCCCCGCTCACCCTCCGCTATGTGAGGAATCAGTGCGGCGGCATGAGAGGAGAAAAATGCAAAGCCGGTCAGAGAATTGTGTTTAAGATTCACATATTTCCACCACAGATTGTTCTGAATCAAACAAGTCTGCCATTCAGAGTGTTTTTGTTTTTTTGGGGGTTTTTTTTCCTCCTGAACTCCCACATGCCTCCCTGCTCATGCGTACGACTCCAACGCAGCTGAGCAGGAAGCTCTGCGGGACAGGCTGAATTTTCATCATCCTCTTAGACTGCCAAACAGCTTTACATGCACTTGTTCCTCATTTCTTATCAACAAACTGTTACTTCATGAATACAACCACGGCTCCATTCTCTATCAGGGACGCACTTTTTTTTGTATAAATATATCTTACAGCCAGTTTTCCAAAAATGCTGCAGAAATGATGAAAGTAACATTTAACTTCTTCAGTCCTGTCTCGTTTTATTCAACTATAAATGAAGAATATTCCGTTTTTGGTTCATTTTTAGCCAAGTGCTCGTTCTCCTAATGCAGACGTCGCATTCAGATTTCCCCTCGGTTGATTTTCTGCTCTCTGTAGTTACTTAGGCCCTGTTTACATGGCAACATGGAAACATTGTCGTATAAATAATAGGCCATAATCTCTCTCCAATCTACCAGTACACGTTTCTTTCATAAACAAGGGAATCATCTTTTCTATGTGTTAATATCCTATTCCTGAGTTGGGTCTAAACCAATCACACTACATGAGTTACGATTCACTTTTTTTTTTATTGTTTTTTTTTTTTAAATAGCGCCATAAAAATAAATACATCTGTCTTTATATTCACTGTCTCACTTCAACATCCATATGTTGTGCCACACAAAAAAATTAAAGATGTGAAAATTCCTTCCTTTAATATCAACACATGACAATGTTGTGATCAATCATGAGCAGCTTTATTGAAAAGTCAAACTGTCTTTTCACCGAAAAAGGGAGTCCTTTTCAAAAGAGGTGCTTTTCAGTGGCTCTGAGCACCGTTGTTGTGTAAACAGACACTTAAAACACAACA
Organism: Lipophrys pholis; assembly: GCF_963383615.2. Lineage (NCBI taxonomy): Eukaryota > Metazoa > Chordata > Actinopteri > Blenniiformes > Blenniidae > Lipophrys > Lipophrys pholis. Next base: position 18,845,510 of record NC_137647.1, on the reverse strand, counting down.
AAAGTTTTCTGTTTTCATTTGAAAACGTTGTCGCGTAAAGCGGGACCTTAATTACCCATACATGTAAATATGAATGAGTGTGTGTGTGTCTGTCTGTGTGATTTTCTGTCTTTCTGTGATCGGCTGAACTGCAGCAGACCCTCGGTTGTGTAAAACAGTATATAAAATCCATGCTGTGCATGTTTGTTATTACTTTGGAGGCCATGGTATATTCCTATTCATCCATCCTCGCAAAATGAATCAATGAATCAGCTAATGTTCAAACTACATGTTTGTGAATAGATTTAACTTGATAAAAAGTTGTAGCTGCAGCTTGGTGTCAATCTAAATGTCACAAAATTAGACTTCAGTGTCTTCTAGTACTTTTCTTCGCAGCCCCAAACCTCTCCATCACTGTTTTCTTTTTTTCGTTTTTAATTCCAGCTTCTTGCAGAGGTGCTCGCCTGCATTGCAGCAGCTGGACTGTTCAGCTGCAGAGGGGCATCAGTCGAGCATCTGTCCTGCACTGCGCATGGAGAACAAACTCAGGAGAGGAAAAAATAAAAAAATAAAAAAATAAAAATGCTCACTATTTGGCAGGATACTCGGACTGAACCGGTGAAGCATGCTTAATCCAACGCAGGCTCACTATTTGGCACGCCCCCCTGTCAATTTTTAAGCGTACATTTCCAGCTTAGACACAAATCTAAACCAAACACACCTTAGAGAGACGAAGAAAACGCGGACGAGCATCAGGAAAGTGCAATAAGTGCAAGAAATGTACATGCAAACAGCTCAAATCTGCTATAAACCTCCCATCATTAGCCTGTTAGCCTAATATTGACGCTCGAAGCGTGAAGACAAAACTTCACGCACACGCAAAAACAACATGATACTCACAAGAAACGAGCGACAAGTGGAATAATTTGGCAGCATTAACAAAGAAAAAAACCCTCACCTTAGTTTCGCAGTTGAGAGAAAATAAAGGATATTTGACAGGAGCTGCTCTTCCGTGTTCAGCCTGTGACGTGGGCAGACGTCACCCGGCTGCTGTCCACGTGGGATTGTTTTGGTTTCAGTCTCCTACACGTGGCTCACCCCAAAAAGCTTTCTGTCCTCCAATTCTGCACATTAACAATCAGCAGAATGAAAATACGTTTGTTTTTTCTCATAAACACAGTCACAGAAATCTTTGTTTTAAAACGGGTGCTTGTAGAAAACACTGATCACAGGATTCAGATACAAAAAGGAGGTCAAAAAGTATCAAAGTGAAAAGAAGCCTCACAGAATTACCATCAGTGGTAGTATTCCTGACACATGCTGGAAGAGAAACCAGAGAAAACCCATGCACACATGGGAGAACATGCAAACTCCACATAGAAATGCCCACACTTACAGTTACTATTTCTATCACATATCTTTGTGTTGGTAGTTGTTTTATATGAGCTCTGTCCTCTCTTTATACATTCCTGGTCCAATAAAGCTGCACTATGTCAACTATTTCATTGAATATTATTCTCAATCCTGTACTTTTCTGCCTTTACCATCCACTAACCTCAAATTGACATTTCAAGTCTGAATTTATTATTTCCATAAAGCACTGTGTTTTCTCTCCATTCGTGTGAAGATCTATTGCATTGCCTTCCTCCTTAATGTGGGAGTTTTGATTAAGATTGATTCGATATGATTGTACTAAAGCAAAGTTAATATTGCCTTCACTTCAAATTAGGACAGAGTCAGAATAACGTATATGAAACATGCACTGATCTGAGGATTGTGATGCAACTTGAATACTTGGTTTTGTTGAATTTATCCATCTATTTTTCAATTTGTTTTGTTGGAATAAATCTCGTAAATTGTACAGCTAATTGCAATGCCACAAAGCTGACAGTGAACCAAACGACACCACGGACAGCGTGAAACTTGGAGAGTTGTAATCACTTCTGAGTTTATTTATACTCTCAGAACACACTCTAATTTAGAATGGGCTTCAAAGTCTTGATAAGATCTGTTTCCTTTAATATATTTTCAATGTAGATAGCAGAATACAGAGCTCATTGTCACACTAATGGTTTGCAGAGGAACTAACAAGCCATTCTCTTTGTATATATTGTATTTATTTACTGTCAAGGCGTAACATGTATTTACTTTTCATTATTTTATATATACTGTAAATTACAACTATGTGGAGCAATTCTATTAAGATAAATGTATAGAGCGATTGTGAATTTTGATCACTGTTGTAATGTGACTTTATTCTTCCTGTGATGATCAATAAAGGAACTTTATAAGGTAAATGGTGCCCATTTTAAAAATCAGCACAAAAACTTTTATCAAATGTCTTTAAATTGAAAGAAACTGGAATCTAGTTGGTTAAAAACCTACTGTAGGGTCATGATGAGGGCTGCAAATTTCTTATTTTTAACAAAAAGCAACACGAGAAATATACATATTAGATAAAAAGACTGACCAAACAATGCTTAGAATAACCTTGTAATTAGTGGAGGAAAAGGATCATTTCAATGTGTTTTTGTGTCAACCATAACAGCTTTCATTCAGAGCTCGTCATGCTGCTTTCGTGCTGCTGGGAACTGGGACATTTACGAGTTGGGGAAGTCCCATTCAATCGTTTAGAGCAGTCACGTGACTTTAAGACCCTGATTACATCATGGCCTTTCGAGTGAAAACGCATCGATTTTGCATTTTTGTTTCAGAAAAGTTTTGTGTTTACTTGGCAATATTTTGAAAATGATGTAGTTTTCATGTAAGGGCCACTAGAGGGTGCAGTTTCTTGTTTTTGTAATGAAACCACCCAAACATGCAGATAGAGAACAATATACCGGAAACATCAACAATGGCGAGTACGAGGACATTTCTAAGGGCAAACGATGTTGGATTGATATTACGAGCGAATCGCATCTATAAATCCAACACTTTTGCTATTGTCCATCTACTCGCGCATGTGCAGAGTAGCTATTTTCCAACCCCATGGTGCCGATGCACAGCAGCAGCGTTTCTGCCATTTATTCGGTGACCGGCCCCCCGAGCATTTTCAAAAATGCGTTTTCCCCAGAACGGGAGCATATTTAAAAAGTTGTGTTTTCAGTCACTCCGAGCACCATTGACGTGTAAACGGAGACCCAAAATGCAACAAAGGTTTTTCCGTTTTTCATGTAAACAAAACCTAAGAAACAAGCATCATGGCCTCCAGCAGTGCTGCTTCATTCATGTTGTCCAGAACAGAGACCAAGAAGCTCATCGGCAGTCACATCAACTAAGGATGTAAAGTTTATTTTCACACCATATTTATCGTGCAGCGGTTACTTTGTTTTCTGCGCGTTGTTGTTTTGCCTGTTGATGTAAAGTGTCATTGTTACAAACCTGTTAAGTGTGGTGATTTATGTCAATAAATAAGAGCAAAAACAAGGTGAAAATATATACTTTTTGTGTGAAGCGTTTCATTTCATTGACTTTTTTTTCTTTGTTGCTTTCTTGAGTTATTTTGATGTTTTTGATTGATTGGTTACTTTGCGGCTGCACGGTGTAGCAGTGGTTAGTGCTCTTGCCTCACAGTGAGAAGCTCCGGGTTCAAACACCAGCCAGCTTTTCTATGTGTAGTTTGCACGTTCTCCCCGTGTGTGTGTGTGGCTTTCCTCAGGGCTACTCCAGTTTCCTCCTACAGTCCAAAAACATGAACGTGAAGTTAGTTTTTGCCCCTAATTTGCCCCGAGATGTGAATTTAAGTGTGTGTGTGGTTTGTCCAGTGATGCACTTGCGACCTGTCCAGGTGTATAATGCTCTCGCCTCGGATTAAGCAGTACAGAAGATGGATAGATTACTCTGTATGTTGCGTAAAACACTGAATTACATGAGCTGATTTTGCCTCGAAATGCTCATGGGATTCCGTTATTGATTTCTTTATCGGGCTGCACGTCCTGACGGATCAGAGTTTAGCACTCTCGCCTCACAGTGATGAATTGATTTCATGGTTTTTAAGTGCTTTTCTTGAATTTGGGAGTTACAGCTGGAGGGGTTCAGCTTCCACGCAAATGTGTGTGTTATCCCTGATGGACTGGTGAGATGTCCAATGTGCAGTGTGCCCTTCATGGCTCCCCCCCCCCCCCCCCCCCCCCCGCCTCTGCTGTGAACTACATAGGTATTAAAGGGCAACAGAAGAAACAGAAGAAGGACAAATGTTTTTTTGGGATACCTGTCAGCTAGAAAAACTTGAACATTTATCAGTCACCGCACACTGTAGGAAAAGAAAAGCAACATAAGAAAAGAAAAAAAAAGCAGCCTGAAAGTGAGAACCCTCATTTTCTGTCCACAATAAAAAAGAAAAGATGTTTGGTGGCAGTTTAAATCCGAACAGACGTGCCATCAATTGCTATCAATTCAAAAAAAAGAAGAAAGAAAAAGTCCTCACAGAAAGCTTCAAGCTTTTCATCTACACAACAGTGACAGACAATCTTTACCAAAACCACGTGAGCCGCTCAAGTCAGGAGCTTTCTTCCTTCTCCAGCACTTCATCCGCAATATTTGGTAAATGACAAAACGCAGGAGGAAAACCAAAAACCCAGGAAATCTGCATCGTCTCGGCAAATCTGCTTGAAGACCTCAGATGAGCAGCCAGAGAGCGTCGGAGCACCGTGGGAATTTGAGTGATTAATGGTTCATAAAGAAAAACAATTCGCAAGCATGTTTGTTCCAAACGAAACATTTTTGTTTTTACTTTAAAATAGTTGTATCTTCTGTTATCTGAGTGGAACTCGCTGATCTAAAACCGTAAACTCTCACCAACATACAAAATCAGGCGTCTTAGAAAGGAAAGCAATGAGCAGTTTTTCAGCTCTAGATTCTGGAAAGTGCAGAAAATGTTTCTGCTTTGAGAGACATTACAGGCGAAAGAAAGCCGTCCTGCAGATTTGGGAGTTAATCTTTTTGATTACTGCCCTCCAAAATAAAGTTAAATCGTGGACAGACAAAAAGAAAGAAAGCTTGAGGCTTTAACATCTCTGAAAAGATGTTGTACACAATTGAAAGAACATGTAGAAAGTTCACAAACACAACTAAAAGTCGAGCCTTTCAATCAACGTAGTATATCAGAGTTAGATACGTACTCATGCATACATAGTGTGTAATGCTTCAAAGTCTCAAAGGTGGAACACTTGTGCAGATTCTTCTTATTCAGAAGAATGGCTGCTGTCAGCGTGGCATTACATTAAAACTGTATTCATGAGCGTTTCATTATTTATGCAGCGACGTGTGAGGAGCATCACAGTGTTGGAGGTAAAGTCGAGTTCATCTGCTCTGAAGCGGTGCATCCTGGTTCAGCTGCTTTATTATGCCTTACATCTCTAACTTTGGGTCATGGACTCTTCACATGAATCACTTTGAACAATGCAGGCCGAGCAGCGATCCGGCCATTATGAGCCGGTTCTGGGTAAAAGCTGCGTCGCCGAGTGGAGAAAATGAATGCGCTGGTCTCAGATATGTAAAGAGGAAGTGAATATTGTTAGAATATGGAGCTCATGCATTCCAGGTAAGATACAGATGAATCAGACGAAAAGCAGAGGTTAAGATTGGAGTATGGGTATAAATCAATGTTACGGAAGGATTCTTTCTTGACCATGCATGACTGTGTGTACGAGAATTCCCCTGTATTCTTATAATGCGGCCAAGCCATTGTAACTTCTTCTGTGTGCAAACTCAATAAGGTGTTAAGCTACTGCATGTTCTGATTGTGTCTTCAATTTGTCGTCAGACTTTCTCGTCGCAAATCCGTCACGTCTAACTTCTTCCAAGAAGTCGTCTATAGCAGCGCATTTCGAAGTCCATAATACACTTTCTCAGTTTATTATCATGTGTCACTTCCATACAAGTCAATCTGAGGGATGAGTGATACTAATGAAGTGATTTTGATGTGAAGAGACACGTTGCGTTTATCAAGCCGTCCAGTTGTCATAGACAACCTCCTTTAGATTTCGGTGTCTCACGTCTCATCTTCATGATGATGACAGATCCAAGATCTAGGAAGTTGCTCACCTCTCGAAGGTTTTTTGTCATCTATTGCTGGGCTGGCACTGATTTCTATTCCGTAACTCCTTGCACAGTGTTGTCCAAGCGGCTTGTCAGCTCGGTGAGTTCCACAAACCAAAATCGGTCCACCGAAATCACAACAAACACGTCAACTGCAATTTTCCAGTAAAAGATCCTAATTTAATGAAAACTGAAGATGGAAACAAAATATGTGGGAAAACCGTAGAGAAAGCAAGAGTGACAACATGCACACTAAAAGAAGGTTTGTTTTCTAAACGCAGTCTGATGAGAAATACTGCGGAAGATTTTGTATACCTGCACTTCATTGCACAAACAGTCATTTGAAAACTTAAACATGTATTTTTTGAGGAGTAATCTCTCTTTTCCCACATGCAAGTGGTGTCTTCATCCTTCCATGGTCCCTGCTTTACCCTTATGTGAACATTTCAATTAATAAACGTTTGAGCTTTTGGGAAAAAGCATCTATTCATACTCTATTAAACATCTGGCCCATGTAGTGGTTGGTGTTTGAAGGACCCGTGGGGCACAAGGGTAAACTAAACAAAAGGTCGTCTTTTATTGCAGATGATGAAAAAAAATCTAAAAATAGGAGACTTCGGGATTTTAAAAAAAAAGAGTGGAAATGAAAGGAGGAGAGTTGAGAGAAAAAAATACAAGGAACACTTATGAGGATCAACAGAGTGGGGGAAGAAATCTGATGAATAATCTCAGGGAAAACTGATGGAGGCCAACGGATGAGCTGATCAGAAAGAGGCACTGGAACATTTAGGCCCATTTTACCGACAGGATTTTCATGTGAAAACTGGAAAATATTGTTGCGTTTTGTGGGTCCGTTTACACGACAATGGTGCTCAGAGTCACAAAAAACTTATTGAAAATGGCTCCCGAGGGAGAACTTGATGAAAACGCTCCGACTCCGCCTCAGTGGAAATGGGGGAAAATGCAACTTTTTGAAAACGCTGCTATTGCACATGCCCACCGCAGCCATAGTAAATAGTTTTTCTGCACATGCTCAATAGATGGACAATAACAACAATGTGTCTCTAGAGTGTCATGACTCCCAGTCCATAATATCCTGGGACTTAGGAGTTTTATAGTTGAGAGTCGCCCGGAATAGAAATTCAGCTTGGTTTGTCTGTCTATACAAATGTCCGTGAACTCCCATTGTAAATGTTCATAGTATTTAAGGTTGTTGGTTTCATGAGAAAAACAAACAACAGCACCATCTCATAGCCTGGCGTGCGAACTACATTGCTTCCAGTGTTTCTACCGTTTCTATATGAATGGACTTTGATATAAAAATGTTGTTGTGCAAACACTAAACTTTTCTGAAACGAAAATGCAAAAAGGATTTTTTTTTCTTGAAACGTTGTTTGAACAGTGCCTGAGAGCAGTGGACATGTAAAAGGCCATTTTCTTATTTTATACTGTGTTTAGCAAATTTAGCATTTTTAGTTTTTTTTTGTTTTTTTTTGGCCTTTTTGTAAAATGTTGAGTAAATATAATAAACAAAAGATTAAAGTTCTGTGCTCCACATTTTTTCTATGGCAGTACTTCAGCCATGCACATCTGGTCTGTTATCAATATTACACGCGCACACACACACATAGTATGTGACGCACATGCAGAACCACTTGAGTTTGTCAGCAGTAATTTTGGTCAAAATAAGCACAAGGTAGTCATTTAATGCTTCTTGAGGATTTAAAAAAAAAAAAAAAAAAGCAGAGATTTTGCTACATGTGTGGTTTTTGGGAATCCTTGCCCTCGGGAAAGTGGGTCATCGCAGCAGGAACGAGATGCAGCGAAGATAAGGAGGAGGAGGAGGAGGAGGGGAATCGAGATATAATTAAAAGTGTACTGAGAATAATACAAAATATAAATCAGAGCATTGGGGCCTTTGTGGAAATTTACAGCTTTGCTGGCTTGACGGCATTACACGAAACGTGCGCGGTAACATGATTACGATCTCGCCAGCGTTCAAATCTACTTTTGAAAAGAAAGACGCACGCTGGCCTTGTTTGTGAGTGTAGGCAGCGTTACTCTTGTGGGCAGCTGCCCGTGTAGGGTGTCTTGGCAATTTTGCAGCTTTGTAAGGATATCGTAACATGCCCCCCCCCCCCCCCCCCCTCTCTTCTCCTCCTCATTTGGAAGGTTTTAATCGCATTTATCAAACTTGGACAAAAGCGCCGGGGACACAGCGCTGTGAAGTTCTTCCAGAAAGGTTTTTCTGGTGGGATATTTAGTCCAAAGCAAAGCAAATTAGAAAGATAAACAACAACAACAACAAAAAAAAAGAGAGAATCTGGCAGTTGAATAAAGGAGAGAAGGGAAAAGTTGTCCTGACACCTGGACTGTTTTCTTGGTGGGAATGTTTGATCTCCCGAGGAGCAGAATGCTGCCGGGGATGATATCCCCTCACCGGATCTCCTCACAGGTGGAATCAGCCGCTCTGCTTAGCGCGACAGCTCGGAATTATGCACATCTGTGTGCTTTATTGCCGCTCGGCTGTGGTGAATGATAATAACGTTCTGTGTCGGGTTCAGCTCCTGTTTAATGTACAATGCATCCTTACGTGATTCATAATGTGGATTTTTTATTTTTTTTTTCTGTTTCCCCAGGACGTTCGGAGTACAAGAAAATGTATTACTGCATGAAAATCACGGCTTACTCCACAGGTCTGTGTTCAGCTCTGGACTTTAATGCTATTATAAATAAATAAGCATGTGGTCGGGAAGAAGACGGCGCCCTGTGGGGACAAGCAGGGAGGAAATAGAGGAAGTTTAATTAAGGCTGCAAACTGCACTCCTACACACAGATAGTAATATAAACACAAAAAGAAACATGCATGCATGTGTGTGTGTGCAATTTGCCTACCGTGCTGCATGTCTTTTTGCATGCGTGCACGGAGTGCGTTTCGGAAACTGTGTGAGTAAGCGCAGGTTGTAACTAATGGATTGGAGTGTACGCGCATGTCTGCAGGTAAAGCGAAGGGACGCATGCAGGAGGGTAAATCCCATGAGGTGCTGAGATGAGAAGCTCTGAAATTCCTTCTTCACACAGGCTTTTGGTGCGTCACCTTCCTAACAACAGAGAGGAAGGCTGTTTTGTCTCCTTCAGTATTTCACCTGCAGTAAAACTGGCTATCACACTCCACACAGACACTGTCAAATGTTTTTTTGTCGGGGTTTTTTTTTTTTTTTTGTTACATTATTTTCTGCAAAAAAAAAAAATTAAAAATGATTGAACTGCCAGTCTCCTTGTAATTACCTACGGGGTGCAGGCAATGGCACCGCCAGTAAAAGGCTGATGAGGGAGTATTGAATTTGCACTTCAATTAGAGTGCTTATAAAGTGTGGATTACACAAGGACTCCGGGGCCACGGCTCCCACTCAATTACCACGGCGAACCGCGGGGCGAGGGATGGCGGGCGGGAGGGGGCGGGCGGCCGAGGTCCCTGGAAGTAAAGGGGGAAGGTGGACGAGGAAGAAAAAAAACAAAAAAGAAAACTTTAAAAGTGAGTAAAGGATTAAATAAGGAGAGACACTATGAGGAAGATTTTTTTTTGAGAAACATGTCATGTGAGGAAAGGATATACGTTTAAACCGCTCATACCTGACCCGGTTGGACAACACCACTGGAGGTAAATGGAGGCAAGGCGGAGCCTTCACGTATTGTTTGCGTATGGAATAAGAAGTAGGCTTGATGGCGTTTAAAAAGTACTTGTATTGGTACTCGGTCTCAGCAAAGAATTTGATTTTAATCGTGCGGCCCCCTTCCCAACAATGAAAAAAGACTTTTCGCCCTTGCCCACGTTCCTCAGGTCGCTCCCTTTCCCAAGCGTCGAGGAGCCTTGGATGCAACAAGGACGTCCGCGAAACACGAAACACGAAACCCATTCGGGCTATTAAAACTTCCCGGCGTTGACGCTGTGCTGATTCGCCGCGCCTGTTTATGTGCATTCATTTCCATTTTCCTGTGTTGTTTAAACAAGTCTCCTTCAAGTTGAAGAGGGTATATACAGAAAGAATCTGTTCAAACGGAGCCAAAAAAAAACCAGGGGAAAAAAAAAAAAAAAGCTCCTCGACAATGTGTCTGAGTCCCTGAGTAAATTCTCAAATGGATTATCGAGCCAATGAGTGAAAATCACCGGCCATTTAGAGTGGATTTGTCTGCGAGGCAGCGATAAACGACAGCTCGCCTTTTCTCCGGCTTAGTTCCTCGATTCTGAGGGAGGAGATACTTGAAGGACATGCTTTTAGAGTAAACAGGCCAGTGGTCGGGAGGAGGAAGGGAAAAAAAAAAAAAAAAAAGAGGCAAATTTCAATTTCGCTCCTTGGCCCGAGCTTATAAACAGACAATGTGAGGCGATACAAATTTCTACTTATTAATTGTTTAAAGATCCTTTAAGGAGAAGGAGTCGCTGGTGTTTAATTACTGGTTGTGATTTTCAAAGTTGGAAGTGCGCAGAGCTCAATCACACAAAGGAGGGTTTTTCCCCTTTATTGTGTGATAATCGACATGAAGCGCTGCGAAGAAATTTGGAGAAAAATAAGTTCTGCAAAGAGACAGCAGGACACCGTTATAAGATAAATATAGGCAGGCTACCTGAATTCAATTTGCCAGTCTTGTAGGATGTAAGTGGCAGCTACATGGACGCAAAGCTCACTCTAATTGGATATGTGGATGAGCAAATAAAGGGAAACCTAATGGCTCACGCCAAGAAGGGATTCTATATCCACGCGTACCTTTAATCTTCCAGACTCCTGTTTTTTTTTTTTTTTTTTCCTCCTGTCTGTTCAGATCATCTGGTTCCCTTTCCACCTTCCTCTCCTCTCACTCTCTCATTCCCACTGTCAACAAAGAGTGTGCAGGCTTCCCACAGGCCCTAAAGGAATCTCTCACACTGCACTCACATAATCACTTCAGACCCGACTGTTTAGGCCCGACATCTCCGCTGGGACCGAGCAGCCGCACGCTGCGGGCCAAATCAGACCGCCGAGTTTAAAAAAATAAAAATAAAAGACAATAATAATAATGATAATAATAATAAAAGGAGCAAAGTGCAGCAGGAAAACAAAGGAGTCAGAATGGAACAGTGTGAGCGAGGGGCCGGTCTTCCTGCCAGTCAGTGTCACACTCTCATTCAGTAAAGCGATGATTTGTTGCCCCCCTGAAAACGACAGACCTTAAGAAGCTTTCCCATGTGCACACACAGTAAACACAGAGCGTTAAAACGCTGTCTGTGTGGTAGGTCTACGAAACCCCGCCCCCCAAACCGTCTCTTCCAAAGAACAAATGTGATCTCGGAGCTTCAGCTGCTTATATCAAAGACGCCTGATTTAATGACATGTTTAATGACTCTTTACATTGCCAAATGGGCTTTATTTGAAACCTCCAGAGCCGTCAGAGGAGAAGCCTTCGTTCTCCCCTCCAATTAGAGGCATCCTTCGGAAGACAGACTCGCTGTTCTAAAAGAGGATCCGTTTTTTTTTTTTTCTCTTTCTTTCTTTTTTTTTCTTTTTTCAAAGACAGAGAAAGAGGAGCTGTTGACGCTTGGTCCCTCGCTAATGTCAGGCTCAAACAGGCTGGAAATACATTAAACTATCAAGGTGGGAAAATATTTTTAACAGTGGCAGGCAGCAGCAGAGCTCTGGTGGGAGATGAAAGCTGATGAAGAAGAAGCGAGTTAAATGCAGAACACCGTCTCCTGACTGTGTTAAATGGGTGGTGTCTTCCATAGGCGCCTGCAAAGTGGAAGTTTGGCTTGCAAAAAATGAAACATCTGGTCACCGTCTTTGAACTCGCAGCTTAAGGAATGAGACTCTTTTAACTGTTCGGAGCTCGGCCCCCTCCCTTCTTCCCAAACACAAATCCAAGACAAAGTGCGGATTGATTGACTGGTTTGGATCCTCGCAAGGTGGAGTTGGTCAAAGATTCAGTGAGTGAAGTTGAAGTTGAATATCATTTCATGAATCGATACTGCAATCAAAGAGAACAAGGCCAGTAAAGGAGGAAGCAGTAGTCTTTAGCTGAATGCTTGACTTATAAGTATTATTACAAAACAATTGTGTTTCACAAGACATTGTTTCCAGATACTTATTTACCAATATGTAGAGGTAGGTAGAGACATTTACCTTCAAGCTCCTGATTGTCACACATACTGGCTTGTACCTAAAATGCAAACTGAGAGACAAGGAAAACCTCCAAAAACGTATTTGAAAAATAGTTTCAAGAATAGGAATCCAAAGAAGGAGAATCCAAAAAACAGTACAGGAAACAAATACGGTCCGTACACCTAGAATCACCACAAGAAATGCTGGATGGCTTAAAGTTGCGGTACGAAAACAATCTGGCAACAAGTAATGACACACTTATCACTCCTCCATGACACTGTGGGGGCCGCCATTGTTGTTATTGTCCATCTACTCGCTATTTAACGCAGCTGCCATGCACATGCACAGTAGCAGCGTTTAGAAAACGTTTTCTCTCATTTCCACAGATGGAGTCACAACGTTTTTGAAAAGTTCCACCTTGGGAGCCGTTTTCAAAAAGTTGATTTTTCAGTGGCTCAGAGCACCGCTGTCGTGTAAACAAACGCCCACTCCAGGAGTTCTAAACCGTCTGGTTGTCTTTATAGTCTATCAAATTGTGAATATACAGACGGGGATACCAGCCTCAGAGAAGCGCCCAGTAGGTTGTGGCGCATGCACAGTCAGAGCGCAGAGTCCGTACGGTCACAAAATTTGGGCAGTCGAGCGCAGAGGGGTTGGAGCGGACTGAGGTGGATGAGGATTTTGACATCATGCGGACCAACAGGGACACAACAGACACGGAGAGTATGTTCTGGCCTTAAGTTTTTTAAATAGAATTTTAGTTTTTAAATATTTGTTAAAAACAAATAACTAATAATATCATATGTAGCTTATTATAATACATTAATATCTAATCTAATGTGTTTTTGAACTTCTGAAAGAATTTCCTGTAAAAGATGAGCAATTCTATTCTATTCTATTTCCTACTCATCTTATACTTTGCTGATAATATTGCTATGACTATAAAAAAAAAAAAAAGAAGAACTGTTGTTGTCTATAATCCCTTTTCACACAATTTAATAAGTCAACTTCCATTGGCCCGTCCCCTAATATTAACCTGAAGTTGGGGGTATTTTCACAAGTGTTCTTCAATGGGTTTTTTGTTTTTTTTTAAGGATTCCCATTATTCTTCACCTCACTTTTTGCTTGTGTGAAGTCAAATTGCTTTTAGTTCATTTTCAACTTCAGTTAGGATCAACACCGCCTACAGCACCGGGGAATGAGGCTTGTGTATCAACAAAGTTGCACACTTGCAGATGTGTCACTCTAAATAAGGTGAATCTGTGATGCTGAAAGTCGCACGTCGCTGCCACGGGCCTAGACTGCCTCAGTAGACCAAATTATTAATATCTTAATTAACTGCTACATTGTAAGAAGTGAGAATGAAGGATGCTTGTTTTGTTTTGGGATTTTTAATTTTTTTTTGTCTCAGACTGTCAAAAACCGAGCTACGCAGCCAAATTTGACTGATTCCAAAGCTAATTCCCCTCCAGTGCTGATTTGCATGGAAGTATTTGCATAGTGAAGGTTTATATAGAAGCCGAAAAGCTTTCAGGATGATAAAGGGTGAAAATGCTCACAAGTTCACATCAAGGTGCGGGGACGCTCAGAAAGTTCTCAGGGTAAAACGTCTTTCTAATATGAGCTGTTGAAACAAACATCAAACAAGTGCAATCAAGTGCGGAGAGATTCCTTGGCCAAGTTTGAACATACATGCGTCCTGACGAGACAATAACACACATCAAACCAGAACACGCCAACAGTTATTGGAGATTTCAAGCAAAACAGAAGAGGCATCGGTTAAAAAAAAAAAATAATGTTTCTTTAAATTCAAGTGTCTCAAAAGCCAAATCAAGTGTTTTTTGAAAGCCTAATTGTGATCCCCTATTGCAGTGTTACACATTCTCAGAACCGTGATCTACACAGTCTAATGACTGATTCAATCTTCAGGTGGTTGGAGGAAGATGCTCTGAAATCAGGATTTAGTATTCCCTTGAAAGAAAACAACTTTATGACAACATTTTAGAAAAAGGCGGCCCCAAAACCGCTGATGTAAACAACCACCGAGCGACAAACAGTCCATGGAAAACAATCCCAATGCACCACATGTTCTGTGACTACATGCACAAACAGCAGCTCTGCAGCAAAACAGAGAGAACAAATCCAATAGAAATCCTTTACTTATTTGCTAGGATACATTTCTAAATATTTTCTAGGAGATATTGTTACATACAGAGAACGACCTAGGGTTATGTGCCAACAGTGAACAATGCCGTGATAGACAGAGGCTTTTCAACTGGGTCACAAACACCTTGAACAGAGATTCTCAAAGATTGAATAGCTGAGGGACGATTTAGGAAGCCAACATTAGACTGAGGGCCGCCGAAGGAAAAAAGAAAGAAAAGACAAAACAGACAAAAAAAATCCCATTAGTAACCATTTTCATGACGATGTTGCATATCTAGGATTTACAATCTACGTTAAATACATTTTAATTAATAAATGAGCCGAGGTGGTAAAACTTGAGAAACATTGTAATGCACACAAAATCCAAAATGTTTTTTGTCCTCTACAGACAAATTTGGGATATAACAGTCCTGTGTGCAGTCCATTTCAGAATATATGTAAAAACGTATTTAGAAAAAAAAACTGTCAATCTCAGGGCCGGTCTACATGAGAACGTCGTGTCACGCAAAAACACACCGTTTCTGTCTGATTATCCACACGACGCGGTGTTTTAAGAGACCAATTATGAAGATGGGCAAGACGCGCATCGATGGTACCTTATTCCATATACTTTACAAATATCATGTGTGTTCAATCCCCAGTGGCCACAACTCTTCCCCTTTAGGCTTTTGGTTAGAATTATAGTGTTTAAAAAACAAATACCTACACTATATATTAAAAATGCTAGGAATGCACAACAGGCACATTATTCTGTATCAGAGCGCTGCAATATTGAGCCAGTCTGACACTTCAGGGTCCGCCGTCGTGCAGTCAGTGTTTATGTCAGTTTGAAACACAGGTTGGGTTGATCTCTGGGTAAAACAATGTGAGAACATTAGCTTTAGAAGGGCAGTTGATGGGAAGTGGCTCAACGAGAGCATTGAGGCTGTTGGGGACGTTATCAGACAGAGCATGGACTGATTATATCATTTTTGAAATACCAGTGCAGTGAGTGAGTTGCTCGGGAGTTTCCTGCCTTTGACTTGACACAACCCTCGCCTGTATAAACTGAACCGAGACGGCGGATGGATCGATGGATGGAGGGCGTACCGAATCGGATTACAGGTTGTGACCGTGGTTTGTTTTTGGCCGAGCGTTACCATTTCTATCCTGATCACTCTGAAATATCGGAAAAGTGATTAGTGTGGAGAATGTTTGCCGATGCCAACGGGCCAAAATGCACGCATTGGATTTGGGTATTTAGTTCACGCTGCTGGCTTTAGGTTTCTTTTATTTTCTGTCAAGGTAATAAATTGATTCAATACATGAATGTGCAAGATTGTGAAATTGAAGGATAAATGATTTGGATAGATAAATTGAAAGGAAAGGATTTAGATAGTGGGTAACTTAGACAGGTACTTTTTTAATCCAGAGGGAAACTGAAGCTTACAATGATAAATGATATGTTTTATATGGGTACATAAGTGAATAGTTCATTTGTTTGAAGCATTTTTGTTTGGTCATGTCAAATACCAATGGTTCCGATTCACAATATCAAAGTAAAAGTAGAAACGGTGTTCTTATACCCAGGTATAACTGTTTTATTGCTCTTAGTAGCCCAAGTAAAAGCCCATGTGTGTTTAGCATATCGTCAATGTGGAGCATTATAAGTTTTAGTGTGATCTTGTGTTGAGAGGCACATTTACTGCATGGTGAGGGCGGCTTGTGCACAATCATTTGTTTTGACTGTTTGGGTGTGACTCACGCTGGGCCCAACAAAGCCCAGTGTGAGTCACGCCTCCAAACTTCCCCTCGCATCTTTTATTAGCCCTGCATGCCCACACCTATCCACCTTCACTGCCCCGATTTTTCAAACTTTTCAATTTTGATCCAAACTGTGATGGGATCATTATTTCCCAAGTTGCAGCGCTCTC
Organism: Lipophrys pholis; assembly: GCF_963383615.2. Classification (NCBI taxonomy): domain Eukaryota; kingdom Metazoa; phylum Chordata; class Actinopteri; order Blenniiformes; family Blenniidae; genus Lipophrys; species Lipophrys pholis. The sequence goes on along the minus strand of NC_137647.1, from coordinate 18,829,279 downwards.
GTCCAGTCCATTAACAGCGGACTAAATACAGCTGCAAATGCTCATGGTCACTAACAGGGAAACCAAGACAAAAAAGAAAAGAAAGAAAAAAAAAAAAAAGTTTGGAAGTGCCAGAAATAGCAACACAGACCCAGTCTTGCTCTGGCCTAAAAACTCATCATCCAAAGACGCATCATTAGGCTGGTTGTAAATAATCAGCGCTTGCATTTACTGCAAAGACGTTCCGTGTCTGTCTTTCAAACCGCAGTCATTAACTTGAGCTGAGGCACTTTTTTTTTTTTTTTGCAGGCAGAAAGGACACTGGCTGTCTTTCAAGGCTTTGACACACTCTGCTTCATCTCAGATGTGTAGCTCCATTACTCCGCTTCTAATTCAGATGATAAACAAGGACACACAACAAAATGCCAAACAAAGCCTGTATAGAACAAATTGGGCTAGATTTTTTTTTTTTTTTTTTTTTTTATCAGCGGCCACTCCGTGAGTCGCTTTCTTTCATCGCTTCATCTTCCGTAAAAGGACGCCGGTTACGCCGCTTTCTGTTCCTGACCGGCGGGCAGCATGAGGCAGAGTGGAAACATACAAAACAGGCTTATCTGTTTTCCTGACACAGCTGGGGCATAATGACCTCGTGCCACAGGTCAAAACATTTTTCTGTCCGCTATCCTCCAAATGAGGCTGCCTCTGGTCATTAGGGAGCCAGCGTTTTAAAAACACAGAAAAACAGCCAGCGCCGTGGCCATTAAAGATGCCATCGACTTTTTAATTAAGTCTCATAAAGGGCCTATCAATGCGAGGGCGGTAATGAACGACGGCGTAAAGCCAATCCCATCCCATTTCGGTGTTCTTTGAGGCTTTAACAGATCTGTTCTCATTTCACGCTATTAGAGAAGGTCTGGGACTGTAACACTTAACATCTCAGCAGTCTCGGGTCTAATTTCTCATCGTGTGCCATAATCCAATTCTACCATTTCATATGACAGTTTTTTTTTTTCCGTTTTTTTTCTCTCTAGCCGAACAAGTGGAGCAGTGGAAGTTTAGTCATGCACCATGTCTCAAATCAACTGGCTCAGGGTTTATATGTGAAGGTAGACAAGACTGAAGGTACAATATAAGACGTTTTAAATAAATAAATACTTACGTAGATGATGGTAATGTTTATGTGCATTGAGATATGTTCTTCTTGCTATATGGGTTTCAATTATTATCATGCACTGGAGTGGGTGTTAAGCAATACATCCAGTAGAAGGCAGTGGAATTTAGGGCAGTGTAATATGAATGATCAACAGTCCTACCAAATGTGTTAATAGCTTCTTTGTCCTGATGCACAGGTGAGGCGCTGCCATGATTTACCTGCATCCACGCACATATTCGCAGTAGTTACTCAAAGAGATTTGCCATTTCTGTTGTCTTCCAAGGTCCGGTGGCGTCGTTTATCATTTCTCCGGTCGCACATAAGCTATTCTGCTCATCATTCCTCCCACAGGCCATCAGTCGTATTACTCCATTTGCTACGCATCTGGAAACCTGCTGGAAACGTACCAAATTACTCGCGCAATGAACGCAGAAGACAGAAGGCTCCATCTGTATCCGTCTGCTTATGTAGCGTTCAGCATATTTGGGCCTTAATATCTACAAAAGTCAGCCAGTTTTCCACCTTGCCTCAACTAGTTTGGTCTTGCAATCCCGGTTTGCACCACTACATGGTGTATAGAGTCACTGAAAGAAGTATCAGGATGAATAAACACGACGCATGAAACCACTGAGCTTCGGTCTATGTTATAATCAGCTATGCATCACCTTTGTCAGCAGTAAAACTTTTCATAAGAGACTCATTTCCAGAATATTAATGCAACAGATTTCAGTTCCAGTGTCAAGAAAACTTGCACATCTTACCCCAAAATAGAAGAGTCAAAACTCTGAAAGCCACACTGGTGCTGAAGTGGCCGCATATCGGCTGTAAACGTGTTAATAAACAACGTGTTGACAAAATAATGTCATCACTTTTATTCCTGGTGCCTACAAGCAAATACCTGTTATTTTCCTGATTCCTTTATCAAGATTATATTTGGTAGCTCACTTCATTTTTTTTTTACATTTCTTCCACACTAACTATTGTAAGGTGACAGTCACAGAAAACACAACGAAATAGTTTTCAGTCGTTCAGTTAGGTGTTGCTTGTCTCGGACTTGTGTAAATGACGGCAGCATATGACACGTCTGCTTTGGGCTTCTCATATTAACTTTATCACGATTGTGTGGTTCCGCTTTGCATCTGCTGAGCGTCTCCTCCCAGTCTGTGCACCTCAGCAATGACATTCACTGGAAATTAATGACAATACAAATAAACCACCGTGTTTAACTGTGATCATATGTGATTGTCACTTTAAACTACTGCAGGTGCATTTTCTAAACAAGTAGGACATTTAACCTAGACTGATATTAGAATCTATTATGAGAAGTTTCTCTTATATGAAGCGAGAAAACATAGATGCTTTCACTCAATTTTACACTCCAGACGGATTAATCACAAATAAACTGAGTGAAATCTTGCGGAGCCTTGAGGGATCTCTTTGACTGACTCGTTTTTAATACCGAGAGGGAAGAGAGCAACATCCTTTCATCTTGATTAAAAGTTATTTCACCAGGAAACCCGACAAAATACTTTTTTTTTTAAATTATCTTAAGATCCATGTAAAGCAGGGGTGCCAACCGTCAGTCATCGTCCCACTGTGTTTCCTATGAAAAGATAATGTGGCATTTCTATAAAGTCATCGTTGCATCTGATTACACTTCTGGTTTAAAAATTGACACAAATTTTTTATTTATTTTTGTCTTTATTTGATTAATGAAACGTTTGCTTAAACATTCACTCTTTAACATATGTTTTAATAAATAGAAATATTAGTTTTTCAGTCTACCAATTACATTTCACACTCAATTCTTAAACTTACAGATCAAATGCATGTAGGATAATAAGTTCAAATTGCATTACTTGTGTGTTTATTTTTTTCCTGTTATTCTCCTTTATGTTTACATAATTCCCTGACTAAGGCCTGACGAAAAAATCTGAGGAATAATCATTATAAATGTAACTTTTTTAAACAGGCTCCCAAGCTAAAACCTTTTGAAAATGCTTGTGCACCGCAGCCCTGGTGAATAGTTCTTCTGCACATGTGCGAGTAGATGGACAATAACAAGAATGACTCCCAGTCCATGGTCTCTTGGGTCCTGGTAGTTTTATAGTTGAGAGTCAACCTGAATAGCAATATAATTTCCTTGTCTGTCTTATTGTTCTCTGTGAACATGTGTCTGTGGTTTCATTACAAACAAACAACAGCACCCACTAGTGGCCTGACAGGAAAATTACATCGTTTTCAGGGTTTCTGTCATTTCCGTGGAATCGGACATCGTTTCCAAAACATTCCTGAGACGAAAATGCAAAAATTATGCGTTTTCATTTGAAATGTTATCATGTAAAGGGGTCTTAAGCCGAACAGTGCGGTGAAGCCACAAATGCAATGTGCAAAACTGTCAATCAATCTTCCTTCTGCAAGCTGTGCTCTGCAGTGGTCGGCTGAAGAAGTAAACAAGGGGGGGGGGGGGGCTGAGACAATCGGGTATTTGGTCATTTGTGAGGGAGTTTGCAAACTCTACACACAAAGGTTGAAATAACATTTTAATATCTATGAGTGTCAGGAGAATTTCCCAGTCAAAAACCTCAGGGAGACAGAAGAGACAGGACTCAAACTGAGAGCAATTTGACAAAGTCACAGTACAACCTTTGCATTATTGTCCAGGGGTTTGTCTCTCTGAAGTCAGACAGCGCCTTCTTAAAGTCTGAATTGTTTTGATTCTGCATTGAAGGACACCAAAAGTAGCACAGGGGTTCCAAGAGTGCTGACACGGGTCATCCTTGAACACAGACTGCAAAATTACACATCATTCTTTATGAGACAAAACAATGGGTGACTCTCATGCAGATCCGACTTCTTTTTTCCCAAAGCAACTTTTAAAAATGTACCTTTTATGATATTTTCTATAAAGAGAACTAAATTCTTTTTTATCATTTTATTACAATTTCCAGTTTTTTTTTAAATCAACTGATAGTAAATTCTCATTTCCAAAATCTGTCCAGATGCCTACATCTGCTTTTCTTTTCGATTCCACTGAAAAAAAAAATGCAGTATTGTGTAGAAATGTGTGCGTTTATGATTAAACCTGATACCTATGGTGTTTAACTACATATTATTGTGATCAAAAATGTGTCCTCATTCCCATAATCATAGTAATAATAATCCTAATTTCTGCACGGTGCCTTTAAACTGACTGAACAATCCCATGATGCATCACTTGAAGCAGAAGATTGAAATGGGCACAAGGTCAGTTTGCCTCCCTTATGTTTTTATTATTTTTTTATGTTACGCGGACAGCATTCATAAGAATAACCCCTCGATATATCCAAAAACTCAACAAAATAGAGTCGTGCTTTAACTTTTTAAATTAAAGTAAGTAACTCTTGTTAGAACCAATAAACAAATCCTTGTATCTACGAGCGGAGCATTTGGTCGCCACCAAAACACTTGTGGTTTGAGTATTTTCTTTCAACATATGAAAAGACTTAACGCTGATCCCTCCATCTTCTGATGTTTGCCACAGATATTTGTTGTATCCAAACTAAAAGCTGCTTCCAAGACTTCTTCTTTTTTTTTCTTTCTTATTCCTCACAGCAGTAAACAAACCAGCCCCAGACAGCCTGAGATGGCTGGAGGCCCGCGGCAGGTCACAGATGTAGATTCTGTCTCCAAAATCTTCAAGTACTTTGTAAACAAGTATTTTGGAATGAGTCTGTGAGCTGATGTAAAGATTGCTGTGCTGTGCTTTTCTATTTTCTGCCGGATTAAGTGGCGCAGTTTGCAATGTCTGCTTGTTTTTTTTTTTTGTTCGTTTTTTTTAGGAGGAATCTTAAAAAAAAGAAACACTTGTTCCAGCAGCACGCAAACAAACGTTTCCCAAGCTTTATTTCAAATTAAATTGCAATATGAATCAATAATTTACTGCCTTGGGAGCTGAAATGTAGAATTTGAATCCATTGCATGGTATTTTCCGAGCACAGGGTTTGTTTATAGTAAACAGCCACATGGTAAAGCTGATAAGATGCATTTTTGGCCTGATCTTGTTTTTCTCTCACTCATATCGCACAGACGCAAAATAAAATGCGTGACCTAAATCGACAGTTCCGGACTCCCCGACCAGCCGAAAACAGACTTTGAATCGCTCCTTTTGATTCCCTCCATGGAGCAGTCGTCTGAAGGGGAGAAGGTGTTGGAGAAGGTTCACTCGCCAAACACATGGGGGCAAGTCGCAGTGACCTCGAATCTCCTCGAATCTCTGGGCTGCATTAAACAGGGACGACCTCCTTATCTGCAGCCAGATATCGAATCTGCTGCATCCCGAAGACGCTAGAAAGTCCAACTTTCTGTGGAACAGGGCAATGGAAGAGAGTTCTGCAGGAAAACTAGGTTGGATGTAGTGTGAGATTTCCAAGAAGCCATTAGCTGCTATCGTGCAGGCATCTCTGCAAAGTCCGGCTGTACGGCGGTGTGGTTGTTAGTGCTTTTGACAAAGTTCAGGAGTCCAATGTTAGCCCGGATCGACAACCCGAAGGTCCCACTCATGCAATGTTTTCAAGTGGATACAGCAAACTCTCATTATGTTTCCAAAGTTCTAAAGCTTAACAGCGTGATCACGGGTCACTGAAAACTGAAATCTGTGAAAACAAAAGTTTTCAAACACTCAAAAAGATGGAGGATTTTAGAGCGTTGCGTTGCTCACTCACAACAGGCTCAGATCTGCAGCGTTCAATACATCTGATTGGATACGAGCCAAATTCACACCAGGCCTAAACAACAAAGTTTTCAAAGAAGAACGGCTATCTTTGATTCCCTTTTGTCGATGCAGGTATTTGAAAACTGCACTTTTTGGAAGCCGCTTCCAAAGTTCCAACGTTTTTGAAAGTCGCAGTTCTCCTTTTCTACAAATTGCTGTTGTGCACATGAACAAAGCAGAGCACTGCTCACCGTTTTTAATTTGACAGCTCTTCTCCAACAAGGTGTAAATATACAACACCATCATCTGCATAAGTGGAGACTCATTGCTGAGAGACACAAAATACTGAGTGGGCCAATAGAATGAAGAAAGGCAGTATAATTAAGCTCTAATGTTTAATGAAAGGGAAACAGATGATGGTGGAAGTTTGACTGCTGATCTGCTTGTATATTACACAAAAAGTAAGATTACAAACACGAAGGAATGATCGGTTAGTGACAGACACGGAAAATATCTACAGACAAAGCACAAATAGATGCTCTACACCTTTCAGTATTAAAAGTGGCTCATAACTTTTTCAAAATCTGTAGTACTAGTCGATACTCACAGCTTTGTTTTGATTTCTACAAACGCGTATCATTGTACGTGTGCATAAGTCCAGCTGTAGGGCTGCAACATTGCAGGGAGATGGAGGTGAACGGTCTGTGATGGGCTACAGTTTATTTACACACTCAGCCTCCAATATAAGGGAGTGTAATTCAAACAGGAGCCTGTCCGTAGAGTCCCCCCCCCCCCCCCCCCCCCCCCCTTCTTGATGTAAGCCTTCGGGGAACAGTGTGCTATAGAAGGGAACACTGCCTACAGCTAAACAATGATTTGATGTTGAAGGACCACAGAGTCCGAGGGAATAGAAATAATTCTTCATTTTTCTTGTGAGAGGTGTTCTCCAATCAGATCATGAGCATGCAGCTGTAGGAAAGAAGGAAAATACTAAAGTGTTCCCAAATACAGTTTAGAGAAAACACGTTTGGCATTTTTCAGGTATCTGTATTTTACTTGACCATTTCTTCGGACTACTTTACTTTTACTCTGTATATTTGAAAACAAATATCTGAATTTCTCCTTCTTACGTTTCCCAACTCTGACCTACGACTTGTTTTAACCTTAATGAAAATGACGTGAGAGAAGATTTGTGTAAATTAAAAACAATTCTGAAAACGGTCTGCTGTGAACAATGTTATTCTTGAAAACGTATAGGGGGAAATATTCCCAGCTATGCGTAAATGTGGCCTTAATGACAATCCTCATATAAGAGAAATGTGTAGTTGTTGATTCTAGAAACAGTAGTGGTATGTTTTGTTGAATTTGCTTAATGAAAGAAGAATTAAATCAGGCGACTGTACTTTTACTTAAATCTAATCTTCACAACTGCCCACAGTCTTACAAATGTTGCTTGCGAATGACTCAGAGTGGATTATTAGGTCAGAAGCGTACAGAGGGTAAAAGGGGAGAGCAGAGTCCCCTGTGGTTCGTGGTTTTCCTGCGCTCCTGTCCACAGTCTGGAGAGAGAGAGGTTGATGTTCTCCCTGTGAGGTACCTTAAGATCCTTTTTCCCAGGTGTGATTTTGCCCTCATCTCTCTCAGTTTGTGTATGTACGGGGGGGGGGGGGGGGGGGGGGGGGGGGCCTGGATGGTGTCTGAGGTGCCGCAAAATTTAGATATAAAAAGATGATAGCAGTCCTGCTCCTCACAGCATCACCAGTGTTTGATAATATCTTCAAAATCCTCCTGTTAGACCTGAGATCAAAGTTAAAAAGTTGAAAAGGTGATCAAATCCATTTTTCAGTTTCGTTCCTTGCTTGTGATATAGCATCGTGCGTCAAATTAAGAAAAGATGCACACAAGAGTATGTGCGATACGATTAAAACTGTTTGCAGGATTAAGATCCCATTAATTGCAATTTTGAGTCAGAGTCGCTTTTCATATGTCCACGTGTCCTTGAACAAGATGCTGAACCACAAATTGTTGCCAATGGAGGCCGAGCATCCACAATACCTTAGTCATCATTGGCGTGTGTGTTTGTGAATATGTGAATGTGACTAACAGTGCGAAGTGCGTTGATACTGCTGAAGCCCTGAATATATTCCACATAAGTGATGGTAACCACCCCCAGGAGCATGTCATTAGTTAGAATCATATATTTTCTTATCTGTCATCTGAAGACTGTGTACAGGCAAGAATCTGATTTGATACATATCACAGTACTGGATATATTATAATATATTATTATAACCATGGCATTATATTGCTTCTTTTTTTTATTATCTAATTCTAAAAAACTCATAAGACTGTGAAAACTGTGACGAGAACAGTGAGATTCACCCTTTTTTTTTTTTCTTTTTTTTTTCAAATATCCAACAACAGCAACTCAAACAAGCTCAAACAAAAGCTGCCTTATTTCAAAATAGATAAAAAAGTAGCTTTCTCATTTGGCCACTAGCCGGCAGTGCTGGCCTCTATCGACCCCCATTCCTTCTAGAGAGGAAGTCATTGATACAGGATGTTGAGCTAACTTGTGCTCCCTAGGCAAACAACCAGTCAATAACTGAACCAGCTTTGGAGATACTTTCATCTATTGGATAAAAATCATAACTGTGTTTTTAAAGAACGTTACATCTGTGCTAATCTATCGCGATGGGATCTTTACTTTGCCGTGTTGCGATGGCTTGTGTGTTTCTAGGTGTATTTGTCACATTGAGACAGTAATTGCTTGCAACAGGTGGTGAGGCAGCAGAGCACATCATAAACAAACGAATATCTAAATAGTATATGTCTATTATAAATCAAACAACAGCACCCGCTAGTGGCCTGGCATACTAACTACATCGTCTTAAACGTTTCTGACGTTTCTGAGTAAATGGACATCGTTTTTTTAAAACGTTGCCATGTTAACATCAAACTTTTCCAAAAGGTAGTTTCAAAATTGTCCCTTAAATATACATGTCATGTGCAATAAGATTACCATGAACTTTTATCACAATCTTCAGCAACAATGTCAGATCGTAAATGCTCCAATACTTAGCATCTGTGCACGAGGTTTTCAGAAGGGATTAAATGTCATTTTTCTTCCTCTCAAAACCTACATGTCATGTCAGTTTCATCTTATAAATAAGGTTTATAATTTAGCTGAATAATTGCACAGTCCCTGCTGAACTTTTCCTTGTTGTTTGTGACGATAATAAATTCTTGTCTGGTATAAAATTTTTATGCACATATTAAGATTGGTTGAAGTTGATTAAATGAGCCATGTCCCTTCATCAGGTAGTTTACTTTTTACAATGTGAACTTGTGAAGGGACTTTGTATTTTGTTATCAGCTGTGCACTACAGAGTGTGATGCCTGTAAAATCCTGGCCCCGACTTTTGGCCTCTATAACTTATTAGCAGGGCTGTTTTCTTTGTAGCGTGCAGTATGTAAACACATTAACAAAGCTTTGATGAACACATGCTGGTATGCTCTTTTAACCTGAAACGCGTTAAAAGTAAGTCATGCATCTTTGCACAAAGAGCGAGGAGCTTCTTTACTTCCCTTGCACACACTGTGCTGCTCCACTAATCAAAGACCTTGAGTCGGATCCAGGATATTATCTTCAACCAATTGCATAAAGGCAGGAGAAAGAAGGTAATGGGGTTAGCAATATAAATCAGTGCACAAGAAACTCTATTATTGGTAAAGTAATGGGGACCGACGTTGTTTGTAAGCTTCAGCTGTTTGCTTAATTGCAGATCTACGAGCAACATTGGCTCTCATTTACATATGTAAATTCTAAGCAGGCCAACAGAGCTGTTCTTGGCATCGCTTGTGTTTGCCTGCAGGAGGGGAAAAAAGGGGGCTGTGTGGCATGAGAAAGAGGGATTGGAGATAAACAAACACATGGAAACTAAAATAGGAAAGGGAGATGGGAAGGGATCATTTAAAAAGTCATGAGTTGAAACCGAGGCAGAACTCTGGGGCGATGGGACGGCCTAGCAGAGGTGGCGGATGGAAGATGAAGAGGAGTTGGAGGAGGAGGAGGAGGAGGAGGAGGAGGAGGAGGAGGAGGAGGAGGAGGAGCAAGGCTTTTGGCACATGAGAAACTCGAGGCTTCGTCTGAGCACACAGCAGCCGCAGCGAGTCAGGCGGGTAAATAAAGGGAGGTGTTGCTCCTTCCTGTAGGTTAAGCCTGAGAGCACCCCTACAGATTGTCTGACAGTTGCAAAGCGTCCTCGGGGCAACTTCCCCGCTAAGTTCAAGGACTCGCAGGCTCACACTGATGTGCTCAGATGTGCACAGATGCTGCGGTGTCTCAGACTGTGATCTGCTAGCATTAGTGGCACGGTGTGTTACTAATTCATATAGACAGCTGGGGACAGTAGGAGCAGGTCCCCAGTGCTTTAACAGCTTCCAGACAGCATGCCGTCGGCTAATATAACCCGGGCAGAGAGTGTGTGTGTGTGTGTGTGTGTGTGTGTGTGTGTGTGTGTGTGTGTGTGTGTGTGTGTGTGTGTGTGTGTGTGTGTGTGTGTGTGTGTGTGTGTGTGTGTGTGTGTGTTATAAACATATATATATGAATATATATATATGAGAGAGAGAGAGAGAGAGAGAGAGAGAGAGAGAGAGAGAGAGAGAGAGAGATTTTAATTACATTATTGTTTCTCTATTATGTGGAACCTCCTTTTATTTAGATTCACTTGCTTCTCCAACAAATATTAAATATTACAATGAGGTTACAGCTGAGTGTGTGTGTGTGTGTGTGTGTGTGGGCGTGTGGGCGTGCGTGCGTGCGTGCGTGCGTGCGTGCGTGCGTGCGTGCGTGCGTGCGTGCGTGCGTGTCCATGTTTTCACTTTGGGAGCACAATGATTTATGGGGCCTTCACATCCTTAACAATATTAAACACCATGCCTAGTTCACCTATTAATTTTTATTTTAACATGGTTTTAATATAAACGTTTGTTGTGTAGTTCGGATCAGGGTTGGTTTTAGGCAATGTTGTCTGCAGCTGTGTTTAAAGTTACAGAATAAGGGGTTAGAACAGAGGACTCCTGGTGGCTCTTTCTTAACGTATCCAAGTCAGTTTTAAAGAGTCCAGGTCCAGCTTTACTTTACAGTCTGTGTCTAATGTAGAGTCTGGGTCTACTGTTTGTTTTAAACACTTCACCTCTGGTCTAGTAAATTATTTTTCTATTGCCATTTTTGTGAAGCAGATGTTAAAGCGTTAATATTGCTGTATAAAAAAAAAACAAGCTTTATCTAAAGAAACACTTGGCAACATTGTCAGAGAAATGAATACTTTCCCTTTTTAGTCTCCATCCTCCAATATGAGGAGCAATCTGTGCGTCTGATTTTATCAATCAGTGCCTGAGATGATATCACATAAAAGTGATTCCACCTATTCCCACTTCATGAATATACATTAACTCCTGCAATCATCCAGGGCCTAGTTAGGGGAGAAAACACTTGCTTTCAAGAATTTATGCATTTTGCGTCTACTGTACAGCCTGACTGAGATATAATTATGATGGAGAATTGGTGGTCAGCATTAGCAGTAACCATGTACTGCACCTACAGCGTCTGATAATGAGCGAGGGTAAAAAGATGGAGCGAGAGAGGTAATAAAATGTTCTTTGGATGCTTCTAATTTAATTGCATCGGTGTCCGTTCGAATAAAGTGAGTGAAAGCCGGTAAATGTGTGGGGCTGAATTCATATGCAGACCAAGTGGAGACGTGTCTCCTCCGCTTCCTCGCTGAAATAATGATGGCGTTACTTGAAGCAGGAATGAAAGGCAGTTAGTGATATACAATTCATGCGACTTGGCAGCACAGCGGCATCGTGTCTCTGGTCAATCTTCTCACACACACACACACACACACACACACACACACACACACACGCACGCACACATGCACACACACACATATTTTGGAAACACACATGTGCAAGAACAAAGTGGGAGAAATATCAATAAGATTCCTTGCCATGTCGCCTCCTATTCCCTCCTGCACGCCTCCTGTTGACGGACTCCTCCTCTCTCCTTCTGCTGATATTCAGGCTGTCCTAATTCATGGATCCTCCAGAGGAGAAATCACAGATCCACCTACTGTCGCACATGTCCCGCTTTATTCGGTCACTGTGTGTGTGTGTGTGTGTGTGTGTGTGTGTGTGTGTGTGTGTGTGTGTGTGTGTGTGTGTGTGTGTGTGTGTGTGTGTGTGTGTGTGTGTGTGTGTGTGTGTGTGTGTGTGTGTGTGTGTGTGTGTACGTGCAGACACTTTTTAATCTTACATTTATCCACATTTCAGTGTGAGGACAGCTTTTATAGTTAAGGTTAAGCAACAGTTCAAGAAAAACTATCTTGTTTTCTCTTTTGATATAAATTCCGATCTGTTGTTTCATGAGGCTGTTCAGACAAGAGTGTGACTGTGGTCGTCATTCAACTTTAACAAGAGTTATCCAACAGCCTTATAAAATTTAACCCCAGTGGAACGGACGAGAAGTCATTATAAAAGGGTTGTAGAAAACCAGAGCACTGACTGTTTAGCTTTAGCATTATTTAAACCTGTTGCTTTAGAGAAGGGCTCCGTTACTATTTCGCTGTGCTCCTGTTTACATGAGGAGGAGCTCCTCATTTATATTGAAAGAAGTTGGGGCAATGGTGGAACCAGAGGTTAGATAAGTGGTCTTGGGATCAGGAGTTCTCAGGTTTGAATCCCAAACCCAAATATACATATGCATATATAAATAGGATTGGTCAATGTGAGTAAAAAAAAAAAAGGAGATTAATAAAGTATGATTAACTTAGTTTAAATAACATTTTCAAGTGAAAGCAGAAAGGTTTTATTGCATTTTGGGGATCTGTTTACACAACAACGGGGCTTGGAGTGACTGAAAACAAAGACTCCCAAGGTGGGACTGTTGGAAAATGCTGCTACTGTACATGTGTACAATTTTTCTTCTGCGCATGAGTGAGTAGAGTATCTACCTCCCACTAACAACTTGGTAGTTGGCATTAACAAGTAAATGACCCATGGATCACTCAGGATTGTCCACCACAGTGCTGAAGCACTATCATCAATTAGTAACTTTCATCACTAGCATTGATAATGCATCAAGCAATACCATCAGAGAATTGTGACTGAACACAAAAACAGTCTGCACTGAGAACATCAGATCATTTCGTTATTTAATCAAATTTTTTTTGAACAGTTGACGCCGCGAGATTTGTTACTCTGCAATATTTTTCACATCTGTCTGAATATCCCAGTATTGCACTAATATGTCTCCGAGAGCAAAATTAGGGATTAGAAAAAAATGTAAAAGTAGGTTTGTGCCTCGGAGAATATCATTTCAGCCTCTATCAGTCGGAGTTGAAGAGCACAAATCAGAAAAAGTGAAGGTATTGAGCCGGTTCACCCAGATCTCTTCATCCTGGTAAACTTAAGCTCAGGTAAAACTTGCATCACTCCAAGAAGTGTTGCCAATTGAGATGGATAACATAAAGAGATCAGCCATGTGTGCGGTGTCACTCCCTTCACTCTACACCAGTGATTTCCACTTGTCGGTTAGCATTTCCTACCAACAAGTAAATAGCATGACTCATCGTATTTTCATTAAAGCTGTCAGTACTCATAGCATTAGTGCTCCTATGTGTGTGTTTTAGATTAGCTATCTGAGGCGACACACCCGTTTACACAACATGTTCATGAAAAGTCTACAACTTCACTTCAGATAAGAAGAAGAAAAATGGTAAATTGTGTGACTGCTCTATATCCTTCAAGTGACTTTCCCCTTTACTGACCAGTGTTGTGCTGAAGTCGGCTTCATAGACACAGGAAACTGTACTCTATCAGAGGGAGCAGCACCTTCCAATGAAAAACCAACTTCAAGACCAAACTGGGTGATTACAAGTCAGATAAAAAGAGAATGGCAGTATGTAATCACCTGTATTAGTAGTTCTGATCATCTTTTGATATAATTGTGTATCTGGTCATATGTTTATAGTGATGCAAACTCAATTAAGAAAGACTTTTGATGTACTCATTGTGAATGAGCTCAAGTGGCCCATCTGCAATACCTAAACACTTTGTGACTCACTGATGTAGAAACCAACCTAACCATTTTCTTCACAGCGTCTCAGTCAACAATGGAAGAAATATCAGGCACAGCTCAATTCCAGAGTTTGTCCAAAGCAAGCAGCAGACAAAGAGGATTAGAACTATTTCCAACGGCGCCTTTTATTGGGTCACCGTCGGGCTACGCAGCAAGCATGTCGAGGTTTTGGGCGGACAGGCGCGGATGTCTGAACGGCCACAAAAAAACACATTCCCTCTCCGAATCAATAATCCAATATGTTCAGTCGGAGATAACAGATGATCAGTAGATAGGTAGCGCGCTAGTGCCAGGAGGCGCCTCCATCACGCCTGGCTCACACATTTCAAGCAAAGACAGGGAGCCCGCCAAAAAAAGCGTCTCCAGGCACTGCCAATCTCCCGCGGTAATGATAATACCGGAGACAAATGAAGGCAATAACTAGCAATAGGATTAGACCTCTTATAAAAGTGTGAAAGGGGGGAGATTCAGGACATCTGTCTCCTCCTCTACAGTGCAAATATGGCAGTGCGGTGACAGCAAGTGTGAGACTGTTTTTAATGGGTGAGATTCCGCTGACATGATCATTGCACATTTTGAGTGTACAAGTCTGGTATTTAGAGGCGCTTCAACCAGACGACCAGCTGAAATTCGTCCGCTTTCGAAGGCCGAGATAATGAGAGGCTTCTGGTCAGTGATGAAGATTAAGCAACATTAACAGCGTAATTACTTCCTGTCCTATCTGCGCTGTCCATTAAAGTCCCGTCCTGTATTCTTCAGCCGTTATCAAGCTTTTAAAATTCAATGCCTTTTCAAGGCTTTTTACATAAATGTCGTTTAAATGGATTTCACAGGACGCTAACATGAGCTTAAAAGGTTTTTATATTTAGCCCAGGCGAAAGCCTCGGCTCAGTGTCTCTCAGAAGAAGCAGCCGCGCGTCTGTCACGTCTGAAATGCTCCTGGGTTTTGGAACTTTCCGCTCTCTAATATACGGGCCTATTTTCACTTTGTGTAATTTGCTCCCCCGTTCGTGCCGTTACCTGCAGGAGGAATCAGACGCTCAGGAGGATCTATAATAGCACCGTGTGCTCATGGAGGTGTGTTATCACACCTTGAAATACATATTTCCACCTCATTTAACTTCCACTGACTCCACGATGTGGGAGCCGGTCACATATCATTTATTACCACGGCGAGCGTGATCCAGGGCTTCTTTTAAAAACTACACATTGGACGTTTTTGAGCCGTTAATTTCCAGCCAGTGAATGCACTTTAGTGCGCTGTATTACCCACTGCACTTTTCTTTCGTAATTTCCATTACGCAGCTGTAAATCTGGTTAGTAAAGTCTTATTACTACCAACCGGCAATGACAATCCCAGTATCGATCCTTTATGCGAGGGCCGCATGTTTAATCCCCCGCTTCGTTCTGTGCGGGTCGTTGCTGGAAGGAAAACATCCGGACTGCCTCTAAATGCATTTCATAAGAAAAACGGTATCCAGGCTTTGTCAACAAACAGCCCGTGTCATCGGGCCAACTGCACATCTATTAGAGGCTAATCACGGCGAATGGACGGACATTGGGCTCCACGGAGAGCTGATATTAACCCCAGCAGGGAAGCAGTAACAAACCGTACCTGGCACTGGAGCTAATATGCAGGCGAAAACAAATCAGGGGGCAGGATATTTTTTTGCGCCCGGTTGATACGTGACCGCCACTGCTTCTGGATGATGAGCGCACATTTGCACTGACGAGCTGCTTATGGCACAAGTGACAAAAGTACACAATCTTCTGCCTTCTTACTGAAATGACTTCTTTTTTTCGCTTTAATTTCCGCTTGCATGGGAGAAGGAAGCACGCTACCCCGATCACGTGAAGCTATAAAAGCAATATGTAGGACCTCATTTGCATGCTATTTTTGGGGTAAGCCCACCACCAACTGTTGTTCATTTAAAACTTATTCAAAGATTATAGGAATTTCAGAGCGTGCCTTTAAATTGGCGGCGTCTTCTTTTGAAGGGAGTTACACACAGGGGATGTTATTTACAGGCAAAGTAGTGGGAAGACCATAAACAAAGGCAACCTTGAGTAGAGTGAATTCCAGATGAGAAATAGTGGAATAAAATCAATGTGACCACGCTATCGGCTCAGCGGTAATGAGCAGCATTTCAACCAATATTATGCAGGGGAGCGTAGTGGAGATCCTGCATTAAAACCACGTTTAAAGTGTCTGTTGCAGCCAAGGCGATTCAATTCGGTTAATCTTCTGTTTCACTTCGGACCTTTAAACGTCGAATACATCCTCACTGTCACTCTGTTTACAGCAGAGAGAGAAAACAGGAAGCAGTCGTTCAAGCAAGTGTCAAGTATCTCCTCTGCACTTGGACAGCTTCACATAAACCAGCGGCTGCGTCAACGCCGCATTTCAGTTTCGGGCAAATGTGGGATGCGAGGTGTCAAACGGAGCGCCGCCCTCCGTGTTATGATTGCAACTGGAATTATGGGTCGGCCTGCTGCATTGCGCCCTTTTGCTTTTATTGCTTGTCTGCACTTTAAAAGAACTTTAAATCTCACATGAATCTGAATAAATGTAACAGCGCGTGTGTAATTACGTTATGGGACAGACCAAAAAAAAAAAAAAAAAGCTCTCCAGTAGGCTAATGTGGCCAGAGCTGCAGCTCACTCCACTTCAGACGGGAGCCAGCAGTTCTAATTGGCCACATTCAGCCTAATCAGACTTGCTGGATTGTCTTGCTTAACAATTTATCCACACGCACACCCCCAACCCCCAACCCCCAACCCCCAACCCGATCTTTGTATCAATTTTCAACTAAATTAGCCTGGTCCACCAGAGATGTAGCCGAATTAGGTGGGACAGAGAAGAGGGGCCGCTCTCACCACAGTACGCATCAGCACCGCAGTACGAGCTGCGCTGCAGGAAGATTTCAATGCATCTATTATCATTCCAGGGCGCACAGATGAATGAAGAGAATATTGTGGGAGGGATACCTGTTGCATGGGTGGAGCTTGGGGGGAGTCGTCCTCCCACATTGCTGGAAGCGGGCGGAGTTTCACATTTGCTTAATTATTGACGATGATTCAAGTTAAACTCAAGCTTGTCAATATCCAGATGGTGGGGGGGGTTGACTTTTTTGGGTGATGATTGTGGCTTTTCCCAGCATGCCTTATTTATCGTGATGCCTATTAATAAAAAGTTAAAAGTATCTTTATTGCATCTTTACTTGAGGAAGACATACAAGCCACTGAAAGGCTGTCAAGGCCATATGACCACACATTTTCATTTTTCAAGAAGATCATTTCAAAGATTACTTTTAAATTGCTCTCAATGGTGAATTATTAGAAGCACTGATAACTAAAGATAGTTCCTGCATCTTTCTAGAATGCTGTTATACCCTTTGTTCTCTGCGTTCTCTCATGATATTGCTAAACAGAGAGGCACAATCAGTTGCTATGAAGCAGCGGTACAGTCGACTGATCCACCATGTGGCTCACATCTTGTTAAATAGGGTGAAGCTTGAAAGCTTAGTAGAAAAACCTTCTGTTTACGGTGTCTTTGTGTGACCTTGAGGAAACAATAGCACTCACTCTGCCAGTGGTACAGTATCTTCAAGTTGGAAATATCATCTAAGGCCATGTTTACAAAACGGCAGACTTTCGTTGAATCTTGAGCGTCGTTAAACAACAACGGTGCTCGGAGCCACTGAAAGTGAAACTTTATGAAACTGCTGCTACCGCGCATGTGCATCACATGCATAGTAAATATTTCGACATGAGCGAGTCGATGGGCAATAACAGCAATGGCCGCCAAGGGCGCCATCCTACTAAAATAGACGGCTTCCTTCACCTCACCCACCTTATGATGCCAATGAAACCATAAAATTAATCATTACTCTTTATTCCCCCTCTATGATTCAAGTCCTGTTCACATGTTGCTGGTAGAGATGCTGTCAGGAAACAGAAATTACACAGGAATGTGCGATGATAGCGCCACCAAATGTTTTGATAGGCTCAATCACATTAAAGCAGACATCCCAGCAGACCGACGTCAAAGATACAAATGCCAATGCGCTCATCACAGCGCTGGACGAGCACAACACGAAACAGAACCTGGGCATCGGCCCAGCCTAGGCAGTTCCTGGATACTGATGGAGCATCTCACCTTCAACACAAGCACACCACAGGGATATGTACTCGGTTCCCTCCTCTACCTGTTCTGACTTTTGATACTTTTTTTCCCCTTTTTTTTCAGGAGACAACAAGCACACGGATATGAGTTCAATGTAAAATACATAAAGTTCCATTCATTAAGTAGTGAATCACAGGGTAATTATGTAATCCTCTCACAAAGCGGATAAAAAGGCTTTTTTGTGTTTCGCCATGAAAATATATGGGGATTTAATAAGCTGCTGCTAATGGGCATATGGTAACAATCCAGACCTGACACATGTAAATGAACTCGTACTACCGGTCAGGTTTTCCACTAAGCCCGTGTGCCAGATGTAATCTACAAAACATCCGTCCATCCAGTTCCTATAAAATTTTATTCCATTCAGGTGGCTTGAGCCGATCCCAGCAGACGATATGGACGCAAAGGCAGGACACACTATGGACAGGTCGCCGGTCCATCACAAGGCAATCACAGTGAGACAGACACATACTCACACCTACGAAAAATCAATTACCATTAAATATATGCTTTTGGACTGTGGGAGCATCCCAGAGTATGTGCAAAACCCACAAGAAAGGCTCCCACTGGACTCAAACAGGAAAGGAGTCGGCTAACCACTACACCACTCTGCAGCCTTGACAAAACATATGCAACATATTAACTATTCATGTCTACATTGTCTCAGAGCATCTAAATCCTTTTTGTTTGCTGATTTTCCTTGCTTGAGGTTCGCTGCCATCGATTCACACATGTTGAAACTGCAGCTGGAAAGCAACCAAAGTGCCAGTAGAAGCAAGTTCTTTTTTCTTTTGCTTTTTTGAATGACTATTTGGTCAGAATGGTATAAAAGCAGAGGAAGATTTTCATATTTTCTCACATTGTTGGGTCACAACATGAAGTGCAGAAGGTGGAGGAAGTGGAGCTGGAAAGCAGAGAAATAAGCAGCTCCGAGCTGTCTGAGCGCTGACGATGAGAAGACGGGTAAGTTGCCGTGGCTGTGGGCAGATGCTGGGTGCGGTGTCAGCTGGTGGGGGGTGGGCCCACCTGTCTCTGGCTCTGCCCGTCTCCCTCCTCTCGGCTGTGGTGAAACGAGACAGATGGAGTCCGAAGGTTCTGCTCTGTTCGCAGCGCCGCTTCTCCAGTCCACTCCTATCTCCGTCTCTCTCTCTCTGCGTGGTGCCAGGGGAACACGGACACCGTGCCCGTCCACCACCGCCGGGGTCAAATGCTTACAGAGTGGGGTCGCCCTGCTGCCTCCACCCCCCCACAAACCCTCTGCCGCCTCCCTGTGGCAGCATCCCAGTACTGCCATCTGCTTTGAAGTGCTGCCTGAGTCGAGGCGTCTCTTTCCTCAGACAAAACATGTCCTCTCAAGGTCTCCCAGCGTTGCCAGCTTTGAACTGATCAAGACCGCAGGCTTCACACGAGCGGGTCATTTTTCAGTAAGCGTGAGGGAGAGCTGCAAAATTGGATATGTTGTACATATTGATGTGAAAGTGCGCTTTTTTTTTTTTTTTTTCATTTCTCCCCTGCGGACTGCTCGGGATGATGCATGTGGGGCCGTGTGACAGCCTGATAAGGAGAGAATTGTGATGCAAGGTGGGGATAAGAGGGTCGTGTCAAAACCACAAAGTGCCGAAGTCCATCACATGCTGGACCGGTGACCTTTCTGTCGCCGGCTTTGTGATAAATCAATGCATGAGGTCTCAAAGGAAGCACGGGGGGCTCATTAGGGATTCTTTAAGGAGTGAGCCACTCTCGCCAGTTGTTCTGCCTGGACCTCTTATTAACCTCCTGCTCATTTGTTTGTAACACACACACACACACACACACACACACACACACGCACACACACACACACACATACACACACACACACACACACACATGCACGCACGCACGCACGTAGAGCTCTCGTTAACAGGAGCTCATCCAAATAGAAGAAAAAAGGAGAAAATTCAAGATGCTGCCCTTATCGAAGCTCCTTCAGACCTCATATCTGTTCTCTATTATCCCTCTGCAGATTAATAAATTCTTGCCTGCTTGTTTTTTTTTTTCTTTCTTTCTTTCTTTCTTTCTCTCTTGTGTGTGTCAGAGTCAGCCTTGGTATTTGTGGTTGTCTGTGTTCATTAATGGCAAAGCTGAGTAATGACAAATGTCGTCTCTCCAGAATCAGCATAACTTGGCCGTTTCTCCTCGGAGCGGTCCGAGCCGGTCCCCGAGGTACCTTTAAAGCACAATAATGGATTCTTTGCTATTCCGCAGGAAAGTTATGGTTGCAGTAAAAGCTTCCTTTCAGCAATATATAAGGATAGTTATCGATATTTAAATAACAGACTCCCGAGTTGTGGCATTTGACCCTATCAGGGTAACAGTGGCGTCTTTCAAGCTGTGAGTCTCAAAGCTGACAAAGTGATCTGAGCCCCAAATGGAGAGCCGAAGTTCCTCGACAGTCTTCTGCCGAACCACGGAGTATCAGAGGGCAGTCTTTATCCGTAGAAGGATGTAGACCCAGACGTTTCCCAAACTGGCTCTTAGGTTTGGGTTAAAGCTTTGCGGTATGGTAATACATTGAATTAATGGAAATTATCTGGAGATTTTCCAACCACACGAAAGAGAAAATGAGTTTTCCACTGGCCTGAAGAATTCAGCTGTGGAAATATGAAGACTGAGGGATGTGTAAAAAGTGAAAAGGCTTCTCAATTACCACAGAACATGAAATGAATCTAAAGAGACCAATTTTTGCCAAATAATCAAGCCATTATCATTCATGACTCAATCACAGTGGAAATTACCAAGTCTCCACTTGTGCCCAGCAGCGGTGGAGGGGGAAAAAAATAAAAAATAAGAGCAGATATGTTAGGAAACAAAAGGACGATAACGAAGCCTGAACCAGTTTGTGGCTCCGCTGGGATGCGTGTTCGCGTGCGTCACTGGGGTTTGGTGAGATATGGGCGCTCTGCCATTTACCTCAGCCTGATTGAGTGCAAATTAAATCTTTTTCATCATTTGAATCCCAGTCAAAGAACGAGTACAAACAAGCCAACAATCTATCTGGAGGCAATATCAGTAAGGAGAAATCTTACAATACTGAGCCATGTACAATTAGTGAGCTGCTTTGATTGTTTTGTCACGGTGGGCAAAGTCCACGTGAAGCATATTCAGGGGCTTCTTTCTAAAGCTGTTCTACCAATCAGGAAATGTTATTTAGGAAACATTGCAATCAAATGAGTACTCATGTATTTTGATTAATTACTTTTGTGAATATTTCTGTATGTAATTTCACTCAGCCACAATTTCAATGAGCAACCCTTTTCATGTGTCATTTTAGAGACACAAAGATTATTCTTTTAACATAAAATTGCCTTTTAAAACATATGGGTGCCTTTTCCTTTGATTATTCAGTATTCAAAAATCTATGTTAAAAACAAATACACTAAGGGTTAAACTATTAATCATTTTGTTCAAAGACATACATGTGCAGACTACACATATTTTGCTAATTCTTTATTGGCAAACTAATTTAAAAGCGATTAAATGACAATTTTTTTGCAGAGTATAATGTAAGGACCTAAACAACGGTTGTACTTAACTACAAGTTTTTCACTTCCACATACTGGTAGGACTGCATTTGAAACTGTAATTTATCGAGTCCTCAGAGTACTGATCTGTCCTGCACAATAAAATCGAGCTGGGTTCCTTTTAAAATGTCTTTCAAATGTACTGATGGAACAATGAGCAAAGAGCTACGATGACGGTGAGCCGAGTATTTTCAGCAGTGGAAAATACGGAGCTTTATGAAACGACTTACAGGCCATGGATGCAAATGAAACTACTTTCACCTTAAGAAGAAAATGATCCTCTGTTCCAATCAGGGCCAGTCCAGTGAGCCTCTGCTGGAACATGGGTGTTTTCATACGTTTTAAAGCTGAGACACTCGTCTTGTCGGGCCCATCAGAGACAGAAAGAGTCCATGGGGAGACAAAGTTCAATGCTTCGACTACTGTACAGCTTCAGCAGCTTACCTCTGTATTGTAGTGTGTGATTTGGGCAGGAAAAGTAAAGCCTGGGACAAAGTGACATAACTGCTTATTAATGTGAGACATTCTAACAAGTCCCCATAGTTACCCATCCCTTCCTTAAAAATAAAATGATTTTCCAACCTACTGTTTCACTCAGACCATTTTAACTGGTTATTTTGATTATTGATACAGACAACAAAAGCAGACAAAGTGAAAGAGTTTTGAAAATTAAATGACACACCACACTGGAATGGATCCGATAATATTGTCTTGCTTGAAAATAAAGGTCTGTCGTGTTACCAACCCGGCTCTCTTTAATCTTTATTTCATATTTATCAAGTCTCCCGCCAACCTTTAAACAAAAGTGATTAAGAAATGCTGCACTCGTCCTGAAAACAACAAAGGAACACGCCACAGAACAATCATGAAACTTGGAAACCTTATTTGATGAGGCTCCTCCAGCAATGACTGAATGCAGCAGGAGAGCTTCCCAACTTTTAAAGCATCACTTATGAAAACCTCTGTTAAAAGACTGTGAAGTAAATATCTAAATTCCTCACAGCTTCAAGAGTTTTTTTTTTTTTTTTTTTTTATTTTACAAAAATGTTTAGTTTTAATGCCATGGATGGGAAACATTTCAGCTTGTTTTTATGGATTATATTTATATCCAGTTAACTTATAGTTTTAGTGCTGCTGGACTGCTTTTAAAACCACCACTCAAACATTTCTTTTAAAAAGAATCAGGAATCATCTTGGATTATTAGAGACTCTCTTTAAATTGTTTCATTTAAATCATTTCAAACAGTTTTTTTGCAGACAATCGATGACAATCACTCACAAAACCTACAGAGCTACTTGTGGTGTTCCTCGAGGATCGGCTTTAAGGCCTCTTCCTTTTATTATACAAATATATCCACCTGTATGCTGATAACAAACACATTATTGAGTCTCTACTCTGGTTACCAGTTCATTTTCTTGGTTTTTTAAAAGCACTTCATGGTTTTGCTCCTGAATAAACAATATGTCCCATAAGAGCCCTCAGATCTTCAGGTGAGACTTCATCCGTCTAATAAAACTGTACAATAAACACCTTTAATGAAGCTGCAAGATACTTGAACTTTCTGTGGGAAAGAACAGCCAAAAGTCAAAAACAAATTCAAAATAACTTTGTTTTTGTTCCAACAGGAGTAAAAGAACATTTAAAACACACCTCCCCAGCTTGGCTCTCAATAGTTTTTTTTGTTTTTTATAATATTTCATTCCATTTTCACTTGTGTCTTTAATTCAGGTTTTAGCTGGTGAGGTTTTATCACGTTTATATTTCATTTGTCAAAGTCCTACCTTATGTTATCTTTCTATATTTTCATGTGCTCATTTATTTGACGGCAATAATCAACTGTTGAGAAACTAACGAGCGATATGGGTTAATACTAGTCACAGTGCATTTGCAGACTTAACTCTGCGTGTCACGTGTCGTTCCAGTGATCTCACGCTTAAACCCGCAATAAGAACTAACCAAGAAAATCCAGCAGCACACATGAGGTGATGGAGTAAATCACTGCCTTCCAGACTGCAGATTTTCTCCTAAATGCCACTCGATGTGTGTCACCACCATATTGAACAGTTTGTCATTACTACTGAAACAGGATGTTTCTTTCATTGCGTTTATTAACAGGAAAAGGACAGAAGTTCACTTCATTAACCTGTCAAAGTGCTCCCCCCATTCAGATGCTCATATTAAATCAATATCATATTGGAGGCTGACTTTTTGCCATTTTTTATTTAAATGTCTCGGGATTAATGAAGTTCAAGATTTTTCAGATTGTCTTACTGTGTATCTATAGCCTCCATTTTTCTGGAAGAAATATAGCGAGAGGATTGCTTCAAGCATTTTGCCTTTTTGGTCTTCCAAGCTTTATTTCACTCAAATATCAAAGCATGAAGATGTAAGTTTTTCACTTTTCTCATCAGATTCGTATCGCTGAGCAGAGAAAATCTGTACTTTAGTAGTGTAGATGTTTTTTTTTAAAAAAAACACACATTACAACGTTACAACTCAACTTTCACAATCCCAAAAGACAAACTTTTCCACTGTAGTCAATTTAGATCTTTATCCCTAAAAGTATTAAGAGTAACTATAACAAGGTGCAGAATGAAAACTGAACAAGACTTCTTATCCCTTTTTAAAGCAGCTCGGTCTCCGACTTGGTCTAAAACAATAATGCAGTGGAAAAGGTGTGGATCTATACAAGCTGTGGTGACATGAATGCAGTGTTGGAGGAGTTTGTGGTGCTGTTGGTGTGTAGAAGCCCTGTTTGGACGGTTCCTCGTGCACAAATGATGCATTTATGCTGCACTCGGTGGTACTAAGATGTCTGTTAGTTTCTTGTGCTGCTCTGGACGCATGGATCCAACTGATGGTATCAAGATGAATTGTTCGGATAGATTGTGGCTCGTGTTATGGTGCATGGATGCACTGTTTGGGTGGTTGATGGTGCACTTATGGTATATAGATGCAGCTGGTGGTGGCTCGATGCATTACTGGAATAGGCTTGCGGTGCAGCCGTGAACGCACGGATGCATCATTGTGAGAATGAACTGTTTGGATAGATTGTGCTGCAGTAACTTGTTGATGGAGCTGATGATGTGTAGCTGCAATGACTAGATGGGTTGTGATGTGCTCATGGTACATTTCATGGTACAGTTCACGGTGCAGCAGGTGGTGTGTGAATACACTGCTGGAATAGTTAGTGGATATTGGCGGATCCAGCTGATGGTTGGTAGGTGCACTGATTGGATGGTGCCGTTACTGGTTGTGCTGTTTGGACACTTCCTGGTACAGCAGGTGGTGTGTGGATGCCCTGTTGGAATAGTTCATGTTGTTGGATATTGGCGCCTGGATGCAGCTGACGGTGCATAGACGCAGTTTGGGTAGTGTGTCGTGCGGCAAATGGTGCGTTAATGGTCTGTTGGGACGGTCGGTGGTGCTCTTGGTGGCGCACGGATGTGTGGCTGGTGGATGGGACCTGGCTGCTGGTGTCAATGTGGCTCTAATCAGCTGTTGGCAGGCGGATGAGCGGGCGGTCTCTCCCCACAGCGGCACCCCGGGTCGAGAGCCGGTTTGAAGTTTAATGATGCCAGCTGCCAGCTCCACCAGGCTGCGAGCGCTAACGAGCTGGCACCGGCGGCGGACTGGGCCGCGGCGGCAGCACCTGGAAATGTAGCACACGTTTCAGAGGGGCGGGGCTCCAGCGGGGCCGCTGAGGGGCCTGCTGGAGACCCAGGACGGCTTCGAGAGCCCCGCATCTCTTTGAAGAGTGCCCCAATTTCCATATTTCATTACACACTGCTGACTGACAAGGCCCAGCCAGATGTTCTATTTTCAGCTATTTAAATTTTGACCTGCTTTCCTACATGGATGCTAAAAGGAAAAAAATAAATAAAAAATCTCATCAAAACACAGATGCCAAGGATGATGGGAAGTTGGATGTGACGTGTCAGCTCGTTTTTTCGCTGCCATTCTTCATGTCGTTCCATCCTGATGGAAGAATCGCACATTAATCACGCTTTACCTTGCAAATTCTTTTTCATTGCCGACGCTGGCCTGACCGTCTATCCTGGGGGCTTCGCCGTCTCACTCAAGGACAAGACTCATTGGCTCAAACCTGAGACCTTGTATTTATGAGGCAGTCTCTAACCATCCAGCCCGCCGCCGCCGCCGCATGCTGAATTGGCTGCAAAGTGAGTGATGCATGCTCCGAAACACCACATAAAGCATGCTCGCGCGGCCTCTCCCTCTGTCCCTGAGATATCGGAGATGATTAATTCCTGTGGTATTCCTGTTGAAATGGCTGTTAAATTGCGCCGTCCTGACTCAATCCCTCATGCAAAAATACATCGACAACCCTGACCTTTTTTTGCGCATCTGCTGCAAATGGCACTTTGTCATCCTCGGTGAGCGGGCCCGAGGAATCAATGGGATTTCTGTTGGAATAAAACTTCTGCAACAAACTCCGGGCTGTGTCTACGTGTGGGCGCAAGGTGGAAGTAGGGAAGCAGAGGCAGCGGGACAGGAGACTGGGCAAGGCGAGACGCCGCGGAGAGCCGCCGGGAATCGAACACCGAGCGGCAAAAAGGATGAGGTAGAGAATCAGAGGCAGAAAAGGCTTCCTCTCATTACTCAGCTCGGCTCACAGCGGGGGAGCAAAGGAGCTTTATTCATCCCGTCATGGATCCGTGAGCATGTCGGTGTCTGACTGAGCAAAAAAAAACAAAAAAAAAACGGGAGACGTAAACAATAATGCTGCAGACAGGAGGTCGTTCTGTTTGTGGGACGATTCAGACGTTGAAGCTTCGGCTGATCGGCACTGAACATCTTTATTAGAAAACTTTCATCTCGGCTTGAGAGAGGAAGAACGGGACAGGTGTGAGACATGTAAGGCGTCGTAGTCTTTAGAAATATGCGCAAGTGCAGAAGAGTCCACTAACAAGCCACCAGTAGGAGAACGTGTTAGTGGTCATGTTGGTGATGTAATCCGCCTTGCAACTGATGGAAGCTCTTATATATCTTCTCTTACCCCCCCCCACCCCCAAAGATAAGTTGTCAATCACACAATTTCTGTTTCAACAATATTCCCCGTGTAGGTTTTGGTAGGGTCCAAAGTTCAGTGACTGTAAGGTAGTGGTTTTAATACAGTAATCCAAAAGTACTAACCTGCTGATATTTGAGCAAACACGTTATCATTTTGTCAATTTCATATGACAGGAAATATGCTGAAGAGCAAACAAACGGTATCCTAACTTGAGCTGTTCCGATCCAACCAACAAAATCAAATGACCAAAAGGGCAAGGAATAACATTTCACAACTGACAAACTGTTTATTGATATTTAATTTTCTGAAATTTTTTTCCTTTTGGATCTGTAATGTCATGTTTGTCGATGCCCAATTGTTGTTATAGTTGATTGTAATTTCCTAAAAAAATAAAGTGAAGTTCAAATATTTATTTTCACGTGGAAAGGATTAAAAGTTAAGCATATAATGCAATAAATAGATAGGTTTATTTTTGTTTAGTTTGTTTTAAAACATACTAAATCATGACCGTAGTGTCATATTTAATAGGATATCAAAATTAGATATAAACAATAATTTATCTAAAAATTAAAATTTTGCTGTCTTGTGAATATTATGGAATGATGATGCGCTGACGTGTATAAAATACAATCAGGTTAGGTTTTATTTGGTTTATCTATGACATGGAGCCGTGTTGACATGATTCACTCAATAGAGATCCTGCTCTGTTAGCTGCAACTGAATTCTACCTACTTCAATCTTACGTAATAGTACATTACGTTAATAACCCAACATGGTTCCAATCACAAGACAGGCACTGTATCCTCCCATTCTTACCATGTTAACGTGCCGCCATAGAAGATTGTTGACAAGTTGAGTTAAAAGAGATGAAGGCGGTTGACTCCTATTATCCCCGTCGCCAGGAGCCACAAGGCATGGACACTGAGCTGTGTTTCTGTGGCACCGCGAGTAAAGACGGCGACGTCCCCACAGATCTGGATGGGCGGTGCTGCGGCGGTGCAACATGACCGCTCACACACTGAACCGCTGCTTCCTCCGACAAACACAAAGTAGCTCGGTAAGTTCTATTAATAAATGCTCCCACTTTGATCCGTTACTAATCACCGCACTAATGATGCTGTTGCATACTGGTTGGATTTGATATGCAATGGCTCCCCGCTCGGCTCTGAAAGACTGAGTGGAAATTTGATTATACACCAAAGCTTTGGGCCCAGCTTGCAGCCTGGTGGGGCAGTTGGCAAACAGTTGATGAAGGAGGAGAAAGAGGAGGAGGAGGAGGAGGGTGATCCACGCGGTGGCCATAAGAAGATATTACGATACCTCAGCGTTGACCTGAAGTTGGCACCAGTGCCCTCGACTATAACCTGGATAAAAGAGATAGAGGAGGAAGGGAGTTTATGTATCTAAAATGTGATGGTGGAGAGTCCTGCATGTCTCTGCTACGACTCACATGATTCGGCTAAGGCCCAGTTTAGGTGACGTTTGCACAGTTCAGATCATTCTACCAGGACGCTCACTGTCTTCCTGACTTCTGGTTGTGTTTCACCACTTACCTACAGAAATGGATCCTGTGGTCCTGCTTCCTTCTCCTGCCGCGTGCTGAACTCTGGAGTTGGACCTGAATTGTGTCCACCTGTGCCTTGTTTTCTTCTCCTTCCTGATGCTTTGAGTCTTGAGACTCTGTGCCACGTTGTCTTCTTATCCGAGCTCGGCCGCTCACATGGATCGACTCCGAGGACAGGCTAATGGGACAGAGGGAAACCTGATAATGAGGACCAATCAAATCTGGAAAAATAAAAATGAATAGAAACTCACGCAGACAGACTGCAAAAGTTTCTCCATGAGATCAGAGTAACTTTAGATTCCTTCGAGATTCTCTGAGGGAGGAACTTTGTGAGCGATTATTTGTCAGAGTGACACTGAACACGACCCTTATTATCACTGCAACATTGAAGTTAACTCTTTGTAAATCCACAGCTCACCCAAATCCAACAGAATTGTATCAGACTGGATACAGAAGAGTTCATTTAACTGCACAAAGTTTGACATTGCCAACAGACTCGGAGAGTTTAAGGGTTTTTAATTCTGTTTTTATCAGTGCTATTCAGGGTGATGAGACTTTGCTATAATCAGACATAAAAACTAAACTTTCTGTAGTCTTTAGAAGTGTACAAATGGGGAAGTATTTCACATCCGTTCAGAGAAAGATGGTGCATAGGTTAATTTTACCAACTAGATTTTTAGGCAAAACTTCAACTTCAAATATTAGATATTATTCTTAATCCATCCATCACTTTTTTTACTTTGCTGAATCATTTGTGGACTATTATCTGTGTAGTAATTTGAACTCTGGCTGACAATATTAATATAAACAAAGAAATATTGATCTTTACAAGGCAAATGGTTAATAAATACAGGGCTTGACAGTAAAAACTGTAGATACAGAAGCAATCAGCTGTTGCCTGTAAACAACCAGCCGGGGCTCCACTTACTGTCAAGTCTCAGACAAAAGCAGCAGCTTGAACAGAAAAGAGTAAAACTCCCAAAACAAACCAGGAAGAAAGAATGTCCATGACAGATTTCTTCCTCTGCAGCCGAAGCATAAGAGTCCGTGGACTCACGATCGCCCCCTACCTTGAGGCAGAGGGATTGCCTGACTCCCCTGCGTCCTCTTCAGTGCAGCTGTACAATCGCTGAGAATCCAATTAAGACATTATACACATCAGATAATCTCTGCAAAGTCGTAAGACTGATATATAAAAATGTTTTTACATTTGATTAAAGATCCAATCAGAGTGAAGCCGAGCCAACTCACTGGTCTCTTCTCTGTGGTTGAACAGGAAATGTGCACATTTTTATTTATTTAAAAAAAAAAAAACACTTTAAGTGAATTTATGGTTCAGACCATTGGATAAATATAACTATTTCAAGTACTGCTTTATTATATGTTATATCTTTTTCATTAAGACAGGTGAGGGTCCAATGGCTGCACGTCACTGAGGTACTCATACTTAAGTACACTTCACATTGTGTAATCTATTTATAAATCAGTTTCTACCTTAGGATTATAAAGCATCGTCCTCCCTCTAATGGAAGGAACTGAATTAATGAGTCACTCAATCATTAAACTGTGCTAACAGCACAGCTAATGCTAATACTACAACGATACAGACATTATATGCAAATTAAAATCTAATGGCCACAATTTACAAACTAGAGTTGAAATTCAAAGGAATTTGCTATGTTTTGTTTTATCCTAAAATTAAATTCTGGTCATCAAAATAAACAAACTTCCTCAGCGTGAAAGAAATAAAAAGATATAATTAAAGATGAAGTGAGCACTTGAAGCGACTTCGACGTGCAAAGACTCAACGTGAGCAGAGGAAGCGCACGAAGAAAGAAGCAAAGGCAAAAATAGAAACAACGGATACATTATTAAAGCTAAATGTCATCTGTACTTCTGCATAATCTCACGCGGCTGAACTTTCCTGATCACGGAGATGGATTTAGAAATAGTTGATGAGGGAACAGAGGAGGCGTGGAGCTCCCTGCTGTATGGACGGTCAGCGCCGCACGGCCCGGATGTGCACATCGTGTTCCCTGGCCCGAGAATCAGGGCCGCTGGGTTTATTAATCACTTCTCCTCGGGCTCGCTGAAGATGCTTGGGTAAGGATTTTGTTGCGGGACACACACACTGTTTTCCGGCCGGCGAGACCTTTGGCGCGACCTTTCAGAGACAATTTGCCGCAGCAGGGTTCACCTCGCGCTCACATTATTTTCCCTCATTACTCCCTCAATGTTACCTTTGCGTTGCGACGGGAAAAAGGGCCGCGATTGACCCCGGAGGTCGGGGGGGGGGGGGGGGGGGGGGGGGGGGGGCGCGGGGGCGTGAGGGTAAAGATGCAGGTCAGATCGGGCTCGGCTCGGCGTGTCG
Organism: Lipophrys pholis; assembly: GCF_963383615.2. Lineage (NCBI taxonomy): Eukaryota > Metazoa > Chordata > Actinopteri > Blenniiformes > Blenniidae > Lipophrys > Lipophrys pholis. The sequence continues at coordinate 18,798,591 of NC_137647.1, read as the reverse complement.
AGATATTTTTCCTGGGAGATTTCAGCGCCGCGAAGCCGTTTGACCTCGTCACCTCTCAGCTGTCCGTCAGCGGCTGAGCCTCAGCGTCGACTCCTCCGCCACTAATGATGGAGCGGACCGCAAACATTTAATGTCAGTGCGACTAAACAATTAGCAGGCTTCACCATTTATGATACAAACTGATATGGAATACCTTCACTTCTCACTGGTGACTGCTCAAACTGATATTTTCAAAATAAATTGATTTGTAATCAGCTGACGTAAATACTGCAGTTCCTTCTGCTCATGCAGCTGTAAAACAAACATGGCGGACCGGTAGCGGTATGACTCGCGGTCCGTATTCTAGTTTTATAGTCCAAATCAGTAGTTTAATAGTTGAGACTCACCGCTGAGAACATCCGATTCCTCATAAGTACATACCCTTGGGTTGATTTTTTACGATGTATTGTTCTCTGCACACGTCTGTGTAGTTTCATTACAAAAACAAGCAACAGCGCCCTCCCGTGGCCCGGCACACTAACTCCATCGTTGTCAGTGTGTCCGCTGCTGCAGTCAATGGATCCCTTCAGGTGTCGTCGCATAAAACGTTGTTGTGTAAATGGGGCCTGAGAAGAACATGGTGCCATGGGGTTCCTGATGCATCAATGTAGATACAGACAGAATGAGAATTTTAAAAAAGCATTCATAAAAGAATGTATAGAAATCTGGTAGATTTTAAGAAAAAAAGTAGTCACAAATATGTAAAATATATAGTTTGGTACATGAGAAACGTAAAATAGCACAGATGGTACTAAATTCCGACCCGTCTGCAATTAAACCTCAACTACGTCATTTCAAAGGGCTAGTCGTTCTAAAAGTGTAATTTTATTTTAGGCCGAAATAAAATCTCTCCACCTGAAAAAGAGGCTGGAACCTTACAGGTTAACCTTTATCAAAAAAATTGTAGTTGTATTTTGTCCCCACATGGAATTAAAGTACCACTGATCTGAGTGTTTCAGAAGATTTATGTTCAGACAACGGAATATTATAACACACACACACACACACACACACACCAAAGTAATAATAGCGTTAACAGCTTTGGATTCTGCATTTTTAATTCGTTTTGACTTTTTATTTTACAATTCATCTCATTTTAATTACTTTTCTGAATAGATTTTCCAGTTTTAATATTTTAGTAATGCTCATTTTTACTTTTGCTTTTATTGGTTGAAGTGTTAATTATTCGAAATTCAGAGGCAAGACTCAAAATGATGTGAAAAAAGGATGATACAAAGCCAGTGGGAGAGAACAGATGAGCAGCGATCCATCAACAGAATAAAAACTTGCAGATGAAAACAGCTTCAACAACAGAATGTGTTAAAAAAAAAACACCAAAAAAAAACAGTTTCTGAGATGAGATGCAGACTGAAAACACACATGAACATAATGCATCTCTTCAACAAACAAAAAAAACCAGTAACGTCTGTACGTCAGATTTTATTCTATTAACATGAAGACCTGCAGTCGTACTTTGGTGCAAATCAGTCGAATAACAACACGGGACCTGGCAGGTTATTTCTGAATTCAATGAATAAAATGAGACAAATTGCACATAGACAGAAGCTCTTTCCCACACAGACGTGCCTCAGCTGGAGCTCCAGAAATGATACTAATTCACTAAAACAAAAGGAAGTTTTCTCTATAATCTTAGTTAAAAGTTATTTTTGTAAGCACCTGATGCCGTTTCGGTCAGAGAACTTTGGAGAGCAAAGAGTAAAAATTACAAAGATTTCCTGGACTTTGGTTCAATAAAAGTATTTTACATGAATTCGCTGTCACAGATATCTCGAGCTAAGGAAAGGCCTCGTTTACACAACAGGTTCGAGTGAAAATTCAAAACTTGTGTAGCAGTTTGAGGTCCATTTACACAACAACAGTGCTTGGAGCCACTGAAAACGCTTTTTTCCCCCGTGGAATGGGGGGAAACACAACTTACAAAATGATGTTTTGACATCTGATGCATTTTAATTGAAGGAAACTTTCAAATCAATCTGAAAATAAAGCACTGTTTTATGATGCTGTCACAAAATGCAAAAAAAATTAAAATTCATAATAAATTTCTAAATAGTTTCTAATAAAAGCTGTATTTTATCTCTATTTTATCTTTATCTCTAAATGCTCCATTAACAGCTTGTGCTTGGTGTGTAAATTCTTAGATCAGTGGCATTTCTTATGAAAACATTGAAGAAGTTTATTTAATTGGCTTTCAGAGGTTCAACAAGTTGAATGTGTAGCGTGTGTATATGGAGGTTGAGATTTCATTCTCAACAAAAACAACCCTTTCAACAATCTCAATTCAAAGCCTTTATTTTTCAACAAGTTCCAAAATGGATATAAAATTGGGAGAAACGTTCATCTCAAAGCCCTTTAATTCGAGAAACCTGAAGCGCAGCTGGTTGTTCGTCAGTCCTCGCTCGGTTTGTTGGCACAGACAGAACAAATACCTACTGACACAAATGGAAAAAGGTAGAAAAGTGTTTTTGTGACTTAACATTTCCTAATTTGTTTTCCCTCCTTAACCGCGCCGTCCTCGGGGTTTGCCACGCACGTACCCAGCATGCCGCTCGCTTTTGTTTTGGCTCCGCGTTAGTTGAAAGTGACAGGTATTCGTATGAATTTACTTGCGCGATTTCAATTTCTGGAGAACTTCTTTGAGCTGATTGCGATAATTGGGAGAAAGACGTCGAGTCGCTCGAATCAACAGCGTGAACACGCACACAGTACGGATGGTTCGCAATGAGCCGGCGTTACACGCTGTGCCAGGAGTTAATTTCCATTTCCCTGAGGTGAAGTGTGAAGAGTCCCTGTGTGTGTGTGTGTGTGTGTGTGTGTGTGTGTAAATGGAGACGTGGACTTCTATTCAAATATGAAGGTCTCCTTGACATTTTGTGCAGTGCGCTGGCTGCTCATCCTTGTCGCATTTCTCCGAGCCGCAGATGGAACAGCACCGACCTGTTGACATTTACAAACTCATCTGGCTGAGAGCGATGGCATTCTACGAGGAGAACCGCCGCAGAACGTCCCGCCGCGGAACCCGTCCATGTTTCAGACACCTGCTTGAGCCGCGCGGCGGGCAGCTGCTCGGCCTCGTCCGCCTGGCGCTGGACCGCGGCCAAGGTTCCCCAGCAGCCGGGTCGAAGCAGGACAGAGGTGACACGAGGAGAGCGGAGCAGACGTAGAAACCGGAGCAGGACACACAGGGCTGTAAACACAGCGAATGCTATGTGGAACATGCAGGACGGGGTGGAAGGGGTGAGGGGGCAAATGAAAACGTGACACAGGAAAACATAAATCAAACACAACTTATTTTCTCTGTATGGAGGAGAAAAGTCTCCTGGACTTTATTGACAACCATTGAAAATGAGAGAAAGAAAAGTTTTAAGAAGCCAAATGAGATGCGATGAGGAACTTAAATATGAATCTTTGTGCGGGTTTTTGCCTCTGCATCCCTCAGATTCCCACATTGGCTGTAACAGGAGGGGGGGGGGGGGGGGGGTCTGTTTGTGCGGATCTGCTCATTCATCTCTGTGCTTTTGGTCCAGCAGGCGAGATCTTTAGAAATCAGGACCTTCCTTCTTCAGTTTGCTGTAGTCAAGGTTCACTGCGTAAAACTAAAACACACATACGCACACGTCAAATCAACACTTTGAAGTATGTACACTGTTGTCTTACGCTAAACTACTTTTGTAGTTAACTTCATCAGATCCCAGGTCAGCTTTAACCCGATTAACCCATTTGAATAATCCAACTGAGGGAATTATCGGCGGCTCAGCTGCACTTCTGGCAAACATCCAGTGTATGATCGCTGGATCAAAACCACCTACACTCTGTCTGCCACGACTGGAGGCTCGGAACATTCAGAGTGATAATGAGTGTTTGTGGAGAGGCGAGTGAGGCACACCTTGTACTGATAGTTCGGGCCGAGCTTGTTCCAGGGCTCTGGGTTGTTCTTGCGATCCCAGCTGCAGAGGAGAGGAGACAGCAGAGAGGTACATGCTGTTAAAGATGAGTAAAGACACACGGTGACTTGACACTGAGGAGCAGAGACGGCTTCATCTATAACACAGTAACCTGAGCGGGAGCTCAAACTAATGACTCATTCTGTCTGGTGCGCCCTCGTTTAATCAATTCGATGTTGGGAGTTTAAAATGTCAGGAAATAGTGAGGAAAGCGGCCAAAAACATCTCTATTGTCTGAACTAACAGTTCACAACTAAAGTGCTGAAGAAATGAGGATATATTCACATTTATCAACAGTTTTTCCTTCTAAAGTGCTTTTCCAAACAACCCAGACTGCTTACAGCTGTTTTAAGTATCAAACAGTTAAATAAATTCTAACAGGTATTGGTAACTTTAAATACCCGAGGCATAAACACGCATTTGGACTTTGTACGATTCCCCGTGGAGCCGCCTGCGACCTGTTTGTACCTTCTTTCTGCAGATCATCACGCCGCTCATCGTCTTTAAAGATGATAACAGTTTATTACGAGTCGCCGAGCTCTCGGGGGAAATATCGCCAAAATGTTTCTCTGCATCCCCAAAGGGTTGATAAAAAACAATTCACAAAGTAATTATGAAAGTCGTAATTGGACTACGGACAGTTGCAACTCCAGATTAAACCACAGTCTTCCTTAAATTCCCCCTAATTGGACACTGAACACATTCCTGACACACTTGGCATTTTGGGAAAAGGTCGAGAGTGAGGCGAGAGACAATAAAAGTGACAAAAAGAGTGTTATGGGCGCCTCCTCACCACACATCAGGGTTTCTCAGGCCGAGACGAGCCAGGTAGGTTAAGGACATGATTGTTCCTCCTCCAATGAAGAAGAACAGCGGGATCAGCTGAGGAAGAGGGAACAATCTGTCAACTTCAGCTCAAGAAAAGAAGAAAAAAAAATAAAAAACAGCATCTGAAAACAGATTTGAGACAGTTGACCGCTTGTTCGGACAGTAAACAATCCAGCAGGGACAAGCTGGGTCACACAGTCCTCGCAAACAAGATAAATATGCACTTTAGAATGTTTCCAGCTCTGAACTGGCTGCAAGGGACTGGTTGCTAATAACCAGCTAGCCAGCTAACTAGTTACTATTTCCTGCTAAACTCATAAAGCGCAGGTATGAAAAGCCGTGACCGTATGTGACTCCAAAGCATCAACTACCAGGTGTTGGCCCGGGAAAATATTTATAAACCCAATATATGATATAAAAGTACAGGGATAAGAAGAGAAACAGGGTTCAGTTTGTCAAAGTCAGAGCGGTCGAATGAGGACTGCGAACCAGGAGAGCTAAGCTAATTTAGCTACGCATAAACGGGTCGATACGAGCTATTAAATATCACTTTTTAATATACTCAAACACGGTATACTCACAGCGGGGTGGTGTTTGACTTGTTTGCGGATTGTAGCGAGCATTTTGCCGCTTCCAGAGACAGATATGTGGCGGTTTGTGTAGAAATAACCGGATTACGACGAGTCGGGCCAAAAACGGTGCGCAATTTAATCCGCGTTGAAGAAACGCTCATAGGATGCTCCTCATAATGCCTGACAAACTGGACCACTAACAAATAGTGATTACATTTTATATGCCTCAAATAGACATATTAATTCATATTTATGTGCTCAAAATACGAAGTAAATTGGGTAGTTTTATTATGTTTTATAACATCGTTCTGCCCTTCATTTTCATAACGCATTTTAATCTGGCAATGTTAAAGCCCGTGATTTCTCCAATTTCAACCCAATTCACTTGATGCACCCACAGCCGTGTAAATACGGGGCCCGCGTTATGGTCCGAACTGTTATCACGGTTAATCAGTGCCGTTTCGAAACTTCTTATTCAATGTGCGTTATGTAGCTGATAAAATAAGATGTTGATCTGAGTCCATGGAAATGAATGTTTGAATCCCCAGTAAGGTTTACCAAATAAATAAATCCTTGATCTCAAAGGTTTTATATGAGGTTTTAAGTGGAATATTCCTTGATTGCAGATCTGGCTGTGTAGTGCAGATGGAAATACAGTACTTGAACTGAGAAAAAATAAAATAAAATCATGGTTGAAAAAATAGGTGGATGTTGAAAATTCTTTCAATTATACAATTGAATCAATTGTAAGTGTATTGAAAAAAAAAAATATATATATATATATATATACAGTAAGACCTGATATTACAAATGTGGTCCTCATGCTATTAGATTTTTAAAAAATGTTTTTCATAAATTTATTATAAAGTCATCCTTTTTCATCTAATAAAGTAGTCATTTAAAGTAGTTAAAACAGTGATAAAAAGTAGTTCTTTGACTTCACAATTGCAACTTCAAGTACAGTTTTGGTGTAATTGAAGCTTGGACATAAGCCTGCAGCTCCAGACACATTTTGTTCGGCGGAAAAGAGAGAAATTACTTGTTTTTGCTGATAAAAGTTGCAGAATTTCAGAAGTGCCACAGTTGAACTTATCCCAGCACACTTGTTTGCATGTTTCTTCTATAGCTGCCTCATCCTCAGTGGTTTAACAGGAGCCAAAGTGAAGAGAGAATATTGTGGGCAGGTTGCCCATGAAATATTAAACTAAAGATAAAAGGTCCGTTTCATACCAGCTTATCAGAACCACTTAACCTCAGTGACTTGAAATGACCATGAATCACCACTATCAGTGAAATGACAGAGATAAACAGCCTGTTGTTAATCAGGAGTGTAGACAGGTTAACCTTATCCTACATTGGCAGCAGGGGGCGCTGTGATCTTCCCTGTTTAACGTCAGACGTGAAAGATGTGAAAGCAGGAAAAAAAAAAAGGGAGAGAAAAATAGCACCAAAAAATTTCCCTTTTTTATGGCAAGTAATTTTTAACTTGTAGAAAATAAAATTAAAAACGATTCAGGTTACATATAACCGTTTGAGATTCTACGAATGACATAATCAGTTTGCTCGCTGATGATTACACATATTCAAGCGTCGGTGTGTAAACAGTTGAGTCGATGAGATGAAGCTCAGAGGTTGAGTTTGGTTGGACGTCCGCCTGAAGAAGGTGAGCTGGAGTTTTCTGGGTGCGGTGATTTATTTCAGCCGCTTCGACGGGGTCTGATCCCACGTCACAGCTGAAAAACTACAATGACCCTCTTTTATATACTTGACTATCGGGGCCACATCTGAACGGAGGGGTTCAAGTTAGCCAGTACAGGACGTCTCATGAAGAGAGAGACGGTAGCTATAGAGTATCTCCATCCATCTCCACTCTCTCTTTGTGTGCTCCAGATGTTTTAGTTCGTCGTCTTCTTGGGGCCTTTGCCGAATTTAGCGTCCAATCCCAGACCTGAGGTGAGAAAGCCAAAAGACTGTGAGGGTGAGCAGAAACCAACCAGCTGAATGCACATTATTCCACACTCCTTGTTAAAGAATTACACTTTTAATCTATAAAAACAATTAGGAGTTACGTTCCCTGACTTCAGTTATCCTCTCGCTGCATGTGGGAAGCCTAAGTATCCCCCCGTCAGATCCGTTTGTTATCTTTTAACAAGCACATACAGCAACTGTCTCCCTATTTCAGGGATAATTTCAGTTTATTCCACCCTGGTGTATGTCCCGCTAATGTGTAGATCGAGAGTCTTGAGCTCTGGTGTTCAATAGAAGCTGCGATCGCGGTGCGAGCGAGTGGCTGCTTTTCTCTGAATCTCCACAAAACAGAAGAGTGAGCCATGAAAAAAAGACCCAATGGAACCAAGGAAAACACGCCAGGCTGAAATAAAAAATAAAAAATAAAAAAAACACGAGTCACCTTCAGACGTAGTGTTGTTCACGTACAAGTGGGATCTCTAGATTATTTCAATTGCACCGATTCCTTTTTTATGCTACCGTCTTATATCTTGACGTGGCGCCTGTGCTTCAGTCCGCAAAAGACAATTTGTCTGTGTAAACGTGGCGACACAACCTGCTCTGCAGAGGTGACGTGACTCCAACAATCAAATATTCATGTTGCTCATAAGCAAACTGTGAGCTACCAGCGCTGGTTTGATCAAACTCATGACACAGCAGTGTTGAACCCTGATCATTACATTACAAAAAGGACCTCCGTATATTTTTAAATATTTACCTGCTGGTTTGACTGGTTTTGTGATACCACAGAAATACCCAATAACGTGCCTGGTATGCATTGCAGTGTCATGAAAACCACTGCAGCCTTCACTTGATCGCACCACAACACTTGGTTTGATCGTGATATATGGTTTGTAGTATCTGTCTTTACTGTTGTAGCAGTTTTGTCATTTGCAGACGGTCCCTGCACATATATGTGGGCCGAGGGGGTGAAATTATTCCCGTTATTACTGTAAATCCACACCTTGCCGACTCTTGTCTAACTTTTTTAATTCCAGATATGGAAATATATCCAACATTGTGTATGTATTCCACTTTCCGTCATTGTGTTTTTGTGAGAGAAGGAGTTTATTTGTCAGGACAATTTGTATGATGTGGCTCTTTGTAGTACCACCGTAATTTTTGTGGCTCTTGGTCTCCTGACTGGTTGGCCACCTCTGGGATATTTAAAGTGATTGATTTTAATTGAACCATCAACAATGACCCTTAAGGCTCATTTAAGCTCTAGATAGACATAAAAAAACAGATCTATGTGCTTCAAATAGAGTGAAAGTAACCGCCTGTATACCACCATCGTGTTGTAATGACAGCATGGAGTCCACCAGAGGGCGTCGCTCTATTTCTACATACTGGCCCAATGGAAGAACAAGAGTAGTTTGTTTTTTGTTTGTTTTTTCACAGATATGAAGAAGTAAGCCAATGAAAACTACGATGGGGATGGCAGAAGGTTGTAATAATATTGATATTGAGAAGAAAAAGAGGATAACAGCCACTCTTCAACAAAAAGGTGATCATTTCTAATCTCAACGCTGCCCTCTACAGCTACTAGTGGCACTGCAACCTCGGTCCTGAACTTCCAGGTGACATAAATAAAAAGGGAATGAAGGGAGTAAGGCTTCATGCATTCATACCTGAGATTTACACTCGAACAATAGCTGTGTCCTACAGATAGTCCAGTACAGTTTGTTACCCCGATACTGACAGGGAGCCAGTCGTGTTGTTGCAGCCCGACAGTGTTTCATTTATCTAACATGCCTGATATAATTTCTCTTGAGGAGTCTGTGAGTCAGACATAAATGAGAGGACCAGACGGGGTTGAAGTAGGACGAGCTCTCACCGAGGAACACCAGGATGGTTCCCACCCACTGCATGTTGTTCATGACGTTTCCAAACAGGATGACGGAGCCGAGGATGGTGAAGAACTTCCTGGTGGTGGTGACGATGGAGCAGGCCAGCGGCCCGAAGTACACCACCGTCATGAAGATGAAGGTCTGGGAAAGGACTCGGGATTAGACTCTGGTGAGAATAACGCCACTATTGTGAGCTGTGTAAGTCGCTCCCACCTGTCCTAAAGCGCTGGTCAGTCCAAACAGGGCGATGTTGTAGAAGATGCTGGGGTGGCGTTCGGCAAAACCCAGGAACTCCCACACCTCTCCTGTCCACAGCACGGCTGGGGAGAACAACAAGTCAGGAACTGTCACTGCTCATAACGTCTCCTTCAGGCCCTCGTGTGCTGTGAAGAGCAGACAGGGCTTCAACGTGTGAGCGTGCGGCTCCACCAAGTGGTCAAGCCGAGTCACAGCGCGTGTATGAGTGGAGTCTGAAAGCTAACGCTGCATCCTAATGCTAAAGCGATCCCCTCACACGACGCCTCACAAAAGGTATTTTCATAAAGTGGGAAAAAAACACCATTAAAACTGTGACAGTGAGGCGCAGGTCAGACACATTGTGAGAATGATAACAGTCTCTCAGTCCTCATATTGGCGGTGACCTTTTGATCTTTATCTAACAGCCCATTAGTGCCTGCCCTTAGAAAGCCCCTCATTATATTGTGTTTGTTTCATGTGCCTCACTCTTCAGCGAATTACAGCGATCTCCTATGAGGACCGCCGGCTTTGAGGTGCAGGACTCCTTATCTGTAAAGATAACACTCAACACTTTGCCTCGGCTGAATTAATGAGTTTCTGGCTCCTGAGAGAACACGGCTCGCTTTTTCTGCACCTCTTATTGGATTTGTTTGGAGGCTTTTCACTTATCACAATTGCCATTAGCTCCTGCATCATGGTAGTTTTTGTCCTTGTGAGAATTTATTGCAACAAAACCAGTCCATACAGCTCACAATGACTCTTAATAGAGAAGCCATCGCACCTACAGCAGTGTGGGAATTCAGCTGCTACAACACGCTGTTATTCATTATGTTGCTGCCTGGCTGCCCTATACAGCTTGAATACACACATCTTTGGACTGTGGGTGGTAATCAGAGTACTCAGAGAAATCCCACAGACACACAAGTAGAAGATGTAAGGTGTGAGGTGAGAATGATAAACACTACAGCAGAGTTACACTGTAATAACAATCAAAGACATTTTTGATCTACATTTTAAATATTCTGCTTAATGTGTCATCTAAACTACTCTGACACTCCACACTGCAAAATGACTTATGAAATGTGTAGGAGTCGTTTGCACTTAATGTCGACAAGTCATTTAGTTTATTTAGGTATTTCTTTGTTGCATTATTTGTTTTGTGGTGAAGATTAGACCAGATGTATATCTAAAAGATATAGGTGACAGTAAGAGGAAGGCACACTTTCATCCACCAAGTATCCAAATAATGCATCAAAAATAAATCTAAATAGAATCTGAACAAACTATATAACCTTCCATTAATAAGCGTAACTGGCCCCTACAAGATGATCAAACAAAGGCTGAGTTGTTTGAAGAAGACACATCAGCATTTACGGCGCAAAAAAGTACGCAAACATGGGAACCTCGTCTCCGAGGCAAAGTACGGTGGAGGGAGCGTCATAATTTGAGGCTGCGTCGTCTCTGATCGCCTGTATAGAAAAGAACTATGAATTTCCAGGTTTCTCAGAGGTTATCCCACCAAAACAGTAAGTCCAAACCAAATACAGGAGGACTTCCACATTTGCCGTGTCCCATCAGAGACGCTGTGGAATGAGCTCAGAAAGCTTCTCACAGCCGATATCCAACGAAACTGCCTGAGCTGAAGCGGAAGTAGACACTGATCTTTAGTTATGGTTGATCAGGATCAAAAGACATTTTAAAAGAGGTTTACATGCCGTTTCTTGTACCTGTGCGGTAGTTGAGGTTTATCTTCTAACCATGTATTCATCACTAAAAACTCTTAAGATTTCACCTTCTGGCCCTTTACTTCCTTCAAGCATTGATTAGATAAACGGCTCAACAACGGCAGCATTTGATCATCTGGAATTAAAAAAGGATATCTGCAGTTAACTTCTTTCAAAAAACAAAAGCCATAAAACCCCCAAACCTAATCAAACCTTTGCTGTGCTCTCAACACAATTATTCGTGAAGAAAGTTGTGCAGCAACACATTCATTACACCGGTGCCTCTAATTAATTCCATTTTTTGTTTTTTTGTTTTTTTTTCCCTGGCAGAACTGAACCACATCAAGGTGAGCCCGCTCATTAGTGTCTCCCCCCTGATGTAGCTTGCGGCGTCCGGCGCCAGGAAGTGTGGCGTTTTGGCGAGACGTGAAGCGGCGTGACGGACTCACCCAGTCCCAGCACCAGAGTGGACCACATGTTGATGTTGAGCATCATGTGGTTGGCAGTGGTCTGGAAGCGGGATCTCATGTGGTCCTGGGCCACACCGGTCAGACCGTCCAAGGTCAGCGAGACCAGCTGAGGGAGAAAGCCAGGAGAGAGAAGCGGGCCACGTGTGATTACAACTGATGGAAGTAACTGCAGGACCGTTTGACTTAAATGAGCGTCGATTTGAAATTGTCCCGCAGAACTGTCACACGGCTCTTTCGAAACGTTCCATTGTGACGCAATCGCTGTTTTCACGTGACAATTATTTCGGCCTTTCTGAGAAACATGTGACACACACAAGTATCAAGTAAGTTTCATTTCAAGTGAATATTGAACATAATGTGCTGGTCTAGTTGCGGGTTCTTGCGTTCCAGTGAAATAGAGCTGAACTTTAGTACGGGGAATCTTGTTTTGTCTCCTGAAGAATGAATTTTGCAGCCCGGTGTTTCGAGGGTGACCTGTGTCAGCACTTTTCTAACCTTCGGCGTCTGGAGCGCAGAGATGCACGTGGAACATTTCTCAAAACAACTCAGCCTTTAAGAAAGCGCTCTCCGGCTTCATCGTGAGGCGAACCTCCCGCGAACAGCCGGCAAACTTTGTACTGTGACATTTTGTCTCGTCTTGCAAGAATAATGTGTTATAAAACGCTCTTCAACTTCTCCTGAGGTTTTATGAGATTCTTCTGACATCTAGTTTGGACCAAAACCACTGACAAGTCTCTCACGATATCAAAGTGGTGTACCAATACCTCAGGTAGGTTTCATGTTTACACATCAAAGTTTTCAAAATGATGTCCATTTTCAAGGCAACGGCAGAAACTCTGAAAACGGTGTCGTTATCATGTTGGGCCAAAAGTGGGTGTCGTCGTTTGCCTTTATAAATAAATTTCACACACGTGTGTGATGAAAACAATGTACTATAAACATAATACATAAGATGTCTACATCACCAAAATAGCTAAACAGACCAAAGATGTAAAGATTTTAGTTTGTTGTACAGACTTTTTAGATATTTTAGGGTAAAATACCAACACGTTTATCTCACAAGAAGTTTATCTTCAGGAAACATCTTTTACAGCATAAACAACATATAATGATAATAACTTCTGTTTCAATCTTTCAAATCTGCCTTAGCACAAACTGAACCGATCGTCATTCTATTCCCCTTGAGGCAGAGCAGGAATCTGTGCCGCAGCATGTGACGTGTATGAACTCACCAGCAGAATCTCTCCAAAGCCAAAGATCTGGTCGTCGGCAACGGCCGAGCTCTTGTTGGGTTTGTAGAGGAAAAGAGCGACGCCGCCGACGATCAGCAGCACGCACAGGTACTTAGCCAGCGGGTACCTCTTCCTCAATATCGTCACGCCAAGGATCATCACTGCAGAGAAACAACCACCTCATGAGGCCGAGGAATGTGAGAGAGCTGACACACTCGTTTGTTCACTTTCATACATGCTTTCAGTCGTCTCATTCAGTAAATTACCCACACCAGCCACAGGCATGCATTCAACCATGCGAGCAGCAGGAAATTACTACATTTGATATCTGCAACAAACACGAGAGACTTGTTCATGATGAGCCTTTTTATTATTTTATGTTTTCATAGATCAAGAGTGTCAAACACTATTTAGTTCAAAGGCCACATACAAAGCAATTAATCTTGAATGGGCCGGACCCGTAGGGTATGTTAGATAACATGTCTTTCACAGGATCACATTCAAATAGATGTCGTGAGGTTTACCTGGTATGGGTTTGCAGGATTTTCCCAACACCTGTGATGACAGAAACGACATAACTTGCATACGTCTTACAAATAAAAAAACAACAACAAGAGATGCAGCAAATAAAATCGGGTGAGGTTTCCAAAGCAAATCTCACCTGTGTGGGGTAGTTGACGTATTGGAGGGCCGAGTTACTGGACACCATGGCTCCGAGGTAGGAGAGAGAACACAGGCCATAGAGCCAGCTCTTGGTGACATCCGGCTTGGAGCCCTCGAAAAACTGGATCACTGACCACACACAGGGAAAGCTTGTTTCAAACTGGCAACAACAGTGGTCGTTTTAGCGGAAGACGACACAAAATTTGTTTATAGCACATCTCATACTCACAGATCTTAGCGAACAGAACACTGACGACGCACTGGATGAGGACCAGCGTCCGGGCGAATCTGAACTTCTCCTGGCCGTAGTCTCCTCGAGTGCTGCAAGAACCAGACAGACAATGATCGTGAAACCAAACCAGCAGCCATCAGGTTTGCTCAGCATGCAGCTGTGAGGCTGCTCAAAGGCCCTGAAGTATCACATTACAACCAACATGGTGGTGGCAGGGACATATTTTCTACAAAGAGATTATACACATCAACTTTCACTCAATGTTTTGGTGATATTGTGCAGAGGCAGGCTTCCAGTCTTGTTCATAAGAAGGCCACTGCACCACAGACATAAGTTGTGTTGACATTTGTAACCAGATCTGATCCCTGGACTACATACCGCCTGTGTCTTGTCGTATGTGTGACAGTTCAGAGAGGCACAGACCACTTCACTTTACTTCTAAAAGATCTACAAATGGCACTATGTGCATGTAGGGAATTCCGTCAAAAATTTACTTTTTTTTAATGCATGCTGGATGGAAACTGATTACAAGAAAGTATATTATCTATTAGTCTGCTGATTATATAAAACTCTAGTGATTAGATATTGGAAACAGTGTATATGAGCGGGTCTAGGGATAACCTTGCTACTATAACATTTGCAAAAAGACAAGAAAGGCCTTTTTTTTTTTTTTTATAAAAGTAAGTGCTATTAGTAAGACGAATAGATTGATTTTATTCATCTAAAAAATAACTTGAATAAATGGATAGACTACGACCAAAACAACAGTTAGATCTAGAACTAAACTAGTTCACTACAACTTCTCAACCAAAAATCCTTTCAGTTTATTCCCATAAAAACAAACAATAAAGTCTTGAAAAAATAGTTAAAAAAGAAAAGTCTGGGTCAATGTAGTTCTAGTAGTAATTGGCAGAAACCATGTTGGTAATTTAAAAATCTATTAAATCGACTGAATGTGACCGATCTCTCACAAATAGGTAAACTAAAAGACACATAAATAACACAAACTCTTCCACCAAACTCCAGTCAAAAACCTGACGATTTTATTTGGTCCATGTCGCACCGATGCGGCAAACTTTGAGCCTTATTATGAGAGGAAATAAGGAATAATTTCAGACACGACATCGTGGCATGTGTTAGGGAACAGCATGTCGCTGTTGTCAAATGAAACTCTAGCTGGAGTTTCTCGAGGAGCTGTCAGTTTGTTAGCAGCTGCAAAATCGTCATATTTCTGAATGGAGTCTGGTGCGTCCACGGGCTCCTCCGTTAGCGTCGAGATTCAGCACTCACATGGTCTCCTGGAGTATTCCGTAATAGAAGTAACAAACGAAGACCCCCAGGAAGCACACCATGAAGCGTATCCGCATGTTGTCCCACAGCGAGGCCGGCTTCCCGGCTCCTTTCCCCGCGGCCATGTCGTCCACCAGCAGCCCGGGTATGCTAACCGACACCGCTCCGCTCCCCGCTCCCCGCACACCGACGTCCCGCTCCACTATCGCTGCCGGTTCGAGCCCCTCCCCCCGGTGTTTTAGCTCCACTCACTGCGGCCGCCCGGCGTTTTTACACATTTGTATAAACCAATCGAACATATATAAAAATCTATGTTTCCCTCTTTAATCCGATGTAATGTTATTTGGGTTTATCAAGAATGTCGCGTAGCTTTTGTCGTAGTAGGATGTGGATTACACTGATTGGTCCATGTCAAGCTGCGAGGACCAATCAAGAGTTAGATTGGGGTGAAGGGGCAGGGCTTGTTTTAAAAAACCGCAGATCCACGTGTCCCAATGCCGGTTCAACAACAAGCGGTAATTAGGAATTAAGGTGAGGCATGGTTAATAACATAGTAATGCTCAGACACAAGGCGATTCACACTGCTTCACAAGGAAATAAAGGCATTAAAAGACATTTAAAAAAAGGCGATTAAGAAATGAATGGAAAGGAGAATAACTCAAGTGAATGCTGTATTAAAATAAAAGTAACACAATTATCTAGTCAAATCCATTGTTTAATGGGAAGCCTGAGCAAAGCACAGAGTTTTAAGGCCTGATTCAAAAGAAGTAAGTGTGTCAGCAGTCCTCAGGTGAAAAGTTGCTTCACCTTGGTTCTTCTTACTGTGGGAACACTTAGTAGGCCTAAACCTCTTCCTAAACACACCTTTGCAAAGATCCAGCCTGCTGAAAACAAATGGCCTCAAAGGGGAAAGGTAAATAGGTCAGCGCTCATCAAAACTCTTGTTACTTGGGACATCAACTCAAGTCAGAAATCTGGGTGTAAAAATATACTCAGACCTGAAATTCAACAATGACAATAAGAGAATAACAATATCGACTGACTACCATCTGAAAAATATTGCAAGAATGAAAGGATTTTGAACTAAACAAGATTCAGAGAAACTTGTTTATGCATTTATTTTCGTAACAGCAAGTTTCCAGGTCTCAGTAAGAAAAAAAACCTGTTAGACAGCTGCAGCTCATACACAGTCCTCACCGACCGAAAGAGTGTGCAGCACATTCCACCTGAGCTTCAATCTCTGTGCTGGCTGCCTGAGTGTCAAAGGATCGACTTCAAAATCTTCGGTCTGTAAAACGTGGAATGGTTTCAGGTTCGAATACATCTTAGATTTATTAGTAGAATATGAAACATCCAGATCCCTGAGGTCCAGAGGAAGAGGTTTACTAAAGGTTCAGAAGAAACAAGGTGAAGCAGCTTTTAATTCCTACGTTCCTCCCATGGAACAAACTGCTGAAACACTCCTTTCTTTTAAATCAGGACTTAAAACTTTATTTGTTCAGGCTTTCCATTAAACAATAGATTTGACTTATTTTATTCCCTCTATCTTTAAAAAGTTTGTACTTTATTCTCCTTTTTATGCTGTTAATCTTAATCGCCTTGTTTTAATGTATTTCCTTGTGTCTGAATGGTGCGATAGAAATAAAGTTTGCCTTGCCTTGCCATCCAACTGCTTCACTCAATTCAGGGTCGTGGGACTATATTGACTGTTTTCACCCTAAAATTGTGTCCGGAGCTCCCCTGAAAGAAAAGGTGGCAAATAAAAGCTCCTTGTTATCATGTTTTAATCAGTGTTGCATTATATCATGAACAACATTGCATTTATGCAAACAAATACTAACTGGAACAGAGAACCAACTTCTTTGACTGACAAACAAATCCTTAGAAATACAAAAAAAGAAAAGAAAAGATGGACTGAACAGTTTGGTTACATCAATGCCTGCTGTGGGCAAGTAAAGCTAATAGAAAAAGTTCATCCCTGCCGCTGACCAACAAAGCATAAACTCAAACTCTCTTTGTTTCATCAGCACCTCACTAGCTTTGTAAACTCCTTACAAAGATACAAAAATAGAAATCTTCCTAGAAAGGTATCTGTAGAAAAGAAGGCCATTGCATTAAAAAAAAATAAAATACACACACACAGAAAAAAAAAACTACAGGCCCCCCCAAAAATACCCTCTTCAAACAGATTTTGCATCAAGTACATTTTTTTGATGAACATGAATCTTTTATCTAAAAGTAACAATACTCTACTGGGAGATCAAGCAAGAGTTAAGGGTAGTGATAAAGTAAGGCTTGTTTCAAGATGCCTTCTAAGTGCTTGGGGTTTGTCACTTATTTTGACAATGAAATGGGGATGGAGCATCAGCAGTCATCGGGGAAATCCATTCAGTGTTGGCTTGACGTCAGTATTTCTGCCGACTGGTTTAAGCTTCAAGTATTAAAAAGTTTAAAGATGTCCCCGTGTAGAACTCACCATTACGATAAAAGGAAGTTTGGCAATCGATTAACTCCAGTAGAGGAGAGAAACTTCATATTGTTTGTAAAAACATGGAAAAAAGGATATCAGTATCAGATCCAATGTCGTGCATCCTACTTCAAGCACACTCGTGGCAGATTGCAGTCTCTGTGTGTTACAGCCAATTTATATAAAAAAGGAAAGATTAAAAAAAAAAAAAAAAAAAAACATACACCACAGTTTTCTAGTATTTTCCTTAATTTGCCTGTTTTGCACTCCGATCAGCGCCTCACACTGGGACGTGCAGCGAAGGTCCAGGAGCTGAGCAGGTGAACACCAGCTGAATCAAAACCAGTGGGAATAATCAGGTCCTCCGATCACTCGCAGTCACAGAATCTGCTCAGTGTTCATGGCTCGACGCCACGCTGCGCCTCCGACGACGCCTCCACTCCCTCCAGGCCCGGGTGGGACGCTCAGAGCCGCCTCCCTCCACCTACTGCATACCCAGGTGCCTGGTGGGAGAGGCCTGACCCGAGCAGCCGGTGACGGGAGACACCGACAGGCCGCGAAAGAGGAGGTCCATGGAGGGCAGGAGGGGCTTCAGGAGGCTGACGGGGCAGAAAGCCGAGCCTCCGTGCGGGGTGAAGTTGACTTTATTGGGGTCCGGGCAGGATGGCTGCAGGAGGGGCTCGTCCTGACAGGCAGACCTGCACAGGAAGAGATGAGAGGAGTGATGAGACTGCATCACCGACATCCACAAACAGAAACGACTGCTGTGTGGTCTTAAACATTGTTCACATTTCAAAGTCTTCTTTAAGGGATTAGAGAAATCACCGTACAAACTGTCCTCAAGATGCATGTCAGGATTATATAAAGATCACGCATATGTGCAGGAACGTGGCCTGAATTCAATCTATGTGACCTGTACTCAGAAAATTAAACTACATCAGAGGAAATACGAATAAATATGAAGATAAAATACTAAAAACTGGACAAAAACAGAAATACAGCTTTAAATAAAATAATACAACATAGTGGTTTAGTATAAATTACTGAAGAACCATGATGAATGTTTCAGATGCGCGAAGTGAAGAGTTTTTAGCTTTGAAGGAAGAGCTGTCAACTAATGCCTTTTTATTTGCCATTCATAATTCAACTAAAATTGACAAAGTGTTTCTGTGAGTTTACCGTTAATCACAGCTCTGCTTTAATCCCTTTTTTTTTTTTTTTTTTACAAAATTCAAACAAAGTCTTTCAAATTAAAGATCATCTTAAACATCTGTGAAATATCAATGAAAAAAACCAAAACATCAACCGTATAAGAGTAAATGTGAAAGTCTGTGTTTTAAGAAGAGGTAAACTTGTACCTGATCACAAGCTAAGCATTCATTTCTTGTTTGGTAACTGGATTTATTGAATTTATCCCCAAAATTGCTGCTTTTGATACAACACACAATAATTAAAGCTGCAGTGTCTAATAATATTGAGTATTCAAAATCAATTATTGACAGTCCAAAAGGCCCCTAAAAAAAGTCAATGACAAGATAAATGGAACAAAAATTACTATTTGTGAGGCAGCGAACAGATAAATGTGTGTAAAAAATCTTTAAAGTAAAAATATCTGCAGACAGTTTTTCATTGATGATCAACTGAACTTTATCTTCTAATTTCAATTAAAAATTTATAAGATAAGACAAGACAAGAGAAGATTTTGAAATAAACAAATTTCACTGTTGCAGCAGAAAGTGAACAGTAACAAAAGAGAAGCAAGAATATGAACATTTTCAAATATTAAAAACAATAACAGTAAGAATAATATGAAAACGTGACAGTATTTTACGATAGTGTTGGTAATTATTGGATTGAACACCAGAGGTTGTTATTAACACACAGAATAAAGTAGTGAATGATGTATATTGCACACAGAGAACAGTGATGGAGCTCAATACATGATTCCAATCATTGGCCCAGGAAAGTCCAGCGTGATTGTACGATCGATGATCTGGTGTCTGAACTCACATGGCCTCCTCGCACACTCGAACCCGCTCGCAGCCTTCGGGCGGCTGGCGCTGGAAAGCGTAGGTCTTGTTGGGACGGGGGGACGAGGAGCAGGGCTGCAGCAGCGGAGGGTCCAGGGCGAAGGACGGGAGCGATGTCGGTGGAGACAAACACAGAGTTCCACAGTCCGCCGCCTCTGCTCGGGGAAACAGAAACACGTTGACTCACCATGCAGCAGCTTTACCGTCTTACAAACACACTCCCGAGGAGAAGCGTCTCACCCGGCTCTCCCATCGGACACGGAGACTGCGACGGAGTCATGAGTAACGGGTTGAGAGGACAGGGGGAAGCCGAAGGCGACAGCAGCGAGGGGTCGAGAGGACACGGAGACTGTGAGGGCGAGAGGAGGGACGGGTCCAGGGGCCCCGGGGACGGCTCGCTCTGGGAGCCGCTGCTGCATCTCTGGACCGGGACCGGAGCCCTGTGGCCGTCTGGGATATCCAAAATCTGATGTGTACCAGAGGAGGACAGCCACCATTATAACTCAGAAGACATTCTCATTTCAGCACATTTCTGAACTCCCCGAGGCGCTGATGGCAACGTGGCAGCTCTCCATCTGAGCTCACGCTGGAAACATTTCGTTCTTTCTTTACTTATTCGTGAATAGTGAAACAACAACAACGTTACACCGAGTCGCTTTTGGCTATAATTTTAGGTCAGAGGGCTAAAAGCTTTTCTACAGCAAAAAAACAAACAAAACAAAACTATGTTGCTGATACAGTTTATCTCCAGTTTATCTCCAGTGCTGTGCGTGCAAAAACTAGTCTCAAAAGTGTATTATGTATCTCGTGTGCTTGAGAAAAAAAAAAAAGAGAGAAAGTGAGCAGCCGCCAGGAGAAAAGGCACTTTTATCATTGTGAGGTCCATAAATCTCTTTCATCCGCCACAATGTGAAGCTTGATTTAATCCAAAGATTTCTGAGACTGTTAATGTGAATGTTGATCAACATTCATGCATTTAATAGTTTTCTCTTGAAATGAACCCAGAAATACACTCATTTGGAGCCATTTTAATTGATACTTGCAACACATGGGCTTAAAATGACCATTATCCTGTCACTACTTGTGAAACCAACCGGTTATTATTTCCGGAAATCGTCTCGTGGGTCATAAAAGATGCCGATGGAGTCTGCTATAGAGAGAAGCACGAGGTGTAAAATGACGGTAAATATACAGCTTCAGCTGAAATTACTGGGAAATATACATCGAAGCACCGCGAGTTACAAACTTTCATCCGTGACTGCTGACGATCAGCAGTACGATATTAAAAGGAAAGTTTCTCCTCACTGTGGCAACATGAGTCTGTAGCGAAAGTCAAGAGAGAAAAAAAAAATAACATGCTGTTCTTACACAGTTTCGTTGTTGAGAATCTTTTTCTTCCAGGTCGGAGGTGAATACTGGCTTCAATTCTTTCAGCATTTATGGTACTATTACAACAGCTGGAAATATGTATTTGACATCTCTTGCAGCACACTTTAGTCTGTTCTTAAGCTTCAATACTGGTGCAAAGTGCTGCAGCTCACTTACTTACAGTAGTTTGTGGTCCTGATGATAGGATCTGTTTATTAGCTGTAAGCAGCCTAGAAGCCGAAACACCAAAATCTACTGAAGTTGTGCTACAAGGACTTAAAAAGTTACTTAACATACGAGATTTGTTAAATAAATTTTATATGTCATGCGTTTATAGCTGTGTATTATAGTAAGAGAGGACAACCGCAGTATTTTAGAACTTGTTGATCTACATAGTTGGGAAAACCACTTTCAGACAAAATGAGTCAATAAATGTTGTGATAAATTCTTTGAAAAACCTTCTTTGACCGGTCATTAAATATAAATAAAATCTCGGTTATCTTACATCACATAGCCTCACCTCGTGATCGTCGTCCGGTTTCTCAGACACAAACACTTCCTCCAGCTCCAAGTTGAGGCCTTCGACGCTTCGCCGCAGCCGCGGGGCGAGTCTGTTCAGGGGCGTCAGGGGCAACGTCTGAGGGCAGTGGAGGCAGTGGTTAGCACAGTCGCCTCGACAACCACACAAGAGCCGATTGGCTGCCGAAGTTCACAAAACAGAGACATTTGTTTGGTTTCTCAAGGTGGCGAGAGAGACATAACTTTCTCAGTTCTGAGGAAGTATGTGTGGACGCTTACAGTAGCACACATGCTCTTACATCTGGTACACATGCTGTTTGAGCTCTTGATTCAAACTTTATTATCAATTTTGCGCGGGCCGAACGACATTTCACAAATTCATCGCGATCATGACGTCAACATTTGCAATAAACATGTGACAGATTCCTAGAATGAACAATAAAGTATATGTTTCATGCATCGTGTGTTCATACCCTGCATGTCAACATATTTGGGTGATCAGATGGAGCCTTCTGCTCAAGATTGATCGTATTTCAATCGTTGATCGTTGACATGTAAAACTACTGGCATGCCATGTGGATAACGAATCAAATAAAAAATTTTTATTTATTTCCTGAAAGTAATTGTAAGTAGTAAATGCAGGTTTTGTTTCAGAAATGTTTCATGTTCAGGTGACAGACGTTTTAAAAATGATCACCGTAGAAACAGTAATAGCAGAAATGGTGAAAACAATGCAGTTCGCATGTCAGGCCACTAGTGGGTGCTGTGTTTTTTGTAATCCAACCTTTAAACTGTCTTTCATTGTCGTACAGGTCTACACAGCATCTGCTGTATGTGAGTAAAGTGTCTGCACGTGTGCAGATGATGGTGTGATAAATGTACAGTGCTAAATTCAAAACGGTGTGCGGCACGAAACACTGGAGAATTCTCTAAAGTTTTAGTCAATCTATATGAATCAGAAAACTATTTACTATGACCAGAACTTTTCAGACAAATTACTGCGTTTTCCACCGTTTACATGTCAACCAGTGGATTTCAAAAAACACTGGACTGTGGGAACGGTTTCCAAAAATTAAATTTTCAGACTTGTATGGCTGTTGTCATGGCAACCACAACGCAACACTATAGGGGGCCTAATATTGTACGACCTAATTTCTTGGTCGTTGAAATTTGTCTGAGCATGATAATTCATCACAAAGTCATTGAGGTTTTCTAAGCCACAATGCCCGGGTCCTATTTTAGCCGCCCAAGTGAAAATCTTCTGTGTCTGCTCTAGATTTAGATCCTGCCTGTACATGACATTCCCAGAATTGTAGTTTAATGCTGAGTGATTGGTACAGTACGACATGTGGTTTCAGATTTTCTGTGTGAGAGGAGGTGGCAGTAACACAGGAGCCTTGATGACAGCCGGTCCTAAGAAAAGATCCTTTTTTTTTTTTTTAATATCCCTGTTACTATGCCTCGCCCCAGTCTGCCTGTGGGACACAGGGTGATGGCCGACCCGTCACGGTGGGGACTGGGGGGCAGTGGGTTACCTGAGTGATGCCGGCTGCATGACCCGTTGGCTGCGGGTGCTCGCATCCTGCTGAGGGGGGGGCGTGGCGGGAACGCTTCTGCAACTGGTGCCTCAGCTTGGCCACCTGAGGGCAGAGCCAGGGAGAAGAATGATTCGAGGGTCACACCATGAGGGGGTTAGTTGACTGGCTTTGCCCCTCGGGGGCTGTTAATGCTTCATGCTGGCAGTGGGAGGCTGCAGAGTGGAGGCTGAGACAAAGAGGAACAGAGGAACTGATTAATGAGCTCCTATAGAGCGGACACTACTTGCCTCTCTCAGGTGCTCTGCACTGCCCCAAGATGCTGACCGCTTGTGTCCGCCAACACTTCTTCTTCCCCGCGTCTCTTCTGCCCAAGAACTTGGAGTCTTTAAAAGAAAAATATCATACAGAGGGATGGTGAATAATGACTCCAGTATTTTCTCTGCGAGGCCATGCTGGAAAATGAGCTCTCTGGCAGCAGTCCTGCCTGTCAAGAGTCGGCCTTTCGGAGGCCTTTTACTATTCTCCAAGAAACCCAGTCTACGCCAGTGGATTTTCGAGTGCCGCACCGACGCTGAGCCCTGCAGCTGTCTCCACACACCTGCCCAACAACAGCTGTGCAGAGGAAGGCGACAAAAAAACCACTCAGCTGCAAAACAGACCCACTTCCACACACACACACACTACTGTGCAGACTATAAATACAAGTGTCAGTATCAACTCTCAACAGCCGCGGTGCGCCCAACACACAAACACAACCGCCTTGTTATTAGTAAAGCCATGCAACTGTAAAGGAGGAACAACAACCGCCCACAAGGACTTCTCCTTTTTGTCAGTCGCAGCTCCGCATGCGTCTCACTCCAATTCCCCGTACCGATTTCTTCACGTTGACTCTTGATTTTCTACCAGCAGAGGCCTGGTTGAACGCCGCTGCCTGCTGGCCGTGAGCAGGTGACTGGCCATTCATCATCCCCCCGTGAAGGCCCGCTTGAATTCAGGGCTCGAGTGAAGCTCTGCATGCCTCCTCGCTCACCGACTTGGTACCGTCCATTCCAGAGTCGGCTGAGCGAACACGCAATCATGTGCCTCTCGCCCCTTGCAGCCTGATTAAATAATGAGCGTCTGTCTCCTGAGGTACAACCTGCTTCTCAGAGGAACCTCACAGGAGCCATAACCGCCTTCGGGAAGATGCCAACGTCATCTTCGTTTCATTCCACTCATCTGTTGCCTCTCACCCCCGGCTAAATAAGTCCAAACGGAGTCCGAGTCAATCATACGGTGACACCGGTGTCGAGTTACCAACCCTACCCTCCCCAAAACATGATCATGGGACGCAGCCCTATAAAAAGACCCCAAGGTAGCTGAGCATGTGGCGTGCATGGCTAATGTTTCCAGCTTGGACCTCAACATGGCCTTAATTTGCAACGAGAAAAATGAAAAGAGTCTACAACTGTTCCTTATTTATCTCATTTCAATTTTACATCTCTAAATGATGTAAACAGGCGATAAAGTCATTAAAACACAAGGTCGACCCATCAAAATGCTTGTTCACTTCGAGATGGAGTGGAAAATGCAAAAAAACATTTAATTCAACAGCAAATCGGCACATTCAAGAGACTGGAAGCCGAGATCAGGGTCGTTTCTTTTGCCATACGAGCAGTATGGACGCACAGATGGCAATGTCAGTGAGTCAGTGAATCCAGCATTTGTTCCAGACTGAAATATCCAAGCAACTGTTGAGCGAATGACAAGTTTTGAAAAGAAGTCCAGTTTTTCCACCATGTTGACTGTGTCCTCCTGTGTCCTTCTCTGCAGGTATAATATGAATAACTTAGGCCACTTTATGCTTCAAAACAGGCATTTTTTGTCCCACACTATACCGAATAACGAGCCCCTGAACATGTTTAACCTATAAAATGAAGATAGAGCATGAGCTTGTATAAATAGTTTGCTTTAGAAAGTACAATCAAGCATTATTGACAATGTTTTACAGTTTCAACATTAAATTTCGATTATTTTACCCTAGTTAGATACTGGTAGCCATTTTCTGCCTTTACAACTTTGATCATAGTTTACGGTGTTCATAGTCTCTCCACACAACAGAGAAACTCTATATTGTTCATTGGGACCTGATACAGATTCTAATCGACAGATAATTGAACTGTTTAACTTAAATGTCAAATTTGTAACCTGGAGCTGTGGGATACGAGTTCTCTTGAGAGATTTACTGAGATAAAAGGAGATTAAAACAACTGTTGTGAAAGCAGCATGGAGCTGAGGAGGAGCCACATTTTGAGAATTTTTTTAAACCCAATTTTCACTAATAATTCAAGACATAGTCCCTTGATGAACATTTTGTAAGGCCATACAGGAACATACTTGAGAACCTGCGTGTACACTCACATAAGGCCAATCGCTTCATAGCAAATCAAGGCATTCAGGGCAATAGAAATATCGAAGATGACCTTGACAAGAGCATCAGCAGCATTAAACACCACAGGACAAAGCTCCAGTCATCTCAGAATGATTTCATGAGCACATCGGAGACTTCGTTGGACTCAAACGGCCTGAAGAGTCACCAGAGGCGGTGGAACAAAGGATTTCCACTGTGTGATGTCGAGGTTCACAAAAAGTACTCAATATGATTATTATCACTTCCAATAAGAAGTCATTTCATCTTAAGATTAACAGCTTCCTTATAGTCTTAACTCTCGTGAATTTATTTTTGATTTCTTGGCTGTAGAATTGTCCAAAAAAATTGAGTTAGGTGAGTACTTTTAGCTTCCCCCACCACAAAAATCACTTAAACTTTCAATATCACTGTGTATTTTTTTGGATGGTTATACTGGAAAAAGTCCTGATCAGCACCTTGCTCATTAATATATAAACAAACTTTGCTTTTAGGTAGTTGTTTGATTTCTCTAATGTCATAAAAGGTCCTGGAGTCATAGTCATGAGGAGCATGCATGCTGAATCCTGTCAAATTAACAATCAGGTTCAGCCAAATGAACCCATACTTGACGTTATTGTTTTATATTCTACATAAGGCTTAAACATTAAACGCTACTTCTAACGCAGAAATTATACTCTTCCTAGAGTTACATATTCAGTAAAAGACTCAATATGTAGCTGAAATTGAGTCTTTTACACAAATATCAATGATCCAGATACAATTAAAAGAAATCCTGACTGCTATTTGCTTTTTCTCCTCATAACAGAATGAAAAACGACCTTCAGTCCGTTATTCTCGAAAGTTCTGTACAAGACTTTCTGAAGCATTTGCATCCCTAAAGATTTTCCAACGACTCACTACTCGACTCTTCTGAAAGTGCTTGAAACAGGTAAGAGAGTGAACCGAGCGGCAGCTGGATCGATCGTCAGACATAATGCAGGGGAACCAAGGCAGAAGGAGTTAGTGGGTGGTGGGGAGCGTGTGTGAGCGTGGTTAAGGAGAGCGCTGGGGGGATGGGGTGTCTGTATAATGAGGTCAGGAGGGGTCTGCTCCTCACAATGGAGGCGAAGGGGGTTCGTTCGGGTTTAAAACTGTGTCAGGAGCGGAGACGAAGCCGCAGAGCTTGGCGACGTCGCCCCCGGGGGGCTTTGTGCACCAGTTAGGGAGCTCATACAGTCGGGGCGGTGGGGAGAGGAAGGGGGTGACGAACAGAAGAGTTTAAAGAAGAACAAAACGACTATTTCCACTTGGCTGCCTTCCTCTGCACTGGCACCAAGCCGACACCTGCAGAGCCGTCGTAACAGACCTCGTCCTCTGAACGCGGAGGAGAAACCCCCAGACTTTTCCAGATTAGGACGCAACAGGTTTCATGAGAAATATGTTTCGTCATTGGTTTCAATCGGAAACTTGTTTGATTGATGTGACACAAGTGTGACGCCCAACCTGTTTTCCTCAGAACGCCTCGGGATTTAAGAAAATACGAAACCAGCCTGGCAAATCATTAAAGTGAGGACAACCACTGGATGGACACACCTACTCTCACAACACAAACATACTCTCTTCTGTCCCAACCTGACGCTCACCTGTGTGGCCTTGTCATTGACACAGGTAATGGCTGTGCCCTCCGCCTCTTTGGGCCAGTGTCCCTGCAGGTAGGGCGCCACGATTGCGTCCAAGGAGAGAGTTCTGCGGATGGTGGGCTTCGGAGGGCGGGCCGCGGTTCTGTCCGCTTCAGGGGAAAACACAAATAAAACACAATTCGGTCAAATGTGCGACAGCTGAGCAGGCATCCCACACACCCCCACACCCCCACCCCCACCCCCAGTGCGTGTCCAAACTGCAGATGTGAGTTTTCGGGGTTCAGTCCGAGAAGAAGCTCCCAGGGCAAAACAAAGAGGCCTTTAAAAAGCTGCTGCAGCGTTAGCACCAAGCACGCAGACGGAATCCTGCAGGTCAGAGTGCAAAAAGGGCCAGCCGAGTGTCCAAATAACATTTTGAGAAGAGTGTTATGTTTCAGGGTGAGCAGGCCTGCTTGTTGACTTTACTTTCCCCTCATAGTGAGTTGGAGTTCTCAGACCTCAAAGCGAGCAGAGAGTGATTCCAGAAGCATGGAAACAGTTTCCTCTTGATGCTCGGTACTAAGCGTGTCACGAACAAGACCTTGCTGCAACAGAATAAGCACCGGTACAAGCTGAGTTATGGAAGATTCTCAATGTCAACGTAAGGAAAAGAACCGCGATGGCACATGCGGTCAAATTAAAGAGGCATATATATACAAAATCTAACCAACACGACAGAAAAGTCTTCTCTTGATCACTTTATCAGCTGGTTTCTCTGTTAAATCTCACAAAAGAAACAACAATTGCAGTTTTAAACTGAAACCATTTGAAATGAAAAGGAGGACAAAGGAAAGTCAGATACTATTGAACTCAGCTTCTACCAATCACCAAACTATTAAGATGGCTTTTTCTTTAGGAGAAATCATCTTCCTTTGTCATGCCTAAAGGTCATATAAAATGGCAGATCCATAGTAAGTTCAACCGACACAGCACACATCTGTTCTTTACCCACTCCCTGGTGCTATACATTATATTTAGCCTGAAACACTTCTGATTTATCTCCAGATTGTTTCCTAGATCACTGCATCAGACGTTATCTCTTTGAAACTTCACAGACTAACTAAGGATCACAGTTTCACATGAACAAAACTTCAGTGTGTGTTGACAGATGACAAAGAAAAACCATCAAATCTATGACAAATAGAAAATCTGCAAAGTTTGATCATCACCAGAGATACACAGCCCTGGTGTGTTTCAAGGGGCAGATCGTGATGATTAAACTTTTTCTCTGGACCACATGGAGGTGAATGCAGAGTGATCCCTTCCTCCTCCTCCTCCCCCTCCTCTTCCTCAGTGTATTTACCCGTCTTGACCTCTCTGCAGAGCAGGGCCGAGCCCCTCTGGAGCTGGTATGGGACGGTGGCTCTGAGGGGCTGCAGGATGGGGTTGCTGCACCCCCGAGGCGCTCCTGCACTCCGGCCTGACATCCTCCCCCACACCCCCCAACACTCCCACGGCTGGAAACACGCTCCTTCTTCTTCTTCTTATGCTTCGTCTTCTTCTCTTTTTCTTTCTCTGCCCTCCCTGATCACACTCATCCACAGCGATGATCCAGAGCTCCGCTTGCTGCAGTGATGATGATGAGCTCCATGACTTCTTTCCTCTTCTGAGTCTGTAGCTTCACAACAAACTGCGTCTCATCCTTCTTCTTTTTCTTTCCTTCTACTTGTTTCTCTTCTAGTCTGCGAACTGACAACACGCGCACACACAACCTGTGCAACTATCTGCTAGGAGCGTGTGTTTTTTTTCTCTCTCTCTCTCTCTCTCTCTCTCTCTCTCTCTCTCTCTCTCTCTGTCGCTCTCCAATGCAACGATCTGATTGGTCGAGGCAGCGGAGTTCTGAGCGCTCATTGGTCCGCACGTCCATCTGTCTCAGGAAAAACCACGCCCACTCTGAAAACTTTAAAGTTCCCACCCACTTTAGTTCTTTTTTTTTTCTCCTCGTCCTCCTCGTCCTCCTCCTCCTCCTCCTCCTCTTCCTCCTCCTCCTCCTCCTCCTCCCTGTGAAACCACGTCCAGACCCTGCATCTATTCACACAGAGTGTACGCTCCTTCTGTGTGGTCCTTCAAACCGTGGCTCGGGGACCGTTGAAAGGTCACCGCACAGGATTAGGAGGGGTCCCGGGCACAATGTTCACCATCCACCACAGGGATGTTTGGCTTTCTGGTCAAATTTATGGAAAATTTGAAAAAAGGTTAATGCTACAGCGAGGTTGTATCGTGAAAGTGAGGCGTTTAAAGTGGAAGCATGCGGTGGCCATTTCCTCATCTCACACAATGTATTGAAAGGAAGGCCAACGACAGTGGTGACGTATACCACAGCAAACAATGATAATGTCTTGACAACGACGTGTAATGCTGTTTACAAGTCGACTCAGGCCACGTATTTATGTGAAAATGCTGAACTTTCAGGCATTTGTTTACACAACAACAGTCCTCGGAGCCACATGAGCTATCAGATGGACAATAACAAAAATGGCGGCCTCCAGAGTGGAATGACTCCCAGTCCATACAGCCTTGAACTTGATAGTTTTATAGTTGAGAGTCAGCGTAATAACAATCGGTTGACTCGTCTGTCCATACGAATGTCTGTGTAGTCGTGGTTCTCTGTGCATGCGTGTGCGGTTTCATTACAAAAACAAGCGCCAGCACCCACTAGTGGCCCAACATGAGAACAATATTATTTTCAGCAAGTCTGCCTTTGCCGTGTAAACGGACAAACCACAAACGAAATTATGCGTTTTCACTTTAAACGTTGTCTAAATTGTGCCTTATTATCCCACTCTTCATGAAGAGCATCCCTCAGCTCATTGAGATTCTTGGTTTCAGAGTTACGAGTCTCTACACGGTGACTCAGCTGATCCCGGAGGTTTTCTACGGGATTAAGGTCTGGGGTAGGAGCAGGTCTCTCCATCTGAGGCCTCCCAGTCTCGAGGAGTCGTTCACTAATGATGCCACTTGTCTGAGCCGGACCGTTGTCGTCCATGACAGTAAAATGAGACCTGTGTTGTTCATGCAGGGGCACAATGACGGGACTGGAACTGAGAAGAGTGAAATATTGCTAAAGTTTCATATAAAACTTGCATTAGAAGTTCATTTCTGATTAGGTTTTTTTTTTTTCAGACTGTGCCACATTTGTTAAGGATCGTGCATCGTGTTCTTAAATTGATCCACATGCATGGTGTCGCTTGTAATTAAAGTAGACTTTTTTCTCTTATTTTATCAAAGCAGTCATTGTCAAATGGAAGTATTTTATCACTTTTTGGAATTTTTTTCGTAAAAAAAAAAAAGAATTAATAACTGGACTTTGAAACTTAACTAATATATTAAAACACATTACTGGAAGAGTAATTTTATTCGCATACACACATACTGTACAGTTGCAGACTTACCAGATGTTTGAAATTCAAAGTATGAGTAGTGTTAATCTTATGTTAAATGCTTAAAAGGTTTTTCAGATCATTCACATTTACAGGCTGCTGGGATCAGCTAAAACACAACTTTACTTTTGCAAGTTCGGAGTTATTGTTGGAAATCTGGCCCCCTGACCTCAACATTTAATTTATTTTGAAGCTCTCTGGCGCCCCCTAGTGGAGGCTTTGGGAAGCACTGTTGCGAAACAGCCAGTGTGTAGTCAAGACAGTTGCGGGAAGTGCAATGTGAGGCTCATCTTATTAAGAATAGGATTCTGAAAGTGATCACATTCTATTGTCTTTGTTGTTTTAGTGAAAAATAAAAAACAGACCTGCCTAAATCTCTTGCACAGATTTGTCCACTAAAGTTATGATTCGCTGTATTCTCTGTTATGACCACTAGATGGAGCCCCAAAACCAGCAGCTCCTCTTTTCACTGAACTCATCCATCTACTTTGAATACTACACAAACACACAAGCGTAATGGAAAAAAAAAAGGCAGTTTATTGAAACACAAACCATCAAAGGAAATAAATGACTGCACGTGGTAGCTTTGATATTCAACAGAATCAATAAATAGCTGCACAGGTGGAACAGGTTGAGTTGTACTTCACATCCCATCACACTCAATGGAACATACGTCCTGATGCAGTGACAGCACGAGGTGAGTCCGTAAGAGGGAGAACACGCCACCATCTGGAGCTTCTCAAATTGCCATTGGGTCTGTGTTTACATCCAAAGAGCTGTGAGTGTTACCTCCGATACACTTTGACGAGTAAATAGAAGAAAACACGAACAAGATCACTGGTGTTGAAGTAAAGAAGGGAGAAAAATAAGGTTGGTTGGATGTATTTCCAGAGATGTCAGGAATGTACATGAGCGGATTGAGAGAAAGACTGGGGCGACTAATAAGGCTTTGTGATGACTTCCGGATGGGATGTTAGGGGTTTCTGCTTGTGGATCTCGATTGATGATAGGAGCGAAGGCGGTGGAGGGGGGGAAGGAGGGGGGGGGGTTTGATGCAGCATCACCAGGCAGACGGACTGGACGGGGGTTCAGTCTGGGCTGGCAGCTCCTAGCTGGGAGACAGAGCGGGGCTGGGCTCGGTGCTGATGTTCACCAAACACTCGCTGGACTTGAGGCTGGCTAGAGACTTGGAGCTGGGCAGGGAGGCCAGAGAGCCGCACAGGCCCAGCATGGACGGAGTGTCGTCTTTCTCTGCGGGAGAAACGGCAGCGTAAGACAGCAGCATAGCTCCGGCTGCCCACGGCGGGAACATGAGGATGAATATGCATGCGCGTGTGCATGGGTGGCTGCCTCTGAAAGGCTCCTCAGTAGTGGTGGAGCACAAATATATTCACACAGCAGCAGGAATCTGGGTACATGTTTGCTCCACTGGAGGATAAACAGCAGCTGATTTGCACACGTAACCATCAGTAACATGACATTTAAAGGAAAGTGGTGAGTGTAAACACCATAACTTAAATACAGGAATCAACACACGTTTGAGTTTGACAGGGTTTATCCTTTCAGGACATTAAATTGCTCAAATAACCATGTTTGGAGTCCTATTGTGTAAAGTTTGCATGCTTTCTCTTTGGTCCTCTGGGTTCTCTCACATGAAATCCTCACGGTGAAGAAAAACTAGATAGTTTAAGGTGGTTCTGAATATCGTAGATCATTTTCTTAGCAAAACTGCGATAGGTTTAGACTGCCGGAAAACCCTATTAAATGTCTCTCTCTCTCTCTCTCTCTCTCTCTCTCTCTCTCTCTCTCTCTCTCTCTCTCTCTCTCTCTCTCCTCTCTCTCTCTCTCTCTCTCTCTCTCTCTCTCTCTCTCTCTCTCTCTCTCTCTCTCTCTCTCTCTCTCTCTCTCTCTCTCTCCTCTCTCTCTCTCTCTCTCTCTCTCTCTTCTCCTCTCTCTCTCTCTCTCTCTCTCTCTCGATGTGGATATAAAATATCCTGATCTACTACTTTTCTCACCTGTCTGCAACATTTGGATGATTTGGGGTTTTTTTGTCTGTTGTTCACTTGTTTTCTTTCTTTACGATCTGCTTATTCCTGGATTTTTATTCTTGTTAAAATGGATAAAAGTTGTGTTTTCGGAGGCTCCAAGTACCGTTGTCGTGTAAACAGACACCCAAAACACAACAAAAGTTTTCTGTTTTCACTTGAAAATGTTGTCACGTAAACGGGGCCGAAACAAGGATGAATCCTTGCTCATCATTTTTTAGTTTTAGTCTTCGTCCCTCGTAGTGTGCGTCTCCAGTTCCTCAACAGCACTCTTCGTTTCACCTTTCTCTTTATGATTGATGATTTTTCTTCCCCATAAGTACCTTCTCTCTCTTCTGAAAAGTGCTCTATAAATAAACTGTATTGCTGCAAGTCTTTAGGGTAGTCATGAATGTTTGATGATGCATTCGTACCTGCCAAGGTCCAGGCAGCGTCTCCGTTCTGCCTCCCGTCGATCTTCTGGGAGTCAGAGTTCAGACTGACCTCAGCGGAAAGCTGCTCCAAGCTGTGGAAACTCCTCCTGCAGACCAGGTTTGATCAATGAAGTGTTTGCAATTTGATCTTTACCGCATGAATAAGAACCGTTATATACAGCAGCACAGTGCCGAGGCGTCCGTGTGAGTTTACCTGCGGAACAGTTTGACTTCGCCGCGGTTGTTGGTGATGGCGGACCACTGGTTGACCAATGGGATTGAGAGATCTTTAGAGAGGTGGGAGGGGTCACAGGGCATGAGGCCCGAGCTGAAAACACCACAGAACAAGAGGAAAATGATTGCTACAACTCAAGTCATGAATCAGACAGAGGAGAGCAACGCCCCGACAGGCTTGAGCTAAATCATTTCTTTTGTACCTAAGCGAGACATAGCCTTAATGGACGCCACAGCCTCAGGCCCTGTTTAGTTTACACAACAACTTCTTCAAGTGAAAACGAATCGTTTTTGCGTTTTCATTTCAGAAACGATTTGCATTTAGTCGTCCATGTTTTGATGTCGACGACGACGGCAGAAAAGCTGAAAATGACCTTTTCTTGTTGGGTCAGGAGTTGTGCTGTTAAATTTTTTTTTAAAAAACAAAAACAACTGAGTTTTTACAGGTGATTGTCAACTAGAAAACTACCAATTTTGATGGCTGGGTCGTCTCTCCTCTCATAAATATGATCGATCGGCAGAACAAAGCAGCCTTCTTATTTGCGTTTATACAAAGTTTTGATAAGAAGAAATCAAATAAGAGTAATTTTGATGGACACCTGACTCTGGTCCCACTGTGAATGAGTTGATTAAACGTTCCTCCACTCATTAGGCGACACCAGAAATATCAGTCGGTTGTTGCTTGTGGTCAATAAAGATTATCATTAAAGGCTTCAAATGGGTCTTTTTTTTTTTTTTTTAAAAACCAGACAATCTCCATAAACATGATTTGATGCACTTGCTGATCTCTTATTCACACTGGGTGAGATGATTAACGACACGGCGCTCACTCACAGTTGTGCCTGAAGCTCCAGGATGATAGCCTCCAGCTCCTTCTTCTCCTGCTGGCTCTGCACCGTCAGCTCCTCCACTTTGGCTCTCAGGCGCTTGTTCTCCGTCTCCACATTCTTCAGCTGCGACTCTCGCAGGCGCACCAGCTCCTCCAGGTAGCCCTGCACAGCACACGTTCACCAGGGTGAGCGGCTGGGCCCGGGGGCGCACGCAGGGAGCCCACTCGGATCGCCGCAGCTCACCTTCTGGGCGTAGACGATTTTAAACCTCTGCTCCATCTTGCGGCATTTGTTGCTCCAGCTCTCCTCGTCGGTCACCAGGGGGACGTAGGGATGCTCGGGGACGCTCTCCTCGCTGTTGCTGCTGTCCACGCTGCGCCGGTCGTCCTCGTCGCTCAGGTAGTCGTAGCTACGCGGCAAAGAGGCGTGAGTAGGACTGCGTGGCGCTCGCTAAGATCAACCTGCACCTGCCTCACCTCTGAGTGAACTTCAGGTAGGGCGTGAAGTCGATCACAGCCGTGGATTTACCGTCCAGAGTCTCACCCTTCAAGCAGAAGCTGCGTAAGAAAAGAGACTTTGATGATTTAATGGAAGCGCACAAACACACAAACACACAAACACACACACACACACACACACACACACACACACACACACACACACACACACACACACACACACACACACACACACACACACACACACACACACACACACACACACACACACACACACACACACACACACACACACACACACACACACACACACACACACACACACACACACACTTCATCACTGCATCGCCATGCCTCCCTCACTGGTTTCGCTTAAATCTGGAGAAGGTTAATTGATCATGTCTTAAAGATTTAATACTTAAAGATGACCGATCATGCTACTTTTCATACTTCAGACTTGAAATTGAAATATCTAAATCCTCACGCATTTTTAGAACTTTTGCACCTTCTGGAACTCTCACAGATTCCATAATTCCAGGTACTACAATCTCATTGTGCTGTGTCTGTGACTGTCATGAACTAGTGCGTCTGACTTTGAAAGAAACGAGAACAAATGTGGGATTTACTAATTACAACCTTCAATATATTACACAAGACGTGTGCTCAGATTGACTTGGTTTAGATTCTGGAAGTGCAATTTTCATGATTCACATATTTAAAAAAAAACAACTCTTAAAGCACAATCTCTGTTTATCTTCTGTTTGATATGCTTCTATTCTTTTTAAAGCACCTCTGAAAAAAAAAAAAAACCCACTTCTGATTAAGTGGTTCACAGCACTGAGCCGGCCCACGTCGCACAGTTGGTGCTCATAATTTCAACCAGGCCCATAAATTTTCCTCCTCAGTTTGAGAGCTGCTGCACCTCGCATGATGCTATAATTAGAATCATTTCCATTTTTTTTGTTCTTCTTTTTTTTTTTTTTAAGTATAATGAAATTCAGCTGATCTAGGACTACTTCCTTCAACACACACAAGCTTGTAATTTGACCCCGCCCTCATCAATTTGCAAGATGCTACTGAGCATGCTGTGATTGGAGCTGATGATCGGATCCACAAAAGTTGAGACAAGCTGATGTCTGGGTGTAAAACCTGACGTTTCTTATCATAGAAGCTCCTTATTCATTATTTGATCCTTTTGAGACGTTTCACATAAAAGACAATCATCGGATACCACAAATGTCATAAGTGTGAAGTTCATGGGGGACTGGGGAATAATTTGAAAATACACGTTTTAGTGCACATCACCTGAAGTCAATGGCGCTCAGTCCAATCAGCATACCGGTCAGCACTGTCGCCTCCTCTCTGAGCATAATGGCTCCGTCATCGTAGAACCGCCTGTCAGGTCAAGAGCTCGTTACGAGTTTTGTCACGGTGGAGAGAGCAAAAAACCTCACGAGGCATTACGAGGTAAAGAATTCAAGCTGACCTGGTCGTTCTGGTGTCCCTCAGGGCAGTGGACACGTACTCAGACAGACGTTTCTCCATCAGCGCCACTCGAATCCACGCCCGACCCTGGAGGGATACATCAGAAGTGTGAGTGGGAGCACAAGGCCTCGTCTCACTCTGGTCCAGTGCACAAACACACACTTGTGGCAGAGAAAACTCCCTTGCCTTGGCTCGCGACGTGCTGATGTTCTCTATGTTTTCAATGCTGGCGATGCAGTTGTTCTGCACCTTGCTGCACGCCAGCCGGATGTATTCCCAGAAACTGCGCTGTCCGTCTGAGCTGAACCAGCTTCCTGAGCCTGGTCCAAGAGAAAAAACACGGCAATCAATCATTTCTTCTGCTACAGCTACTAAAACTCTAATATGAAGTAATTGCAAATGCTGATGGTGCAATTACTCTCATTTTATGGCCCTTTGACAACTGAATTTGCTTTGACATATGTGGGAGCTGTTTGTCTGTCAGATCATATAAGAAATGTCTGGCACTAACTATTTCGTCCATCATTTCCTGTGCTCTGTGTTACCTGCAGTGTTACCTTTGAAGCGGTGGCTGAGGATGTGCTCCAGTATGGCGGCAAAGTTAATAAACTCCTCAGATGAGTCATCTATGGGCTCTGCTGTGTACTTTTCTAGGAGAGTCTTTACAGAGAATCTGTAATGGAAGCACAGATATGGAGAAGAGTGAGAAAAAAACACAACACATATTCATACAGACTAAAAGGTTTGGGCTTTCTCTCTGTTGTGTGCATGCAAAATGTACTGTATACTGTAGCCAAACGCACAAATGTACTACTGTATTTGAACAACGGCAGGGTGGCAATGGCTTTTTTTTTTTTTTTTTGGGAACCACGCCATCTTATCACACTGAGGTCACCCCAATTGTCTTGTGTACTACACAATGTACCCGTTCAGTGCTTTGGCAGTGTTACCATGAAAACAATACAATTAACCCCCTGTCTTTTCAGCCTTTGTGCACGCTGTGCTTCCAGGTCCCTTTGGGTCTCGTCTCTCTGAGGGACCGGCCGGCATCAAAGAATGATCAAATAATTCCCTCCCCCTATCTATACATTGTGGTTAGATCTATTTAGGGCAGCTGCTGCAGCTGCAGCTTGCCTTTTGACCTCACATGCTTGCCCCGCTGCGGCGCCACAGAGGGGCTTGCTATGCGGCGTGCATGTTAGGAGCCGGGATCCAGGCACAGGCTCCAGCTGACTCCCTCCGCTCCGATGGGCAACACTAGTATCACGGAGGGCAAGACTGCCCTGGCGGTGGGAAGCACCTCCATCGCCAGGGGAAAGACTACCGTCGCCTTAGGCAACTCCTCTATCTTCAGGGGAGTGACCACCACCTCCATGGGAGACTCCACCATCCAAAGGCAAAAGACGACTGTAGCTCTGGGACGGGCCAGCTTCAGCCGGGGCACCACCACCACCTCGTTCCGCAAAGCCTTGATGTCCAAGCGCAGGAACACCTAGATGGACGGGACGCCTGAAACAAGGACTAAGGCACCCAAAGCAAGCAAGAAGTCCAAAAAAGACTCTAACAATGAGTGGAAAACTACATTTTCGTCAAGCAAGACCTCCTTCACCAAAGGCAGGGTTTCTATCCTGAGGACTAAGTACGCCATCTCCTGGGGTAAATACGCCATCTCCTGGAGCAGAACAACCGTCACTTTGGGCAAAACCAGCATATCAGTGGGCCAGACCTCTGTCACCCGAGGGGAGACCACCAGCTCCCTGACCACACTGACCTTCACCCATGGGACCAAGTCCGTGTCTGTGGTCAAAACGGTCCTCGTCAGGGGCAAAGAAACACACAGCAACGTCTACTGGAATTTTCACACTTGAGTCCTGCACACACTTACAAACCCATGGATATGTCTGGTCAGTTTTAGAAGGTCAGTAGCATGAAAAGTCAATAAAACGAAAGCTGCTATGTTTTGTCGGTGGTGTGTTTGAGAAGAATCTATCAAAAAGATGTGTTGTTACTCATCTGTCACCTATTTGTATAAAGCTCAAAGGTGGCTTCCCCTGAGAGGAGATGCTAAGTGAGCTGCAGATCTAATGGGTCTGCGATCAACAGTGAGGTAACCCAAAGCCATGCTGGGTGTGTTATGCAAATGTGATAGCGAGGATATGACGGTTTACGGTGTTGACTTGGCAGAGAGGGGAAACAGATGAGTGTGTGATGTATGTAGAAACACAAGAGCATGTCTGTGCCTTTCATCCGCACTGTTCTCTTGTATATTCTGTTTGTGCAGTCATCAACGTGGTACAAATGTGTTTTATTTTAGTTTATTTTTTTTGTGCGTGTGTGTGTGTGTGTGTGTATGCCCATTATGGCGGATTGATATTGTGGCGTTTCCATAACACACACTGAACAGCAAATCCAGTTTGCCAACTGTGAAGGTTGACTGATGATACAGTGCTTATAAAAGTAACATGGCTAAACACTGCTTTGCTTGATTGATTTGTGCATAGAGCTGGGGTTTTTTTATGAGATATTCCAAGATATTATGACATTAAACATAAACACTTAACACGGAAAAGGAGCCACGCCCAGATCTGAAATAGACAAGACGGCACATAGCAGAGAGGTTGCAATCAAACCTTCCAAAACACAAGGAGAGGAACGCAATCAGCTAAGCTTTCATAGAAGGTGACACTTTCATGTATGGTATATACAGCTGTGCACACAGGGAATGTCTTACAATCAGATGGTATAGGGAACAATGGCTGAGAAGAAAGTGATGTCACCTCGGACTGTCCTCTTTGCAACAATGTCTCCTTCAACCGTCCGGTGTCGTCGTGGCGTTGGGACAATCGCTCCACTGTCCCAGTACACCCAGATAGGCTGCGGCCACCTACGGCTGCCTCTGTCCATTCACAGAGACGCATGGGTGGTATGTGGCCTTCCAAAGCCCACGTAGGCCAGCTCAACGAAGGCATTATGCCACACGGGGGTCGCGCTGTCCACGCTTAGCATTCTGGTCTGCTCTGGATCGTAGCTCATGTTACTACTACATTCGAGGGCTTGCAGAGCAGGGCGTGCATGAGCGTGCGATGCTTCACGTCGAGTGATTCCCGAACCCCCCCGTCGAATCTGGGTCAGGAAGACAAGCTTCTCCCCAATGGGCAACACCAGCTTCACAGAGGGGAAGACGGCCTTAACCCTGGGCAACACCACCATAAAGAGGGGGAAGAGCAAGCTCGCCCTGGGGAACTCCTCCATCACCCGGGGCAGGAGCACAACGTCTCTGGGCTCCTCCACCATCACAAGTGGGAAGACCAAGATCTCTCTGGGGAGCGCCTCCTTCAGCAGGGGCTCCACCACCACTTCGTTCCGGAAAGCCTTTTTCCCCAAACGCAAGACGCTCTAGATGAGGGGGGAAAGCGTCACGGGGTGGGGGGACTGGCACAAAATGTCACAGGGAAGCAGCGATGTCACAGAGAACATAGGGAGGCCACGTCGGCGTGTGCATGGGGTCTTATACGACTGGAAACTGGATTAAATTTACTTTTGGAGCTTTGACTTTGTTTGGTCATGACGGATTTACCACGGAAACAGGTTAGTGGCTTCTAAAGTCTCTCTGATTGTGTGTCTTGCAAAGAGTAAGTAGATCAATCAAGTTTGATCTTTAAGCATCTGGCTCCTGATACTTTGATGCTTTTAAAGATCGAGTAGATTAAGGATGGGCAACTGTCACAAAAATATTATCCTGACAGCCAACCGTTGCAAAACTGTGAAAGGACACGACAAAGATATATTAGAAACATGGCTGCCAATTAACCTGAATGTTATCACACAGATTTCATATGATGGGAATAATTGAAATTCAAATATGGTTAAAATGGCTTCCCTTGTAATATACTGTGCGAAAGAAATGATGTATTACTTTTTCTGAAGAATATTTAAAGGGGCCACACATTGCCAATAAATGCAATAGATTAATCTACATTCCAATGTATACCATTGCAAGAGGTTTTTCAGTAACATTTCTGTAAATAAAATCCATAAACTCTGATTGATTTGAGGTCAATCAGACCAGAAGTTTTAATGGAAAATGTGATATTCCGTGAAAAATCAAAGAATAGAACCGAGTAGTAATAGTTATTTTGGTTGCACTTCCATTGATGGAAGTTTTGAATTACTGCCTGTCAAATGTTGGGAAAACCACCAGCGTTTCCTTGGTCCCACCGGGCAATGAGTAAGCTCCAAACTCTAACAGGAGCAAGTTGAAGACGGCCTCCCTGACCCGAGAAGGCAAACATATCTCGAAAGAAACGTTCCGGGCAGATGTTGATGTAACCGAAGTGCTTTGATGTGAAGGAGGGAATTGCTGACGTGCCTCAGATGCAAATGGTTGGAATGGAATAGCGGCACGCTCTTGGTACGATTTGACACTGAAAAACAACGAGCCGATACTGACAAGCGTCCTTTGTGCCCCCTTTCGCTCTGCCTGGATCTCTGCCAAGCCCACTTTCAGCTTTCTTCAAATGCCCTCTTGTTCTGTCTCTGTTTGCCCCGCTACTGTACTCTTTACACAACAGTGTTTGATCTGCGTAGCAGAATTTTACATACTTTCACACTCTAACCCCAACATAAACATTTCCCTGACTCCTCTCTCTCTCTCTCTCTCTCTCTCTCTCTCTCTGTTTTTTCTTCCTATATCTCCCTCTTCAGTCTTGGCATACCCAGCAGGATCAGATGACACAGGCGGACTCCTCACCGGCTGCAGCATTTTGCAACACCAGCCAATGCTGTGTTTATCATCCTGGACTGTTGGGGGGGAAGAGGTGGTGGTGATGGTGGTTGGGGGGGGATGAATATTATGATTTGAAAAAAAAAGAAAAAAAAAAAAGCCACAACTGAGTAACAAATGCAAAATGGGATCTGGGTGTGTCACTCTCTCACCGGTCCCCTCTGTGAACCAGCGTCTGGGTGAAGTGTTTTCATGGTCAGAGGAGGTGCAGAGCGATCAGGGCGAGAGTCGGGACAGTGAAAGGCGTTGGGGCTGAGGAGTGCTGAGTGCGAATCGGTGATCTGAGCGTTCACGAGGAGGGAGGGAGGGGCTGAGGTCAACAAAGGAATGTGATAACGGTGAGAGAGCAGGGCCAACCAGCTAATGAGCCGCACTTGATGGAATCGTTAAACTAGATTCAAAGATTCGTATTCCAATGAAACAAGCTTTTTACAACCGCGCCGCGTAGAAAACAAGGAAAAAAAAAAAAAGACAGGCCACCCACTCGCTGAGGCACGCCTGGGAGATGTGAATGTTATTTGTGTTCACGGCAGCATTTTTATCCCACACCTCCTCTCCAGCCATACCACGGAGGAGCCGAGATTCTCCCCCTCGTCATCCCCTCCTGTTCGCTCTGTTTACAGGAAGCAACATCTCACTCTCCTTATCTTATTCTTCCCCCCTCAGGTTCACCATGCCCGCAGCAGCGCTGCTCCTCCAGGCGCCCACAGCCAACAAAAACACTCACTGGGCTAGTAAATCTGGCCTGTGGGCCAATCCCCACCAGCACCTACGACAGGTTGTCACAGTGAGATCAGGGGAACAAAGTTAGCCTGATGTCAACAATGCAAAGATGCAGCGACACCGCTTCAGTGGAAATATCAGTCTTTTCATTTCATTGATATCATGGTCAAAAGTTGCAACTGATATCCCCTTTACTTTTATTCTAAATGCGCCACAACACAAAAAAAGAAACCCCCATTGTTAAAATTCCTTTTTTTTGTCTTTTTCTTATTTTTCTCTCATCATTTTTTCATTTATAGTCTCAAGTGTATCATTAAGTGACTTCCTAATGCCCCCCCTAGAGCCCCTGTGCACAAACTCGTCTCATAAGTGATGCTCATGTCCAATCGTGTTGAGCACACATGCGTATCATTTGCTGTCCACACTGTAAGTGACTCCAGTTTAAATCCGGACTGGGACGCCTGTTGATGAGTGAAATAATCAAGGAACGTGAAACAAACCGATGTGAACTCTGTGACCCCGAATCTGAACAGAAACAAACCCCCCTTTGTTTTCTTTTTGACGTCCCACCTGGCGACGTCAAGGTAAAGGTTAATCTCTGTGTGTGCTGATTGTGACTTTAAAACGTGTGACGGGAAAGAGGTCAGACTTTCTATAAATGAATATATACACGTACCGATGTGTTAGGGTAGATCGAAGCTTGGCCCGGTGTACTAATCGAGCACTAACCGTCATTTAGCCACTGTAGCCCGGCAGCAGTTTGGCTGCGTCTCAGTTCTTGATCCTGGATGTTAGATTCCGGTTCTGGCCTCGAACGCGACGTCCAGCCAGCCTCAACTCACGACCAGCTGATACAGGACCTCTCCCCAATAGAGACTGTGCCGTCACGCATCGAGTACTTGAATCAACCGGCGGCGCGGGAAGGTCGGAACCTGCCACGAGCGAGGACATCGAGCCCCGCCCCCCCCCGAACCTGAACCTAATCATAGTCAAGTTGTTTATTAGGAACCAGAGAGAAACTGTGTCTTTGAGCATTACTGAAGCTGTTTGTAAAGGTTTATTTCTGTCTTGTCCAGATTGTTTGTCATTAAAATGCGATTAAAACAATAAAACCTGTCTTTGCGCAGTCGGGACCAGCAAACAAAGGTTTCTTTTGTGCCCCTGCTAATCTGTCTCTGTGTAAGTCCTGTGAGAACTTTACTTTTCTTGCAATGCTTTGTGTGTTGTTGTGTTGTTCGCCTCACTGTTCGTGCCACTAAAACTCAAGACGGGACCTGGGACAGAAAGGTACTGGAATAAAAAAAACAAACAAAGAAAAGCCTGGCTATGTGTGTGGATGTCGTCATTTTGTTGTCTTTTGTGGGTTCAGTTCATTTCACGTACAGAGATGAATTTTGAGGAAACACTCAAGAGAAGAAAGTCCCCGAGAGTATCTCTCAAAACACAAAGGGTAACGCGCCGACATCGAGGAAAAAACTAAATTGACCCCACATTTTGTTTTTTGTTTCTAGATTTTTTATCCCAAAATTTGATGGCTTACTGTAAAACTCTTGAAAATGAAAACCAGGTTATAGCAAACCATGAGAGGGTGCTTTAAGACAAAAGGCTTGGTCAAGTTATCTGTTGTCCAAGATTGTTAAATTCCTAGTGAATTAATAAATAAGCAATTTGTGGTCATAACTTCGAACTCAAAAGCCCATAAACTATTTATTGAGATAAAATAAATAAGTCAATTTACTGATATGAAGACTGGATTCAAATGCAATCCAGGCGCCTCTAACCCCTACCTTTTGCAGGTAGCAGAGCAGTTAGAGGAACAAATCTCAAAGCAAAAAGGCATTAATCATTGTGGCAGAGAGGCGATTAAGCCCTGATGTGAATCAGGTGTGTTGTCTCACCTCTCTGCCCATAAAGGACGAGCCGCCCTGACACACGGGGTGACAGGCAGGAGACGCAGGCATGACAGCGGCTGAGAGAAGCAGTTTGTCTGTGTGAGTTTTTGTGTTTGTTTTGATTTATTTAGATAAAAATAATTATGGTTCTGGAAAGCTGTGACTCGGCGTCTCTGTGGGTGACACTGGCGGTGGCATGCTCTACTGCCACAATCATCTACATAAGTGTTTGTATTTATCACTAATCATGTCATTAACTCTGGAAAATAATAACTATTAAAGTACACATAGCTATATTTCCTTTGTATTTCATAAAAGGCTTTCAAAACACATATTGTCTGTCATGTGAAAACAATTCTTATATATTTATTTTGTCCACATTTGAATCCATGGAGAATGCAATAATTGCAGAAAAAAAATCCTTCTGTTTTTCTATTCACAGTGAACATCTTCCAATATGGCATCACTGATTGAAATCACAATGTTTTTTCTTATTGTGAGACGTATGAAGAAGTTTCACCCATTTTCATTGGAATTCTAGACATCCTGATCAAACTTTGCACATCTCAACGCGCAGAAGCAGTTTAACGAATTTATCATTGTTAGTTTTAAGGCTACAGGAAAACGGCGAGTTGAGGGTCCACTCGGATCACTCACACTTACAGACAGTGATTTATTGGAGCCATATAAAGGCCGCACATCAGAGTTCATTACCCAGCTTGATGGAGGAGGAGGAAGAGGCAGAGGAGGATGGAGAGCCTGTGTGTGTGTGTGTGTGTGTGTGTGTAGGGAGGAGTCCTTGCACTGCTCCCAATGCCCTTGTCCCATCCAGGCGTGATGGGCGAGGATGGAGGAGGACGCCTGCTGCCTCCAGCTGACAGCAGGAGCACACAGCTCTGTGAGGAAGATGTAGAAGATTCCTCCTGATGACTTTCCAGGAGAAAGGTAAACATGCAGACCGCCACTGTGCTGATAGGATTTCATACACTGCTCTCAGGGAAATGAAGGCTATGGAGGAGGATGATGATGATGATGATGTCACGGGGAGTGTGAAGGTGAACACCTGCTTCCTCTTCCTCACTGTCATCTAGATGTCCCCGGTAATCCTGCTGCCCGGCTGGATTAAACCCCTCCACCCTCCACCCAGCCGCCCACCGCCTCGGTGTCGTGATGTGTACCTGCA
Organism: Lipophrys pholis; assembly: GCF_963383615.2. Classification (NCBI taxonomy): domain Eukaryota; kingdom Metazoa; phylum Chordata; class Actinopteri; order Blenniiformes; family Blenniidae; genus Lipophrys; species Lipophrys pholis. The sequence continues at coordinate 18,754,069 of NC_137647.1, read as the reverse complement.
GACTGTAATGAGGTTTTTCCGCTCCACGCCGACGCTCCGGGCGGACGCCTTCTTCGATGTCAGACCCAGAGCCATGGCGGAGTGAATGCAGCCCGGCTCCATCCAGCGGCGGCCCCGGGGCCTCTTCGGGATCCGTGCCCAGGCCAGGACCTCCAAACTCCCGCTGTCCTCTGCGGGGAGCCACGGATGCTGCCGGGGGAGGAGGAGGTGGAGGAGGCGGAGGCGGCGGCAGCGGCCGAAGAGGAGGAGTACAGGACCAGCGTCCTACAAAGCACACATATTCACACGAAGTTCCGGCGTACGCCTTCAGAATAAAAGCATCCACACATTTACGACTTCCGTGGGGCGGAACTCTTCCGGTTTATTTCAGAATAAGTTAGATAGCGCGAGCTTTTGTTTTTAAACGCCTTCAATAATATTAAAAACCCAGCAACATGAAAGTCTATCTCCAAATCAAAGTAACAGCATTTTTACTTCAATAAATCACACAAACAATGTGGATGTGTGACACACCTAAAAGTGTCACCACATTTATTCATCTCTAATTGTAAGTAATTATTTATAATTTCCTGCATTTGCATCATCATGGTTATTTTAGAGGGATAGATGGTCCACTTAGCCTTCATTGATGCTCATTAAATCTATCATTTACAGGTCAGTATGTTTACAGTGGCTTGGAAGCACAAAACACCACAAACAAAAAACACTACAAAATAGAGAAAACAATACCAAATCCAAAAGTCAACACCAAATAGAGAAAACATTAACAAATCTAAAAAAAAAAACACCTACAAAATAAGAAAAAATAAAACACCTACAAAATAAGAAAAAATAAAACACAAAATCAAGAAAACACTACAAAATAGAGGAAACACTGCGAAATTCACAAAACAGTGGAAACATCAGGGACCTGTATGCACTTTCCTTTTATAGATCAGAGTCCATCTGGAAGGGTGCGCATGTTCATCTCCCGCCCTCAACACGCCCACATTCTACCATAAATGGTTTCTCAGTGCTGCCCTCTGGTGGTTGATAGGTTTTCTACAGCACAACTGCTTTCTCAGTGCTGCCCCCTTGAGGTTTATAGCTTTTCTACAGCACAACTGGTTCTCAGTGCTGCCCCCTGGAGGTTGATAGTGCTGCCCCCTGGAGGTTGAGAGCTTTTCTAAAGCAAAACTGGTTCTCAGTGCTGCCCCCTGAAGGTTCATAGCTTTTCTACAGCACAACTGGTTTTCAGTGCTGCCCCCTGGAGGCGCCGAGGTTTTCAACAGGTTCTGAGTGCTGCCCCCTGGAGGTCGTTGGCACTAATTGAGAAGCAGTTGTGGTGTAGAAAACCCCATTTATACTGTAGTAATTGAGAAGTGATTTGCAGGAGTGGTCAGCGGCTGGCTCCCTAGTTAATACACACTCAACTGTTAAAGTATAATTTGCTCATAACAAGTGCAAAGTTACCCGTCTCTTGGACTGAAGATTATTTTAAATACTGTAGTATTGTGTTGTTAGCCTGGAGCTTCCATGTTATTTTCAGACACTTTCGCTGCACCATCATCAGCCCAGAATTTAAATCTGGGGTCTGCCCTGCCTGGCTGGAAGTCATCATTACCAAAAAGTGGTGTCTGTCCAAGCATAGGAGAGCGTTTTCACGGCTTCATGCGATTCACCCAACCGGTTAGTTGAACCAACTTCTCTCAGGTCTAATAAGTGATATCAGTGCCTGATAAAGTGAGGTGGTATTTGTGATTGGGATCAAGAGAAGGGAAAAGTGCCTTTCAAACCTCTTCTCCACTGGATTAAAGACCAAAAGAAAGAATCACAAGAATTGTGGCTTTTTTTTTTTTAATCAAAGATGAAATGATGGTTCTGCTGAATTTTCTTCTTCTTTAAATGGATGCGTGAACAGGACAACATGGTTACTGCTGGAAAGGATGCAGTCCAACTGAGACACGTCTGGCGGGAGTCTCTCACTAATTGTCCTCCGACTCCTCCTCTGCCTTCTGGGGTCGTCACAGGGAGGAAGTAGCACTGTGCTTTTCCCCAGCCCCTGCAGCCATTCCTGTATGTGGTGTTATTCTGAGGGCGCAGCTGGATCTCCTTCTCTTTGATCCTGGAGTGCAGCGAGAGCAAAGAGGATACCTGGAACACACCACCACACAACGAGAAATGGACTTTTAAAGGTCAAATGTTGTTGGTCCTGAATTTCAGCCATGAGAACATCTTGGACTTCTGACACCTGTGTGAAGTTGTTGAAAATACGATGTTTCTGGGTCTACTTCCGGCCAATGCCGGGGAGATCAGTGTTGCCAGATTGGGCGGCTTTCTGCCCAATTGACCTTCCCATGTATTGAAGCTGCAGCTCAGGAGGAGATCTTACCTGAGTCACCGGCTTTTCCCCACCACCTGCAGCCATTGGACCAGGTGATGTGAGCGGGCAGATGCAGCTGGAGCTCCTCATCTCCTGGCGTCTGTGTTAAAGCAGCAGGAAGAAAAATTTGAGTTTCCATCCAGCTGCTGGTGAGGATACTAGAGGTGAAGCTCAGCCCTGACTGTCGTGAGTCTCACCTTCAAGAGCTTTAGAATCCTGCTATTGTCAATGGCATCCCTGTTATTTGTCTCAGGCACAGTGTCTTCTGGCTGATAGTCCAGCTCTCTCTGGTTGTGAGGATCTAGGAGGGACACACTTGGTCCCACCTTGGTCGAGAACACCAACAAGCAGGATGAGGACAGCCCACCCCACTACTGTCCTTGAACTTTCACGTCCGTCTCCGGACCGGGTTGGTCCGAACCAGTCTGGGGTGACCGACGGCACCTTGTCACATGGATCCATTCCATTCTGCTTTTCCTTTCACCTGCAGGGCTGTTCTCGTCCCCACCAGCATCTGGTGTGGACCTGTCTAGGAAACAAAGACTCAGACAGACACTTGATTAATACATAATCATAAAGGCTTCGGCAGTCTCCTGGACACCTGTAGATGAAAGTCGCATATGTAGTCACATAGTCCCCAGTCCGTTGTAGAGTCGTGGCAGTTTTAAGAAATGGTAAATCAAGAAAATACAGACATGGTTCACTTTGGACTGCTGCGTGAGTTCAGAGCTTTCAGTCACGTACACAGTGACTCTAACCTTCCTTCAAATGTTAGTTGCCATTCTTACATCCGTTTTTATATTTTGATAAGGGCAGTTGGGGTTGGTGGTGAGTGCGTTCGTGTGTGTGCGCGTTCATGTGAGTGTTTATATTTTATTTCACTGTTTTTATTGTATGTGAAGCACTTTATATAGCACCTTTTCATACAAAAACATTGCAGCGCAAATAAAGTTTGATTTGATTCGTGTTTATTTGGGTATTGGGTCATTTCCTTCTTTGGGCTTCTCACCACAAAACAATTCAGATAATCAGGATTGTGATAACCAACAGGGTGATCAGGCCTGTTCAGTTACCCCAACCCCGACGCTGAAATGCTTTCTTATAGCATCTATGTTGTTGACTCTACATAAACAAACACACAAACAAACAAATAATATTTAGCATTGACAAGTAATTATCTCAAATTGTCAATCCCTGGACGATTTGGATATTAATTGGCATTGTTCATGTTCTGTCCTCCATGTGTGGCTCAAGGACCGACACATGGAGGAAAAGATCATTTTCCAAACAGGACGACCACCAGGCCACAAGCCAGCCCTCGAGTCTTGTGCACACCCTTTAATGTGACACTGACCTCTCTCAATCATCATTGAGAGAAAACTTCATTTCTTTCCGCACTCCCTGTATCTCAGTAGCAGCAGTATTCAATATGTGCAAGAGTGCATGTGGCACGTAAACTACACGATCGTGTGCAAGTACAAGTAGTGAGGATTTATCAATCATAGTGGCAACAGCAGCCACTGATCTTAAACATGGAGGCATGCCGAGGACCACTGGGGAGATACGAAGAGTAATAATTGACAGGATGGCATGTGCTCCATGTTTCTGCACCACTATCCCTGTTGCTACACCCTCCTTTTCATGCACGTGAAGATGGAACAGCTGATGATGGTTTCAGCTCCACCTTGGCTTGCCGGACTAACGCTTGGTTAAGTTTCTGAAAGGCTTCCTGCATTTCAGCCGTCCACTCTGGATGCAGCTCTCAAGACAGAAGCCATCCAGCTGCAGATACCTCATAAAGACGTCTCAGTACCAGTGATGCCGGTCACGTGTTACTATCATGTTAACTCTCAGCTTACTTGTTACTAAAAAAAGTGGTTATATAACACGTTACTATTTCTAAACCAGTAATCAGATTAAAGTTACTTGTCCAAGTCACTGTGCGTTACTATGGTAGCGTCCAGCAGGACTCCACTCTCAGCCAATCACACTTCAAGTCACTCCAACGAGTCGTTCAGGTAACAAAAGAATTGGAACCAACCATCGTCATTAATAAACCTTAACACTGCAATAAGCCCCCACCCTTTTCTAAATCAATCAAAGACTTTATTTGCCCCCAGAAGGGGGGCAATTAAAAGGTTGCATAGAGCAGGCAGTGCAAATAAATAGACAAAAAAGGCTCGTTTCCACCGCACAAAAGTGCAGGGAAGGAACGGAGCGGTTCGGAGCGCTACGGCAAAGCAGACCCCCGTTAAAATGTAGGCGGAGATATGCCGATATGCAACGTTGCAACAGTGATCTCAACCGGGCGACAAATCTGGACCTTATGAATCCTCTATTGTTAATTACAAACTCCGCTTTGCACCAGGAATTTATTAATTTTTTTGCAGCCACAGAGCTGCAGCGGCAACTTCCATGTTGGTTCCTAGAGAGCGAACGTCGCCCCGGCTTTGTGACACCGGAGCCACTCCGGTGTCACAAAGCCGGTTGGTGCCGGTGTCGCGCCGCTGGTTGTGACGGCTGCAACTTCCGCATGGAGGCAGAGATGGCGACGCCAGGACAGCTGGCAGGTTCCAGCGTCGGGGAACCGAAGCTCCGGGCGGCACGCAATGGAGCACCGACCAGCGACGTGACGAGTGCACTCGGTAGTGCATCGGTTACGGCCGTAGCGTCTGCTCCCGAGTCCCGGTCTCCATCCTGCCTCGCGTCAGCTCTTTGGGGACCAACATGAAAGTTTCTCAGCAAAAAACAAAACAAAACAAAAAAAACAACCATTGCAAAGCTGAATACGTTAACAGAGGATTCGGACAGCAGACATATTAAAATATTGAGGGCGTGAAGTAAATCACCAATCACCCTGTTCCATGGTCCGGAGTACCCCGACAGAGGGGGAGCGGAAAAGCCTCCCCCTTTGGAGTGGGATTCTATGGAAAATTCCAAATTTCTGCGGTGGAAACCCGAACCGTAACAAACTATACAAGTACATTCCCGCACTTTTTGTCCGGTGAAAAAACACCTTTAGTGCAACAGACTACAAATACATCTCCGGGTAAATAAAACCAGTAATCGTAAAAATCTAACAATAAAACCACGAGTCAGATATAAATACAAAGAATGAAGGTCAAAGGTTAAATATGTATCAGCAGGAGGCCAGACCCCATGGGGCCGCCCTGCGGCGGTGCCGCGAGCCCTACTGTGCCGGGAAGCCACCCCTGCCGCCGCAATCCATCCCACAGCCCCCCCCCCCCCCCCGCGCAGAACCCATCCGCCCGGGATACCTGATACCTCGATGGCGACTGGACATCCAGGATGGTCTCCCTGAGCCCCAGGTTGTCCTCCAGCCGGTCCACCTCCGATGACATGGCGGCCACAGCTGACTGGAGGTCAGCGTTGTCCAACTGCAGCTCATGCATCTGCTGATGCATACACTCTAGGCATGGAGCATAAAGCTTGTAATTATTTGTAACTATATACTTGTGGCAGTCAGGGGATGAAGCCCCTGATGTGCCCTGACAGGCCCCAGACAAGGCTGCAAAGTGTGCAGAGTGTTGTGTGAGGTTAGTAATTCGTTTTACCAATTTTTAATTTTGGAAAATTTTACTAAAACTTTGGCAAACTCTGAATCTGTCTCCATTAATTTTACCACTTAAATTTTATAAATTTAAATTTTGGTGGCCTCTGTGGGTGAACGAGAGGGTGACTTACAGCGGCTCCAGAGAAGACAGCTGAGGAGACCTTCTCTCGGCTGCTCATGGACTTCCCCTGGCTGCAGTGGGAGCCCTTGCCCAGCAGAACCAGGAGGTGATAGAGGCTCTGCTGCTGCCGAAGGGGATGCAGGGACGAGTCCTCGAGTCTCCTCTGTACCGGCAGGGGGGGTACCAGAGGATTGTTGTGCCCCGACACCGGTGTTGTCGTACTGATCCAAGGAGGAGTAGGAAGCGCACCCACACGAGCAGGACGCAGAAGATCCCCGCACCTCGGAGGAGGACAACACTTCGAGGCTACGGAGGACGCAAATCGCTGACGGTCAGCATGGAAGTCACGGTGTGCCGGAGGACCGTCTCCAGGGGAGGGAGGCAGCTACCTCACCGTCCTGGGGCTGGTCGCTGTAACCCCCACCTTCGCTGTTGCCGTCCGGTCAGGCTCCAATCCCAGCTCCGTGGAGAAAGTCGGGGAGTCGAGGGGACGGCGTCAAGGCGGTTCCGCACACCCCGGCAGCAGCTAAGGCAGGGGCCACAGTGACCAGCCCCAGGACGGTGAGGTAGCCGCTGCAGGGGGGGCACGGGACCTCCTCCACGCCTTCCCGTTGAGACCCCGGTTCTCCACGGAGCCGGAATTGCAGCCGGACCGGAGCGTCCCGGCTCTCCTCCCCCCAGAGACGGTCTGCCGGCACACCGCGGCCGCCATCCGGACCGTCATCGATCCGCGCCGGTCCGCAGCCCCAGAGCGCCATCGTCCACCTCGGCACAGTTCTCGGCCGCACCACGTTCGGTAGATACACCACCTCCAGCTCCAGAGAAACGGTACGGCACCAACAATGAGGGGACACCACGATCGTCCAGCGCACGCCACCACCGTGACACAGCAGGGACAGGAAGAGGCGCCCCATGCTCCCGTGCAGCAACAGGAGAGCGTCCATCGGCTCCAGGTCCTGCTGGGCGGGCTCCCACTGCAAACCGGGGAAAGTCCACGACCAGCCGAGACAACTTCTCCTCAGGAGCCGCTGCACGTCACCGTCGCGTTCACCTGCAGAGGCACGGAGACAGATTCAGAGTTCGCCAAATTTTCAATAATCAAATTAAATACTAACCTCACACAACACCCGGAACACTCTACAGCCCTGGGTCTCGTGAGTGCGACTGTGGTTGATCTTTTATAGAGCGGTGGCGCAGTGATTCACATCAGGCCTTAAGGTGAAAGCCGTATCGCTTCATCCCGATCCGACATCGGGGCACTACAATCTATTTACAACATTGCAAAGATATATCAGTCCTGACCTAGATGTAAAAGTTCTCCATTTGTAATCCCGCAGTTTTTGTTTAATCAGTGTTTATAGTCGGCACTATTTTCTTCAATATCAGCGTAATGATATTGTTGTTAAGCGTGCTGCGGTTAGAGTCACGTGTAACCTGCTGGTCCAATAGGAGAGCGTAACGCATCCAAGATGGCGGTGGCTGGTATTTTAATTTTTTTTTATTAATACAACGTACAAAAGGTGACATTAACATAGCAAGAGGCTTGAGTTATGTATGCCTACAAAAGTCGGCCTTTCACATCAGTCATTTCAGGTATACAAAAAACGAAAAGAAATACAGAAAGAGAGAGAAAGTAATTCTATAATGCAATTTACAGATCAAATTCAATACAGAGTTCTTTGGTCTTCACAGCTTTGGAGTTGGTGCAGTGCTTTAAAGCGATTATATGTGATGACAGCAGTGATTTGAATACTATGAGTTTAGGTTTCTGGTTGAAAAATTTAGAGCAGTGTATATGATATATGATAAATTGCTAATAATAAGATCAGGTTTATCTCAAAGGATTTTTTTGGAGGGATGTTTTTTCCATAAATACCAAAAATAACATATTTTGCTTCAAATTGTATGTCCATATTAAGCTTTCCAGTTACAAACAAACATATGTTGTTCCAGAACATCTGAGTGTAAGAGCAGTCCCAAAACAAATGGGTGATTGATTCTTCAGTGTTAAGACAGAAAGAGCAGAGGATCTACATTCAGGCGATATTTTGAAATAACTCTGTTTACAGGGTATTTCCTGGGCAGTAGCCAAACACAGTTCCAGTCTATGTCGAGGCGGTGGCTTGTATAGATCTTACAGCAGTTCAGAGGAGGAAAAGAAGACAAAAACCTTTAAAAATCCATCAACCATGTGTTATATGGCCCTGATATCAGTAAAGATAATACATAACTTTTGGGTAAAATGATGGGAAATGTTCTGAAACTGTGACGAAAGATGACTTTGTTTGAGTGGTGAGAGCAAGACCATAGTGGAAATCTATAAACACTGCATCAACATTGACATTGACAATGTTCCAGAAGATGCTGGGCTTCATGCAACATGCTACAGACGATTAGTTGATAGAAAGCTGTTGGATTCCGCTGAGAAACATACAAGAGAGCCTCCAGATGTTAATGAAACACAGAGAGGTGAAAATGCTGAAACTCCGAGAAGAAACTCTGGTCCAAGACGGGTCTACCTATTGTTTCATCTGGTCCTGGTCTGGTTGGGTCTACCTATTGTTTCATCTGGTCCTGGTCTGGTTGGGTCTACCTATTGTTTCCTCTGGTCCTGGTCTGGTTGGGTCTACCTATTGTTTCCTCTGGTCCTGGTCTGGTTTGGTCTACCTATTGTTTCCTCTGGTCCTGGTCTGGTTGGGTCTATTTGTTGAAGAAAGGTTATAAGAAATTTGAAGGCAGAAAATAGCAAAGAAGGAGATAATAAGCTTAATCTCCTTTTTAAAAGGTTTTTTCTTTTGACTCTCAAATCTCACATTTTCATTTTGAAGGTTTCCCAAAGACAAAGATTTGAGGCAGAAGAGGGGGGTGGCTTTGAGGAGGAAAGATTCACTGACTGAGTTCTCTGTGGTTTGCAGGGAACATTTTAAACTGGATGAGTTCATCCTCCAGCTTCATCTTCCCCTTCACCTCCAAAGAGTTGTGTGTGTATCTGGTCTTTCGTAAATTACCTATCACCGATCAAAAATCTGAACATTCTGTTATTGTTTAGTCCAACATGAACATCAAAATACACCAAACCATGTGTCCTGTATCAGAACTACATGTATGATGTTTGCATACATTTTATTGTGTCCAGCCGAAGTAATTTATCACCGGTTCCCAAAGATCAGTAAACTGATCAACTTTCAAGTTGAAGTTCAAGGGCTGTAATCTTCTCCATACAGTATATCCTCCTCAGACTCTCTTGCCATTGTTCAAGTGTGGGGATAAAAATATTATTTTCAAACCTTGAAACTATCCAGAAATGCACTCTGTGCACTGTGGCATGTTCTGATATTAGAATGCTCCAAATTGGATAAAAACTGTAGTCAGAGAAGTGAGCCAAAAACACACAAAGAAGACTGGGAAGTGATTGCGCGATTTATTCCAGCATTCACACAATTCTCTGTAAATGTCTGTAAAGAGACTAAAAACGAGGTACCTCTCCTGGATCGGATACTTTTTTTATTGGTATCTCTCCGGGACAGCAGGAAATGCTGTGGCTGCAGTGTTTCCTCCCGGACTGCAGGCGGCGCTGTGGCTGCACTCGTCCCTGACAGAGGGGCCAAGATGGCGGAGTCAGAGGAGCAGAAACCCGCATCCTGCACTTTTCTCTTCAAAAAATCCACCAAAAAATTCAGTGGACGGAAGAGAAAAGCAAGCGACAGCGACAAAGGTACAACTTTAACGCTTATGACACCTTGCTGTGGGTTTTTGAGGCGCGTAATTCATCCTTGTTGATGGTGTTGCGGCAGTTTCGTTCACCTCTGAACACAAACAAATGTCTCTCATTCTGCTACAACAGTGATAATACATCTGAGAGGAGGCAAATATTGTTAGTCGTAATACTGAAATGAGAGGGACTTTGTGAGATGAGTGCAACTTGAGTTCAGATCAATATGAAAAACACCACATCCGAAACCACGTCGGTCTATTATTGGCTCGAAACTCAAGTTACAATACCGATATTTACAATATACTTCCAGTTTTTGAGATAAATATGTGTTGCAGGAGCCGTGGATCGTCATGTCAGAGGCCGAGACGTGTTCAGATGATGGTCAAAATACTTTTTAAGTAGTTTTAAGGCTTGAAGACAATCTGTCTGCTGTGGTTTTGCTGTGTATCGGATCAGAAAACACCTTTTAAAAGCATTTGGCAGATTAAGAGACAGTTATAGGGAACCAGCATATGCATGACCAGTCAAATCTTTGGACACACCATCTCATTCAATTTTTCTTTTTAATTTCTTGACTTTTTACATTCTAGATCCTCCTTGAAAGCATCAAAACTATCAGTGGGCACATTTTGCACCTTTCTCTTTGCTAAAAAATATCTCAAAACATGTTTTGTATTTTAGATTCTTCAAAGTAGCCACGATTCTCTTTTATTACTGTTTTGCATACTCTCAGCTTTCTGTGGATGATCTTCATGAGGTCGTCACCTGAAATGGTTTTTCCAACCGTCTTGAAGGGGTTCCAGAGAGGCTGAGCACTTGTTGACTCTTTTGCCTTCACTCTGCGCTCCATCTCACCCCAAACCATCTGGATTGAGATGAACCAACCATGCATGTGGAAACCGTTGTCCACTCGCCATTTCTGTGTCGTACAAACATATGACGGTTGGAACCAAAGACCTCAAATCTGAACTCATCAGACCAAAGCTCACATGTCCACTGGTCAATCTATTCCTTGTGTTTCTCGACCCAAAACAATCTCTTCTCCTTGTTGCTTTTTCTTAGTTTTTTCTGGACTGACTGACCTTCGGTTTTTAAAGTAATGATAGGCTGTCGTCTTTCTTCTCCTGGCTGATTGGTTCTTGCCCTAATATGAATTCTAAGTTGTCAGCAAGGGCTTAGGAATGCGTTTAACATGGGAGGAGGTGGGGGGGTGATGACACATATTGGAAACCTGACCGATTCATTAATAGTTTAATCAGAAATGTCAAAAATTAACTACACCGCAAACCACCCAGAAAAAAGCACTTCTCCCTCTTTCTCCTGAGCAAAATGACTTGAGTCTTCGTCAAAGCATAACGATAATGTCGTCACAGGGCTGTACGCTTACTAGCATGCCAAATATTTCAGTTGCACAAAGACACATTTAGTAGTGCATGGTTTAACATGTTTTATTATAAAATCTATTTGATATCAGGGGGAAAATGCATTCACGTAGGTTGTCTGGTAATTGAAGTAAACAACTTTCTGATATAAAAAAAACAACATCAATAATGTGAAACACAAACGATTCACTTTTTAATATCAGATTAAAAGGCACAAATGTTGTGCCATGTTATGCCTCTTACTAAGACCTTAAGTAAAAAAAAATAAAATAGATTGTATAATATATAACACTCAATGCTGCAATTTGGCCAACGGAAATAAAGTCTAATAAGCAAGATTTGCTCTTCTCCAACAACTCCATATGGTTCAGTGCAAAAGTCTGGCCATCAAAAATAAGTAAAAGTGACACCTCTCACATGTAATAGACAAGCTTAGTGTCACTGACACTCAAGTGTGCACCTGCACTTTACAGCCCTACATTCAATAAATCTGCATGTCGGAGGATTTCTTCAGCGTCAAACATCAACCGAGACAAACAAAAGGTTGAAAAACGCTGCCCTGAGCCAAAGAGACTAAATGTTTTTTCCCCCCTGTCATTCGGCGCCATAAATTGCTCACATATTGACTTCTTGTCCAGTAAGGCGCCAATAAAGTCCAACGAGCTTGAACGTACTACGAGCAAGCAATTTTTTTTTTGGGAACCCTTGTAAACCATCTGCTCTTGTCTCTCCCTCACTTGGATTCGCTGCCTCCAGCTCTTGATGTCCCTGCATGGCATTCATGTATTTACAATAGACAACATTATATATAGTAATGTACAGTAACAGCATGTGACCTAAAAAAAGTCCATGTTAAGGTTTTTGTCATACAGAATAAAGACTTTTAACAGCTGATATTCAGATGTAGTATACAGGCTCATACAATGTTAACTCTGTTTACAGCATAACTTCACCTTCACAGGAAAACATTTCCCTACTTTCTTTTAAGACCTCCCCTCCAGCCCTGTGCCATCCTCTCCTCCACCTGTCTCTGTCCTCCTCCTAAACACACAGAATGTCTTCAGAGATGCAGGTCTAAGGTGCACCACTGACGGGACGCTGTGCTGCACCGTCAAAATAAAAGAACGCAAGTTAAAAATTTCAAAATGAAAGATTTTTCTCCTCCTCGCTATAATTTTTCAGTGGGACAAATGCACAGGTCTCTAATATTAGGGGGAGATACGTCCTCCCCCCGGTTCCTACGCCTATGGTTGTCAAATATAGCCGATGGCTGTGTACCAACCTGACTTCTTTGTTGGTCCCAACCCGCTTAAGAAGGCTAAAAATAAAATACCCATCTTGTAATCACCTCTGTAAATACTGGAAAACTCTAAAAAAGTGCAGTTTGAAATAATAATATTAAGCAGACTAATGTGAGCTGGCCTGCTGCTTTTCTGCAGAATAGTAATGCTTTATCCACACTTTCAAATGTGCAGCCATTTTTTTTTAGAGTTTTATTTCCTCGGGTTTCAGATGGGAGCAGCGGCGAGGACCAGAGCTCGGTGGTGCGACGAGAAAAGAAAGAAAGTCGAGTGAACCCCATGATTCAGAAGGTACGCCAAGGGGGGAGAAAAATGTGAAGGCTATAAAGTTTTAATGACGGCACGAGCACTTGTTGACTGCTTGTTCTGCGCAGTCAAAAAAGGTGGAGAGAGACACCGTGTCGTCCAGTGAGAGCGAAGATGAGAAAGGTGACAAGAAGGTCACAGTCTCTTACAAGTCCACCCGGTCAGCGGTGAGTTCCTAGCGTCCGTTTCCATTTGAATCTGTGTGCATTTAAAGGATTTCCAGAATTCTAATCTGTCCCGCATTGTGTCCATGCACAGAAACCCGAGGGACCAGAGGACATGGGTGCGACAGCGACGTACGAGCTGGACACGGAGAGAGACAATGACGCTCAGGCCATCTTCGAGAGGAGCCAGAAAATCCAAGAGGTACGTTCAGAGTCTGGGGGGAACTGAAGCTGATCTCTGATCCTACATCAGGTTGTTCCTCTTTGTTTCTTCTCCCAACAGGAGCGGGAGGGTAAAGAAGATGATAAAATCTACCGCGGCATCAACAACTATCAGAAATTCATCAAGCCGAAAGACACCACCATGGGAAACGCCTCCTCCGGCATGGTCAGGTGAGTACGGGAACAGAGCGATGCTTCTCCTCCGTCTTCACCGGAAGACGTGGTAACATGTCTGGACGTTTTCAGGAAAGGACCGATCCGAGCCCCCGAACACCTGCGAGCCACGGTCCGGTGGGACTACCAGCCGGACATCTGCAAGGACTACAAGGAAACGGGCTTCTGCGGGTTCGGGGGTGAGTGTTGTCAAGACGTTCTCAAGTGAAAATGGAAAAACTGTGTGTGTGGTTTCATTACATAGACAAATTAGAACGTCACTCGGTCACGCGCAGACCTTCGCCAACCTTCGTTTGTCTGTGCTGCTAAGCTCACCTGCTCACTGGCTGCAAACTGTGGACTGGATTTCCTGACTCATTACTCCGCGTCTCATTGAGACCTGCCTCCCTTCAGGAAATCCATTCCACGCTTTGCAGCCAGCGAGCAGAGCAGCAGCAGGGAAACACTTGTGAAGTCGTTTCAGGAACAGTAAAGGACAGACGAGGCTTCATGGATCGGAAATCTCTGCAGGTTGGATCGGAAAGTTCTGATCCATGAACTATGTTGGTATCGGAGCCCGATACTGGATCTTAATCGGCTCCATCCCTAATTTGGATGAGTAGTTTTGGGAAAAGTTGGTAAAATACATCCATACATACCAAATAATTAAAACACGCAGACGAAAACATGACCTTCTCGGCCAACTTCGTTGGCAAAGGTAACAACAGCGCCAACTTGTGGCGCGACATTCAGACTGAATAGTTTTTTTTAGTGTTTCTGCCGTTTCCGCGTAAATGGACAGTCTGGAGCTCAGGATGTTCTTCTCTTCTTCCTCCAGACAGCTGCAAGTTCCTTCACGACAGGTCGGACTACAAACATGGCTGGCAGATCGAGCGGGAGCTGGAGGAGGGCAGATACGGCGCCAACGGTGAGTTAAGGAGTGAGGGAACATCTGCCTTCAGATGTTTGCGTGCACGTGAACTCACCGTCGTGTTTATGTTCACGTCCAGATGAAGAGAACTACGAGGTGAGCAGTGACGAGGAGGACATGCCCTTCAGGTGCTTCATCTGCCGGGAGTCCTTCAAGAACCCCATCGTGACGAAGTAAGTAAAAAGGGATTTGTCTGAAGGTTGTGGATTCGTTTTTATGTGGTGTCTTGTAAGCGGGACACTCAGAACCCCAGACGTTCTGCATTTTCACTTCGAAGCGTTGTGTTGTAAATGTCTCCCAGGTGCAGACATTATTTCTGTGAGACCTGCGCGCTTCAGCATTACCGCAAGTCCAAACGCTGCTACGTGTGCAACACTCAAACTAACGGCGTCTTCAACCCTGCGAAAGGTGAGGAGGAGGAAGAGCGGTCCTCTTCTCACGTGAACGGAGTTGGAATGATTCCTTCATCTCTTCGCTTTAATTCCAGAGCTGATCGCAAAGATGGAGAAACACAACGCAGCGATGGACCAGCCGCCGTCAGACGAAGACGATTAGCAGGTCGGGGCCTCGCAGCCACGACGGGGATTTATTCAGCGTTTTAAGACAGAAGATGAAGACGAGGAAAAGGTTCAAACAAGAATAAAGTCAAAATGTTTTGGACATTTATGTTCCCCATCACTTTTGACTTCATTGTGAGCAAATTCTCATGTTTTTGTCGATTTTAGTTTATTTTTCCAACTTTATTTCCCACTTTTGTTTAAAATTGACTCTTTGAGTTTTAACCTCATTCTTCGAATTTATTCAATAGTTTTGATGTTAGTATATTTTCTGCATTTGTTTTGCTTTACAGTGAACTTTCCTCACATTTTGACTTTGTTCTCTTAACTTCGACTATAACTTCGACTTAAAAATCCTCCCGGCATCATTTCCTCAGTACACCGTAGTGCTCTCTTTGTTTGTCTGTGCAAATTTGGAATAAAGTCGTCTTTTTTTTATTAGCAGCTTCGCAGCCTCTGTGGTGAGTTCATCACATCCACCACTGAAGTGAAACAGGTTTATTGTTCAAAGTTTGACATTTGGAATCTGCCCTGCCCTCGCTTTCCAACGTACATGCAGACGAAACATTCAACTTTGACAAGTGAGTAACACCCGAACTGGATCAAAGGAAAACACTTTGGAACCAAATGTACGCCTGGAACGCAGGCGGCGAGCTCCGAGATCGTGGACATGCTGATCGATGTGCGGTGGAAGAGGTAGAGAGTCTCCTCCGGAGGTTTGGGCTGCGTCTACGTCCGCAGGTCTGACCCCATCGGTCCTTTTGGGTTTTGGTTCCAGAGGGTTTGTAACGAGAGTACGATCTGTAAACATCTGAGTGTGTGTGTGAGAGAGAGAGACAGGTCACCAGTGCAGTGCAGGGGGGCGGCATATCGAAAGAACCAAAGCGCGTGGAGAGACATCGAGAAGAGGCAAGATGGCTGCTGGTTTCTTCCTTTTGAGTTCCAGATTGTCTTATTTACAAGAGGACCGAAGTTCGTTTCATTCTGATCGCTGGGGGGGTTTCCCCGTTACAGTTCGTGTCTCTCCCCTTCGAGCCCGCCGCTGTCAGAAGTCCCAGTCGTCCACCTCCAGGTGGCTGAGGCCCGACTCCAGGCTGGCCAGGCCCGACGGAGAGTCCTGCGGCTGGGAGCCCTCAAAGCTGGTGATGGGCGAGACGGGCCGCAGCAGCTCGGGCAGCGCCTCCGAGGGCCGCCGTTTGATCTGGGGCGACGAAACATAATGTTATTCACATAACCCACTTGTGGCTCTTCAGCGGCTCCATGAAGCTTTCACATATTACGCAACTTTCATTTTAATCTCCTGGCTAAAAGTGACCTGTAAAAATAAAAGCTCGGATGGATCAAAGTCAAACAACAACAACCAAAGGTGTTAAAATAACTCGACTTTCTAAATATACATTTAAAAATGAAAACCCCAGCTAAAATGGATAAAACTGCTGAAATAGAAAAAAACCAGCTTAAACCAAATGTGAAAAGGAAAAAGCTACAAATATTAAAACTTTACAACACAAGACAGTTTTCATACATATATAAACTTAATAAACTGTTGCAGCTCGAGACAAATTTCATTTGGTGGAAAAATTGCAAAAAAGCCTGTTTTGGCCATAAAAGCTGCAGACTTCTGGGATATATCATCCTGGATCTGCTCATTTTCAAAACAAGTCATTACTTCATTTTTCACACCAGGGAGCACAGAAGAATCTAGTGTTTATATTTATAGCAAAACTGACTTTATAGGAACATTTCAGGCTCTGGGCAGTTTTTTTTGTTGGTTTTCTCCATCAGACCTGGTCCTCGAGGAGCTGAGGGCTGGAAAGGAAAACTTTCAATCATGGAAATAACTGCAGCTATGAATTAAAACTCCCTACGATGAATTTGGAATAAATACTTTTTCTTGCTTCCTTACTGATTTGCAGTTGTTCCATTTCATAGCTGCATATATTTCCTTTACGGTACAAGAAAAACCCCAGTGTGTAGCTTTAAATATTGCTATGATTATCACCTGTTTGAAGAAAGGGTGGCCGATGAGCGTGGCGGCAGATGGTCTGAGAGAAAACAAGATAGACAGTTAGTATCTCAGAACCTTAATCACAATAAACATCCCAGGACGTCAGTTCAGAAAAGTGGGCGGAGTCTTAACAACCTCTTTTCTGGGTCTCGCTGTAAACACAGCTCCACGAAGCCGTGGAACTGTGGCGAGAACGTGCGGTTGTACGGGTGACCTCCGGATGAGGAGGACGGCTCGCCGTTGGAGTGTCGGACCCCTCCGGCCGCGGGACCCTCACAGATCCCGGAGTCGGCCCCGGAGCGGGAGGGTTTCATGGACAGCTCCTCGGGCGGGATGGTGGTGGTGTCCAGAAGACACGGCACCGTCCCATTGAGCTTCTCCAGCAGCATCTGTGGACGAGGGAAGAAACCTTCTCATGACCGTGTCTGAAAACAAAGCAACGTTCACGTCCAGCTGAGCCGATCGATTAATCCGTCCATCAGTTCTTCCAGCCATTTGTTTATTCATCTGTTTGTCTATCCATCCATCTATTTATCCCGATCGTAAAATAACCTAAAATAATGGGACTACGACAGACTGTCCGCTATAAAATACAAAATCAGTATAGAACCATCAGAGCATATTACAAGTTCCTGCAAGAAGCAGCATAATATCCGATCATGTCCGACTCCTTCAACCTTCTCCTGAATACAGAAGGGAGACGGCTTTAAGGCCGAGACGCAGCGATCAGACTTGTGCTCACCTGTGTGGCCGGCATGTCTTTGAAGGGCACGTGTCCGTTGGCCAATTCGCAGGCGGTGATCCCGAGGCTGTAGATGTCTGACCGAGAGTCGTAGCCGTGCAGATTCTGCGAGAAACGATTCGAACGCGGATCAATTAGCAAGCATGAACTTCCTCTGAGCAGAACAGAGCAGTGGCAGCAGCACGGCGGAGCGTCGTACCTGCTGCAGTACTTCGGGGCTGAGCCAGGGCAGCACCTTCACGCTGTACTGGGGGAAGTCGTGGACCACCCTGGCTCTCTGGCCGTGGCGGATCAGACTGAAGATGCTGCGCAGGCCCGACATGCACACCTGCCCGTCGGCAGAGATCAGAACGTGGCTGGCCTTCACACTCCTGCAGCGGGGAGCCAAACAGCAAAAGCATTAGGATCTGGACGCTTCGTGCCGATTAGCTTCTGATTTGGCAAGTTATCAAGACCGACGACAATTCAAAGGTGGCAGGTGGTTTTAAAGAAGCTAATGCTAAATAACAAAGTCAGAACTGAACATTAAGAGTCACTTGAAGCTTCTTGCCCATTTCTGTTGTTTGCTTCTGATTTTGATCTTTTTGAAGTTGGTGAACATTTTGGAGATTCAGGTTTCCGATTGGCTGGAAACTTCCATGTTTTACTGAAACTATCAGTGTCTCCAGCACCAGTGTGCTGCTTCTCTGACACTTTCTTCATCATTGCTGTCCTCTGGAGGACTTCTAGACATGGAAAAATATATATATTAAAAAAAAAAAAAAAAAAACGGCAGATCCACCCACTTATTTGCGATTCCTTCTACAGTTAAATAAATTAAGCCAGTTTCAAAATAATACTGAATAATTCATTTCTGTGGGTTTTCCATACGATATTTCCTTGATGTGATTCTCTCTGCTTGTGCACGTGGAGACCTGGGAAACTGTTGTGTGTCTTACCGGTGCACATATCCCATGTGGTGGATGTATTCCAGGGCTCTGAGCATGCCCAGTAAAATGTAGGCGATTGTCAGCTCGCCCATACCGTCCGCAAAATGTGTGCAGATGAGATCTCTGGCCGAGCCTGCGAGAGCGTCAAGCATAAAGAGGATTTTCATTTAGCACGTGTTTTATTCCCGATGAGATCGACTGAAGAGAACCTCTTACCATAAGCCATGAAGGGTGTGATGACCCACAGCTCATTTTCAGCTATAAAGACACTCTTGTACGGCAGGATACTGGAGTGGTGAAACAACTTGGACACGTGAAGTTCACCCTGGAAGGCAGAGCAAAGGAAATATTATAGTGAGATCAGACTGAATTTGAACAGTAACGTAGTTTTGAAGCTGAATCGTTGAATAAGCAAGTTAAGAGGTTGTTCACCGGATTTTGTAAAATGTAAAAGGAGCGTTGGTAATTGGGGTGAAAGTTGGCTGGTCAGCAAGCGGAATGTATTTAAACACGAAGGAAGTTTATGTTGGACTTTTTGTTTTTGCACTACAGGGCAGGCTTTTTTTGCTGATTCTTTGAGGAGTTTTCATTGGAGACTGTGGAATCATGATGGCGAGCCCCCATTAGGAGAACCCTCAATGGAATGGTATTGACATTTTATGACACAATTATCCCGGCCAAAATAATCACGATTAGCAAATATTGTCACACTGATCATCAAAGTATGCCTACAACTTTAAAACTGTGAGCAAAATATACTAGAATCTCTTTGTAGAATGTTTAATTTATTTCGCTTTTCTTTTTAAGTGAAAATAACATGAATTCTTGTAAAGACGTGAATCATCGTTTAACAAAAAGGCCCAACTGGCATCGTGGGGTCAAAAATAAAGGATGGTGTTAATTATCCTCTTTAACAATCACCTCAATAAAGAGAAATTTGCCACGATCGATTAATCTCTCCTGTTTTCATCACGATGGATGATAAAATCGTATATCATCCCACCCCTACCCACGTGTTTGGGAAAAGGACGCCGTTTCCCATCCCTTGGATTACAGTAGCACAAAACATTAACCCTACTTGTTTGTGATCCAGTTTATGTTACTAGGGGTTATGAACGTTTTGAGTTACACCATAAATAATAGAAGCACTGATCGATTCTTTAAAATAGGCCTAACAGAGAAAAAAAATTGTTATGGACAACGAACACAGGTGCATTTTATTGGTGGCATTTTGAATGCACAGGGATACTGTGACGAGATCCTGAGGCCCATTGTTGTGCCATTCATCCACGACCATCACCTCATGTTGCAGCATGATAATGCACAGCCCCATGTTGGAAGGATCTGTACACAATTCTTGCTGAAAACATCCCAGTTCTTGCATGGCCATTGAGCATGTTTGGGACGCTCTAGATCGGCGTATACGACAGCGTGTTCCAGTTCCTGCCACTATCCAGCAACTCTGCACAGCCATTGAAGAGGAGTGGACCAACATTCCACAGGACCCAATATTCATGCTGTCTAATCAGCATCTTGATATGCCACACCTGTGAGGTGGGATGGATTATCTCGGCAAAGGAGAAGTGCTCACTAACAGATTAAGACAAATCTGTCAAGAATATTTGACAGAAATAGGCCTTTTGCATACATAGAAAAAGTTTTAGATCTTTGAGTTCAGCTCATGAAAAATGGGAGCAAAAACAAAAGTGTTGCGTTTATATTTTTGTTCAGTGTATAAATGAAGCGGATATTGTCTTGTTATTTTTTTCATTACTCTGTGCTGCTTCTTACGAACCTAGTCACTGGTCCTTTGTAGCTGTACTCATCTTAGAGTGTTACACAACAAAGAAGCCTGTAATATGGATTAATTCCCGGTGAGACAGTGAGATGAAGTGAGAGGAGCCGAGTCCTGCTCTCTGATGCAGACCTGCAGGTAGGTGACCATGTCATTGGTGCAGGACTCTAGGTTGATCCGTCGAATGGCTACGTGCTCCCCTGTGGGTCTGTATCGAGCCAGGTTCACAGTCATCAGTTCGTCTAAGCCCCGGCCTGAAAGACATGACACACACAGGAACAGGAGAAATGGAACGTAAAATAAAAGCTTCTAAAGTCAATCTGTGTCTTGAAAGCAATGCAAGCATGGAGTGACGGCGCATGCTTTGACTCACCAATGGCAGTGAGGAGCTCATACGAGCCGCTGTCGGGGAGGAAGCTGCCCATGGTGTCCTGACGGGGGAGGGAGGTCAGACTCTCCTCACTGTCCTCATGGGCCTGGAAGAGCAGCGGAGGAGGAGACGTTCACGTGTGAGCATCTAACATAAGACTGGTCTCATGTGTGACATCTGTTAGGAAAATCCTCAAGAAAGACCAGACTGAGGTGTGTTAGCCAAAGGCATCAGGAAGTCACACTGGCAAAGCGTAACTGGTCTAATATATGAATCCCAAGATAAATAAACAGAAGATTATTCAACTCGATACAGAATATTAAAATGTTTTCGATGCAAAATCCAAGTCAGAAACTGAATTGAAGGCAGTGAGGACTCCTGAATTCCATCAGTTTATCACCAGTGAAATGATGGAAATGGACAGATTGCGGTAGCAAGCTGTGAAGGCGAATGAAAGGCGAGATGTATGAAGATTTGGACTCTTTCCATACAGATCAGAATAAAGACGAATAGATTAGCCCTCCATTGCGAGGCTACTGGGAGCCGACAAAAGGCGAAAATGACTTTAAGGTCAAGATCGGGAAGATATAGATCCTCACATCTCAAAGCAAGTGTTGCTTCATGTGACTTTTGCTATAAACTCGACAGTAAACACACATTACAAAACAAACATGCTTTGGCAGCCATGGCTTAAAGAGGCGTCTCCATGTTATCTAATCACGGTGTGATCAGATGCATGAGGGGGCTGCCATGCACTGCAAAAGCTGAAAACATGGAAGTCCATCCATCTGCACAGAGACGCGTCAAGGTGCCACACTGCAACAGTTGGCCATCCATTCTGCGACGTGCAGACGCAAATCATCAGGATGACGAGCTTTTAGTAGCTTGCAAATGCACCAGAGGTCAGACATGGTGCACAGCATGTTAGAGGCACAAGAATGACGGAACCATTCACAGAGAGAGACAATCATGTCATGACTGCATACTCTTGAATACTCTGATCTGCCAAAAAACATTACCGGGAAGCCAAACACTGGCAGACACGCCCACTCCCACCAACATCGGGAACCCGGTCGGCTCATAAATTCTAGAAAGTGTTCCATATTCCATTTTGAGGCGAACATCAGAGAGGGTCCCGGACCCCCCGGTGAGTGAGGTGAAACGGCCCGTCTGAGCTGTTAGCATGTACGGTGTGCGTCACCAAACGGACACTCATGCATACAATAATTTGCAAAGCCTCCGGGGCAGGATCGTGGAGTCACGCTCAATATAGGCCCGTGTGCGCACACACATTTACATGCATGCCTGCACATACACAGAAAGGCACGCGGGGCGGGGGTGGGGGGTGGGGGGTGGGGGGTGGGAGTGAGGAGGGTGGAGGATGATGATGTAGTGACAGGAGTACCACACTTACTTTCCTGTGAGAGAATCCCTGAGCTTGCTCTGGGGTGGAAAAACCACAGCATTGACATAAAAACACGCAGACAGACAGAACAAGAGAAGGATCTGTGTTTAGACAAGCTTCTGAAGTGGGGAGAGCCCAGAAGCCTCTGGAAGCGAGCACTTGCTGCATGCAGCAGAGTCCGACTATCCCTGATCGTTGCTTAAGACTGGCAGCTCTGTCCTTAAAGCGACCCTATGTGACACACCGTTTTCTGAGCAAAGCAAGTGAAAAACAAAACAATCCAAGCTAAGATCCTGGAGATTGTTCCTGCACTGGAATGAGGCATGAGATACACTGGAGGGAACATGCACAACACTGAGCAATGATCTGCAAGCGATACCGTACAGATGAGGCAGCCTGCGCAGCAAAAAACCGAAGCTACTCAAGTACTGTACCATATATTATATATAGTGATCACTCAGCGATAAATACATAACAACCAAAGCATTTGTCACTTTGTTTCTTCCTGTTGTCTTACATTTGTTAAGTATATAGCTTCATGCCTCTTCTCGCAACACCAGCATCCACCACTGCTTTTAAATTGACATAAATGAGAAACCAACGACTGACTGAGTGGTGGAGTTTCTTCATGACTCCTCTGCTTTTATCATGACAGAAATCACAAGACGGAGCAGGGAGGTGTGGACCCGATTCTGATGAAAACCTAAACAAATCTATTCATTTGTAGCCTTGAAAAAGGTTTCTGCTTCCTGTCGCCATCAACAAAAAATAAACAAACTGATTTTTGTTATTTTACCCAAAATTGACCTTGAAGTTGTAGAGGTGCATCTAAAAAGAATGTGTCTATCATCAGTGGTGTTTTGGTTCCTGGAGAAGTGGGTATATTCTCGATTTCTGCCTTCCGTTAGATAAGCCACAGTGGCATGTAAGACGACTCTATTTAGTGAATGTCCGTCATGAATATTTGCTCATTGTCATATAATATTGGTATAATTCATCAGTTATCAATATTTGAACCATCATAACCCGCCCTACTCTGCCTCTGATTGGCTCATCAGCCCTCATGCTGCAGTAAACGTGGACATCAACCAATCAAATCAGTGAATGCGGTGAGTACTAGCCAATTAGAGGCAGAGTAGGGTGGTCATGGCTTTATCATCTTCTGGAAAACAATAGGTAATATGCCTTGTAGATACTGATTAGTGGTGCATCATGGGGGATTTGGAAGAGGTTGTTTGCAACACTGACTGTAAAATAAGTGAGTATATGCCGTAAACCCATATACACCCTGGACTACGCCAATGATAATCGTGATATAGTTCATTTTCCGCAGTAGAAACATTTATGTACATCTTAGCTGTGTTTTACACAAAGTGATATATTCCAAACCCGATTGTTTGTTTTTTGAGATGCACAGTATGGCGACTCGCTGATTTCAGAGTAACAGCTGCAAATATCGCAGACCAAAATAAATCATATTCCCCAGCCAAGCAGGACTTAACACCAATGAGAAGCCAGGAGTAATGACCTGACTGACAGTAATCCAGAGCTCAGATGTCCAACTGAGAAGCAACGTGGATATTAAAAACCCAGAATCTGAAATCTCTCGGCACGCCTCATTTAACTCCAGGGAAGCACGGCAACGTGAAGCCTCGCTCGGAGCAAAGCTTTAATGAGACATGTATGTTGTTTTCTGGTGGTGCGGATGAAGAGTTGTGGTTTTTGTAATGCTGAAGCCTCTCGCTGTAAGAACGGTTTGAACCTCACCTCCAAATAACTCCAAATCCCGCAGGCTCTCCACACTCAGTTTCTCAGATACCCAACGCTGACAGACAGGAGGGGGTTAATGACAGGCGTGGTGGGGAAAAGAAGAGAGAGAGGCAGGCAAGGATAAGAAAATGTTTTACACAAACACATGTAACGGTAAAGGTGAACATCTGGCTTTTTTTCACTATCTTGTGGGAAAGAAACAGTCACAGGATAAAAGGTCAAACAGTTTGCATGCAGCATTTTAAATAGTAGCAAGGACCTCAGAAAACCAAAACAATTTTTCATCAAAACAACTTCTGTCTGCTTCTAATCTTATCTTTTATTTGGGCTGTTGACAGACTTAAATAGAAATACTGATTAAAAATAGCATCTTCTTTCTGTTGATTTAAGCTTCTGCTCTCAGAAAGTGTCCTTGTCAGTCTGCTTCTAATCGCAGTAGTTAGAAAACACTTACAAGAAAAGACATGGATCCTTTCGAGAGTGTTACACGTGATGCCGAAAACAAGTTCAGAAGAATATCTGTGGAAACAAGTTAGAATCAATTCCTGAGATTTAGACAACCAAAAGCATTTACAGAAAAAAAAAAAGGAATTATATGGAATCTGTTTTGGAATATCTTTAAACAGCTTTAATCCAGAGAGGGGAAAAAATGCAGACCAGCATAAAATACGAAAAACGAACACTAATCAGCCATAAAAGTATGACCACCTGTCTGGTATCACATAGGACCCCATTTTGCTGCTGGACTCCACTAATCCTCTTGATGTGCTGTGGAATCTGCTCCAAGATGTTTACAGCAACCCTTCAAGTCCTGGCAGTTGTGAGGTGGAGGATCTATGGATTATTTAAGTCCAGCATCTGTCACATATTCTCCATTGAGTGAGTTCCGGGAAATTTGGAGGTCAAATCAATAAATCAAACAGTTTTTTTTCCTGTTTTTCAGTGTCTTTCTGTACCGGCATCAACCTCAGCATGTTGGCTGGATCGGACCACACAGGCCAGATTTCGGTCCGCAAATAGACTACCTGTCTGTTAACCTTGTTTCTTTTCTTGAGCCACATTTGATAAGATAGTGACCACTGTAGACCAGGAACACTGGTCTGCAGATCGGAGGTGCCATAACCCAGTTGTTGGTTTAAAAATGTCCTTTTTTTGTTTCTAATTCAACAATATTCTCACCATTGGATGCCATGAAAGAGATAATCTAATTCACATCACTTGTGAACTGTGATGTTATGCCTGATTGGTATATACCAGTTTCTAATGAGTCATTTAGCCAGCAAATACTGAAGGATGATGCATGCCGGTATAAACAGTTTGGCCATAATGCAGTGACAATTATAATGTAGCTTTTGTATAATTGACCAACTAGAGTGCAGTGTGAAGATACTCCCAACTATACACAACTGAAACTATGCGAACGGATGTTTGCTTGATGTTCGCTTGAGCATAACTCTCTGTTTGATAGTCGGGATGCGCCTGGAGATTTCTCCAATTTGTCTATACAAATCAGGACAACACTCTTTGTGATCCTGTATATATCACAATCTACGCCACACATGGAAGGTAGAAAAGCTGTTCAAGACCAGTGCACGAAACCATGCATGGTATAAATCACTTCAGGCACACCAATAACACAACCACTCTCTCAGTCTTTTAAACAGTTTGTTAGATCATCAATAAAAGAAGATATTGACTGTATATTTAAGCAATTCTCTGACTCATTAAGATTTATGATTAAGACAAGCCAGGGCATCAGTGAAACACGTACGAATCTGTGTACACATAATTTCCACAAGCACATACACAGTATGTGGAATGAATACAGTGAGTGAATCTAAATGACGACTAATCTTTACACAAAAAAGAAGAGTCGACAGACCATGTGCTGGTTTGAATGACGTTAAATGAATTGTTGTTCCGTCAATTCACACCGGATCATTAGGATTTCTAATCCAACAGAAAAACTATGTTTCTATAGTAGTACAATAGTAGAAAATGAAGATAAATCCCTTAAAATTAGCATTTTAGTCACAAGCTAAATTGCTAATAGCTGTCCGTGTTGATGAACCGCGCAGGCTAGCTATAGTAAATCACCGATAGCTAAAGCGGCTATCTTGACTTCAACAAGAAGAAAGTGCGTAATTTTACCGTCTCGGTGCCTTGCCTGTTTGTGGTTGCGAACAGAAAAAGCCTGGTTGGGATAATAACGTCTTTTGAAGTGATGTATTTAACGAGCCATTCTCTCCGGCGGGTGTTTCTGACAGCATGAGTGACGACACACCCGCGGGACCTGGGTAACATCGCGGCGCACGCTGATGACGCACGCTCGTGTCTCCGGCGTCACTGAAAACAGCGGAGCTGATAGTGGCGGATAAAACAGGTAATTAAACACATCGGGTTTTGTTTTTCATTTGTTATCATCTGGTGCAATTTTCATATGCAGGAAGAATACACATTAATTGAAGACTTGGTTGTAAGTGTTTTTATGAGGGTAGACTGAAGACTCGGCTCGCGCACACCTCCCCGCGGGCCTCGTCGCGGCAAAAGCTAATGCTAACTGTTCGTTGATGTATCGATGGTATGGTCGTGGAGTTAAAGAGGAGTTGTTATAAAAAAATTCAATACAAAATAGCCGATCTGAGCAAGCAATGATATATTCCGGATATCTTCATCTTGCATTGCTTTTTCCCCTTTGGTATTACCAACCGCGAACTAGCTTATTTACGCTAACGCTATCAGCCCCGTTTCTCACGTTCGAGCTCACAAAATTCCTCCATAAAAGATCTAAAATCTGGAGTTTGGCTTTTGGTTAACGTGCAAACCAGCGTCTGGAAAGATAAGAATGTGCGAGCAGTTTCCGAAAAAGGACAGTGAGGCTTGATCTTATATCGTCGTTATATATTCATGTTTTGTCCTGTATTGTTTTGTTTTAGCAAAATGTTATTATCAAAAGCCATGAAAAATTACCTAAAAGCTGTTCCTGTCTGCAACGTATCCGTAGATATTCTGTATTATCATGGCATTAGCAGCAACTTTGTTGTTATATCCTCAGCTCTCCAAAGATGACATGCAAAAATACCATTATTTAGCATTTGTTGAATTGGATTGGGTTTCCCTCAGTGAGTTAAACGTATAGATGATAATCATTTAAATAAAAAACATAATTATAAAGTGATTTAACTGGAGCCCTGTGATCATGTTGAGTTGTTGATTAGCTTGCTGGATTGCTGTCTGTTGCCCAGTTATTGTTTTACATTGCTGTAAAGCCATATACAGCCCAATGTCACCTTGATTAGACCGGTAAAATAGGTCAATTATAACTTTTAAATTTAAACTTTAACATTTTACTTTGTTGAGACGCAGAGTATATGTATTGAATATGTCAAAATTTTCAATAAAACCAAACCGTTACTACTGAAAATTACTAAAATGTCACCATGAAGCCAATTCTAATGAAACCTGGTGCAAAATATAGTGAAATCTCTAATATTCTTCACCTGTAACTGTTGCATTATGCATGTTTCTGCAAACTCACCCTGACTGCATGATTTTGAGGTATCTGTCTTTCCTGGCAGGATCACCAATACCTCAACTCGGGACTCAGTGTTATATTGTTTCTGGTACTTTTAAGAAATTTGTTGGTTGTTGTTTTTTTTTTTTTTTTTATCAATGTTTTCTTTGAATATTCTTACAATTTGCTTGGTGGTTTGGCGTGCCAGATTGGAGCCTCTTGCGGGCTGGTTTTAGACCACCATCCTTATGTTGGCCACTCCATGTATATGGATTAAAATGAAACCGCTCTCCACTGTTTCATGGTCTCCAGTAAACCTCAGAAGGATCATGACTGTTCAACGCAAGTGTTTGAAAACCTTCTGTGAATGTTCTCAGACAAACAAACCCAAACCTGACAAACTAAGAGAAAATATCATTTGAATTTTCAAGTAATGTTGATGATGATAAATAATTGTTTTTGTTGTAACAGTGCAGCAATGAATTGGAGCAAAGGAGGACCCGGCGTGAAGCGAGGCTTTGGCTTCGGAGGTTTTTCCCTCGCAGGCAAAAAGGAGGATCCCAGCCTCCCTCAGACGTCTCACACATCGTTCGGACCCTCCGGATCAGGCGGGGGATACGGGAAGAACCAGCAGCTGCCATCATTCTACAAGATCGGAACCAAGAGAGCCAATTTTGACGAGGAAAACGCGTTAGTGTCCCGCCTCTCACATCCACACGCTCGCATCTGTTCAAGTTCAGTCCATGAGTTCAGCACATAATCCAAACTATTAAAACCAAACTGCTGTGTTTTGCTGATCTAGGTACTTTGAAGACGATGAAGAGGAGGCCGGCAGCAATGTGGACCTGCCGTATATCCCGGCTGAGAACTCGCCCACGCGGCAGCAGATGCTGGCAGGCGGTGGATCGGACAGTGATGACGATCCTTTGGACGCCTTCATGGCGGAGGTTGAGGTGAGACGGGGGTCACAGTTTGGTGGACGCGTGCTAGAATAAGCTTCCAAGCACTGTATCTTTGATTACCCCTCAAAACAATGTCTGAGTAATATTTAATTTGGTGTATCCACTGAGACTTATTCAACATATAATAAAAAAGTAACATCCAAATGTGCTTTGTTTTTAAACACATTTGTTGATATTAGAAGTAAAAAAAAAAAAAAAAAAGAAGAAGAAAAGATATTGTGTGAACATTGCAAGTCTTATTATTTATTCATTCATCCATTAACCAGAATGTGTTCAGTTTCTGAAGCTTGTTTTCAGTTTGTGTTCAGAGTTGGATATGTTTACATTCTTGTGTTTTTGAATATAATTCGTTTCCAATAAAAGTAGACTTTAAAAGTAAAATGTCATCTTGTTTCTTTGTTGTTTCAGAGCCAAGCTGCAAAAGACATGAGAAAACTGGAGGAAAAGGAGAAGGAGAAAAAGTCAGCCAAGTAAGACATCAGCTTGTTAGTTACCTCTTAAACTATTGAGAAGCTATTTGAATTATCTTTAAATAAGGACTGCCTGCCATTTGTTCTTGGTTTAGAATCATATACAGGCACTGATAATGGATGATATAGCAATAATTACAGTGTTTATACCAGAGGTCTGCAACCCGCGGCTCTTCAGTAGTAGCTCCCTGAAGCTTTTCAGAAAAGTATTTGTAAATTAACATTTTTATTTCATTTGCATACCACACTGATTTTCAGAAATGGTCTAAATTGGTCTAAAAAGCAGCAAAATAAAGTAAAAAAAAACCAAAACAGCCGGAATATCTGGAATTGCCCAAAAAACTACTGACATGATAATAATTCAAATTGATTGAAAATTGTTAACGCAGACATTTTTATTTCTGAAGAAAGAAGAAAGAAAAGACTAGAAAAAAGGGGGGGGAAGAGAGAAAAAAATCTAACTAAAACCGCTCTCACCATGAAAAAACGTACAGCGGCTCTACATGGTTAAATAGCTAAAGCAGGAAAATCCATGAGGAAAAATCTCTTTAAATGCCTTCAAGAGCTAAATATGTAATGAAATATATCTAAATTGTACTTGTGAGACTTAATTGAATTCATCAAATTTCTGTTTGAATAGCAATTTTTTAAAGATGTTTTTATCTTCATTTTAGAGAATGTTCATGTTTTGCATCTGACGACAAATTTTCTTTGGTTTAAAATTGTGAGAAAGACTTTTTGGGGGGGGTGGAGGGGGGGTTGCAGACCTCTGCTTTACACACTTTGTGTCAGTTGACATTTAAAGTCGTAGATCGAGAGAAGCCGACACTGGCTCACAGCGTTAGAGGGTTCAGCAGGCTGATCTTAGTCATAGCGGGATGTGGGCCATCTTTGGTGTATGAACGAGCCGCAGGGAAGTTTTTTTTTTTTCTCCGCTTGTCATTTCAGGGGTATTCGCGATGACATTGAAGAAGAAGATGAACAAGTGAGTGAGCCCTCCAAAGTTCTTAATCCACCACACAAGATCACGAGAAGTCTTCCGTCTACCCTCTCTCTAATCTCACATACTCTGATCCCACTCTCTCTCTCTTTCGCTCTCTCTCTCTCTCTCATCATGCAGGATAATGATTGTCCGTTATTTTTCCTTGTACAGATGATAATTTTTGACGTAAACAAGTGTGAATGCCTGGTCAGGTGTGTGTCAGTCACTGCTGCTTGGAGATTGTGTTGGGCAGCAGGCCGGCTCAGACCTTCACACGCAGCCTTGCGCTCTCTGCAGGAAGCCTACTTCCGCTACATGGCCGAGAATCCCACTGCCGGGCTGACCCTGGAGGAGGAGGACGAGAACATCGATTACGACAGCGATGGGAACCCCATCGCCCCCACCACCAAGAAAATCATCCTGCCTCTCCCTCCGATCGACCACTCCGAGGTGCAGTGGCCGAGCGGTTCATCAGTGGGTGTTGCTGTATCGCAAGTGTGTTTACTCAGCCTGTCGTGTTTGTCTTTGCAGATTGACTACGCTCCTTTTGAGAAGAACTTTTACAACGAGCACGAGGAGCTTCACAGCCTGAATGGGACTCAAGCGTTGGACCTGAGACATAAACTGAACTTACGAGTAGGTTCATCATATCTTATATGTGTCTTTAACGGTTACGAGATTCTACAAGCTCCATTTCTGTTGTTTCCATCATAAGAATGTGATTATTTGGGGTTTGTCTCATTTCATTCTCCTCCTCCTCTTCCTCCTCTCCCTCGCAGGTATCTGGCGCCGCGCCTCCAAAACCTTGCACCAGCTTTGCACACTTCAACTTCGATGAGCAGCTGATGCACCAGATCAGAAAGTCAGAGTACACTCAGCCGACACCCATCCAGTGCCAGGTGAGATCTAAGCGTCTGTCACGTGGTTTTAAGATTAAAGGCTTTATTTAACGATCTCCGATAAATCCCAAAGTCTGTGCGTATGGAAGTGGATTGCACTTTCACTTTGCATGTATTCTGTGGGTGATCGGGATGAATACTTCAGTATTTAAATAAGGCTTTTGCATATTATGCAGATTGCATCTGCTGAGTGGAAAATAAAGGTTTTACAGTCAGAATTGTAAACAAAGCAATCACTTTCAGGCATTAATCACATTTCTTTTAGTAAATTAAAATGTTTGCAGAACTACCTGATGCTGGGTATTCATTAAAGGTGATATATCCTAAAATCTGAACTGCATCAGATATGCGCAACTTACTAAGAAAATGTCAAAATGAAACCAACAATTAAAGGGGGGAAAAAATAGAAGAACATAACAATAACATAATTAATGATAGTTCCTCTTCCTCATCATCAGTCTGAACTGTAATTCTTGACTATTCTGTATTTTACAGCTTCTACACCTAAGTTCATCTCTGAGAGTTTAACTTCCAGAACAGAAACACATCAGTTAAACTGTTGAATACAAACTGGAAGTTTTTTACTATGAACCCGATATAACATTTCACGTGTATTTAAATACACAATATTTTAACATTTTAATGTGAACTGTATAAATATTGGATTTATGGACTCAAAATAACCAGAATTGTTTATTAATCTAATAGTAGTTTTTCTGTAGTTTTTGTACACATTTCACCAAATCTTAGCAGTAACCAGTGTGTCTGTGTGTCTGTGTGTCTGTGTACACACACAATGTAAATTCTACCACCTGTTACCCAACAGTTGGAACATAAATCTTTTACTTAAGCAGCTCACAAAACCCAGGTTTTGTTTTATATGGTAGCCAAATACCAAACTATCTTCAATACATTAAAAACAAATCCTCTAATATATTCTGCCAGATCGGCCTTCACATGCTTGAGTTCGACATCTGGATTGTAAATTAAGCCCAAAGTGTTGAGTAGTGTCACGAGGAGTCGTGCTTCTGTCTTCCAGGGCGTCCCCATCGCTCTGTCCGGTCGCGACATGATCGGCATCGCGAAGACCGGCAGTGGTAAAACTGCGGCCTTCATCTGGCCGATGCTGGTTCACATCATGGACCAGAAGGAGCTGGAGCCCGGGGAGGGCCCCATCGCAATCATCGTGTGCCCGACCAGAGAGCTCTGTCAGCAGGTAGGATGCAGTAAGGGGTAGAGAGTGTGATTTTTCTCTACAAGAGACGTTGTTGACATCTGCTGCTCTCGACTCACTCCAGATCCACGCAGAATGTAAGCGCTTCGGTAAAGCGTACTCCCTGCGCTCCGTGGCCGTGTACGGAGGAGGCAGCATGTGGGAGCAGGCCAAGGCTCTGCAGGAGGGAGCCGAGATCGTGGTGTGCACGCCGGTAAGCCCCCTCCCCTGCTTGCGCTGAGGTAAAGTCTTCACCGTACATCAACATCAGAGGTTTAATACTAGTGTGTCGGCGCAGGGTCGTCTGATCGACCACGTGAAGAAGAAGGCCACCTCCCTGCAGAGAGTCACCTACCTGGTGTTCGACGAGGCCGACCGCATGTTCGATATGGGCTTCGGTAGGTTGGATCGTCACTGCTCTGACGGAAAACTCCCGTTTTGTATATCGGACCCAAAACTAACCTTTTGTTTCCCTTTGTTAGAGTATCAGGTCAGATCCATTGCCAGCCACGTTCGTCCAGACAGGCAGAGTGAGTCTGCTTCCTCCTGTTTCGGAGACTTTCAGGCTCTTTTTCAGTGCTTTCACACTAACTTTATGTCCCTCACAGCTCTTCTTTTTAGCGCTACCTTTCGCAAGAAGATCGAGCGGCTGGCCAGGGACATCTTGGTGGATCCTATTCGAGTCGTGCAGGGAGACATCGGAGAGGTAAAGACCCCCCCTTCCCCCGGTTGCTGAATTACTCACACATGGAGGTCATCACTTTCAACCAGGGCAGAGCTACTTGGAAGAAGAAAATCTAATTGTCATTTGACCTGCCATTAGTTTTACCTGCACACCTAAAATAGCTGGTTTCCTGTAAATTCCAATTTTTCCTGAAACCAAAAGATCCCAGCTGAGGACTGGTGTGTTGGAGCTCACGTATCCTCACAAAACTGAACGTCTGTTGGATTAGAAATGCAGCTGCTAAATAGAGTTGTATTTGCTTTCAATGGGTCTTCTTTTAATTGATTAAAAATCATTCAAATGAGCTAAAAACATAAAATAAAATCATATACAATAAAAAATCTTATTAAGCATGAAGAAAAATGGATGAACCAATTGGTAAACGGGATTTCTCTGTAGAAATTTAAAAGAGAAGCTGACTTTTCTTTCATGTTGTTACTAAATACTGCTCACTCTGAGGCTTCACTGTGTTATATATTGCACATTTCAGTTTTTTTTACTTTTTAAAAAAATCTTGTTGGACTCTTTCTCTTGCCTGTTTTTTCTATTTTCTTTTTCTGGGCTATATGTCTACTGTAACAGGGCAAACAAGTCCATATTTCAATTCCTCTGTGTGTCTTGTGTCTACAGCAGAACTGACAATAAAGCTCACTTTTTCTTTGAATGTGTTTCAGGGGAATCTCTTTCAGACAACAAAATCTCTGACTTCCTCTCTCTGAACAGGCCAATGAGGACGTGACGCAGGTGGTGGAGCTGCTCAGCGGGAACGACAAGTGGAGCTGGCTCACCAGGCGCCTGGTGGAGTTCACCTCCTCGGGCTCCGTCCTGATCTTCGTCACCAAGAAGGCCAACTGCGAGGAGCTGGCCACCAACCTGACGCAGGAGGGCTACAGCCTGGGCCTGCTGCACGGAGACATGGACCAGAGCGAGAGGAACAAGGTCATCAGCGACTTCAAGAAGAAGAACCTGCCCGTCCTTGTGGCCACCGATGTGGCCGGTACGTAAGAGAAGACGACGTCTTTGCTTTTCCTCTTTAGAGTCTGTTTCAATTCACTTCCTCCCTCCAGCTCGCGGTCTGGACATCCCGTCCATTCGCACCGTGGTGAACTACGACGTGGCGCGAGACATCGACACGCACACCCACAGGATCGGCCGAACAGGCCGCGCCGGAGAAAAGGGCGTGGCACACACCCTCCTCACCAGCAAGGACACCACGTTCGCTGGCGACCTCGTGCGCAACCTGGAGGGAGCCAATCAGTCCGTCTCCAAGGAGCTGATGGATTTAGCCATGCAGGTGAGAGACGCAACCAGGGCATCCAGAAACATGGTGCTTTTTGGAGTTTTAAACCTGAATCTGTTTTTTTTTTTTTCTCAGAATCCCTGGTTCAGGAAGTCCAGGTTCAAGGGCGGCAAAGGAAAGAAGCTGAACATCGGTGGAGGAGGTCTCGGTTATAAAGAGAGACCTGGTCTGGGAGCTGATAGCTCTGTGAGTGTGAATCACCTTCTTACCACTGATATTATGAATGTGAGCGGAGCTGGCAGTGATGTGTTGCCTTTGCAGGACCGTGGAGGAAGCAGCAGCAGCAGCAGCTGCAGCAGCTTGTTGTCATCCACCAGCAGCTATGAAGGCTACGTTAAACCAACCACAGGGGCGATGGGAGATCGCATGTCTGCAATGAAACAAGCTTTTCAAGTATGGCCGCCGCCTTATCTTTTTTCTTGAATTGTATCATCATGTCTGTGCAGATGATAGAAGGTTTCCAGTTTGTAATATTCTTTACTTGAGAGGCCTTAAAAAGAACCATTTTGTCCTATATGGGCCTTCATCATTTCAGATGAAATTAATGTGAAATACGGCAGATTTCTAAACTCCATCTGGCACGTTGCAGCCTGATTAAAGATGCTCCAATAACACACCGAGCTGTTTCAGGCAACAAGAGATTCAAGTGTTTGCAGCTGTTCTACAGATATTAGGAGCAGAAAATAAAAATAATGTGACTTCTTTGCTGTATGTGGGAGTGTGAACAGGTAGTGAGGAAGCAGTGCAGACTAAAGTGTGCTGCAAGAGAGGTGAAGTGGCACTATGTGCTCTTTTTCACTTCAGCTTCACTTGCTCTTGTTATCAGGAATTAAAATGTATTTTCCTTTTTACATCGAAAGCTTCAGAGCTCAGAAGTCACTTTATGACTTGAAGGCATTAATGTATCCAAGTAATCGACATAAAGCTGAAACCCTGCGGCCACTTTCCATCTCTTGCAGCACTCACACATTTCTCAGTCCTTCGATGTTGGTGTGTGTTTTTGCTGGTACTGACCCATCTTGAAAGTTGAACTTAACTTTGAAAATAAAACAAACTCACTCAAGGCTCTTTTTTTTTTTTTTTAAACAATTCCGCAGCCATGAGATAAAATAAATCGCAGCATTGAAGCAGCAACACTCTTTGTACTCCTGATATCCGTAGAATCACTGCAGACTAATAATTTACCGACAAAAGCAGCTCAGTTAGTGATTGTCGCGTCCTGATAGTTAATAATAATTCATGTTTAACGGGATCGTAGCTGGCTTTTCGTTTGCACTCTCGGTGCAGCCACGGTTCTTTTTGATTTACTAGCTTCTAAAGGTTGGTTAAATATTTATGTGTTATAAACAGAATTGGCATCAGAGTCAAAAAGTTGTGACTCATCAGATATTTTGGTGTCTCTGTTGTGAGGGAATAGAAGCCATATGTAGAAGTTTTGCCCTCCCAGGCAGTGATTCATGTATTTTCGTTGCCTGTCCTTCTCCCAGGCACAGTATAAGAGCCACTTTGTGGCGGCGTCCAGCGGCCCCCCGAAGCTCAGCGCCAAGTCCAGCAGCTCCTCCGGCTGGACCAGCGCCGGCAGTCTGAGCTCAGTGCCAACAGAAGCTGCCAACGGCTCGGAGCGGGCCCACGCTGCCGCGCTCTCCATGTCCGCCTTCACCAGCGCCGGCACCCTGAGCTCGGTGCCCCCCGCTCCCAGCGCCGCCCAGCACGCTTACTCTCCACCTGCGCCCCCCTCACCCAGGGACCGCCACGGTGAGGACCGGGGACGCCACGGGGACACTCACCACCACCATCATCAGCGCCACAGCGATAGGAGCGACCGCCACAGCGGCGAGGATCGCCACGGAGACCGGGACCGCCACGGGGACAGAGATCGGGATCGCCACGGAGACCGGGACCGCAGCAGCCGTCACGGCGACGGGAGCCGCAACGGGGATGGAAGCAGGAGGGACCGAGAGGAGAGGAGGAGCGATCGGGACGGGGGAGACCGGGGCAGCGACGGGGGGAGGGACAGAGGGGACGATAGCTTCGCCGTACCCGAGCCGCCAAAACGTAGGAAGAGCAGATGGGACAACTAAAGAAGAAGAAGAAGGAAAAAAAAAATAACAACACATGGATAGAATAACACATGCAAACACCTGCTCCACGCTGGGCTGATGTTTCTATGCTGACATAAGCACAGAGCAGCGGGGGGGTGGGGGGGGGTTTAGCATCCTGCTCACAGGAGGCGCCACAACGCTCCTCTCACGTCAGCGAGGACGTCCTGACGTGCTCCGAGCTCCACACGAGCAGCAAACTGTACATACCGTCATGAAGACTGTTGTTACTGTCAGTCACTAGAGGGGCGAGCAGCACCCCGCCATCATTTAACAGTTAGGATGTGATGTCGTTTCTTCTCGCCAAGCTTTCCTGCTCGCTCCGTTCTCCCTCCGAACAGTTATGTGTGTGTGTGTGCGCGGGTGTGTGCGTGTGTGTGTATAGCTCTTTTCGTGTCTTCTGTTGGAGTTTTAGTGAAGTGCCTTTTCCGGGCATATTCAGTCTGAAGTGTTTTTTCAGTATGATGCTTTTGTCGGAGAGGAATTTAAAAGGAGTGTCTACACACACACACAACTTGAAAATGACATGTTTTGATTAAAAAGCTCCTTTAGCATCGACTTTCTGTTAGTCTGGATTTTTTTTTTATGCTCGGGGGGGGCGTTAAAAGTGATCCATTTGATTTCACAAGTTGTAGTTTAAAAACCAAAAAAATCCCGAAATAGGCTACAACTAACTGGATGTCTTTTAAACTCTTTCACACAATTATGTTGTCAGCCTAATCACTTTTGTCCCAAAAGAATGTTTTTTTTTTTTTTTTTAATGAGAAAAGATGTTTTTGTTATTCATATCATAGTTTTTTGGAAGAAACGAGAAGGCTGTAAGTTACCATGTATGATTTGTTTCCAAGGGTTAAACAATAAAATAAAGTGTAACGGTTTTAATTCAAATTCCAAATGATGCAACTGGCTTTGCTTTGTTTGCTTTTAACCCACCAAGATCATCCAAAAAAAGGTAAAAAGTAAGTGAAATCTTTTAGATTTCCAAGTGTCACATTTTGATAAGCTCTGCATATGCAAATATAGACTTAACACAACACCTGATGCCACATTAAAACTATATTTCAGGTCTTTATAGTGCACATTATTTATCCTGGTAGAAAAAGCTGGTTGAATGTCCTTTTCAAATCATACCAGCAGTTGATCAGACCGATATTCCTTCCAGAAATCTTTCAACTCATTAAAATTCCTCAGATTTCTGTGTGAAATGCTCTGTGTGCTCACTCCACAGCATCCGGACGCGATTGAGGTGGATTCAAAGATTTTGTTTTTTCTGGTGCAAGTGGATCATCTGTAAACATACATTCAGTCCTACGAGTAATATGGGACACTGATTCGCTTCAAATGCATGTTTTTGGAGTGAGTGGAAAACACACATTACTGTCATCCAGTGCTTACCACTAAACACTGACATTGTGTAATATTTAGACTATATGCTCTCATTGTAGATGTTTCATGAAGGTAAATTAAAACAAAATAGATTGCAGTGTCTGACTGTGACCACTCGAGGGCGCGTCGAATCAGACTTTCAGTTAATTAACATTCAGTTAAATGTTGAGGAAAATCTAGTTTTTTTTATGTGATTGAATCATTTTGTGATGCACAATGGGGATTATCAAACCTCTGCTTCCAAATCTCTCTATTAAAACTGCTTGCTCACAGTTTGACACTACGCCTGTCTTTAGACTCCCACACCATCTTTAATTAGAAGCTCTGAGTTAACTTTAGTATGACAGGATGTGGGATCCCAGATCTTGACACATCTTCACAAAACACGCAATTTTGACGTGTAGCAAACGGCCCACCACTGAGAAAGCTGTGAGATAGTGGAGCTTCATCAACATCTCCAAGGCCTGCACACATGGTGTGAAATGATCCATGTATCTTATAATATAGAGAAGTAGGATATTAGTGCACCCCATGCACAAGTATGTATGTTTACCTGGTATTTCGGCAATATAAATCCAATGAGGCTGCAGGAGAGCTGGATCAAACAAAATTGAACTCAGTACTGCTTAACAGGTTTTACTTCTTCTCTGCCATCTATCCTGCTTTTCACTCATCTTGTGAAAACCTCTATTTTACCTGCCTAAATCTATAATTTTTATGAGTTTTTAACTATGTAAAGTATTATTGAAGTACAATTGTTATAAAGCCATGAATATGAGAATGCATTGCTAAAATATTGAACTTTTGATATAATATTATTTAAACTGTAATTATGAGAAAATTAACTTTCCATAATTTTCCTTTATTTGTACATGGTCATTTATGATAACACATGATCCATGTCTGTCTATCATTATTTTAGACAACTGTTCAGGGTGAATAAATCAAAGCCTGATTCAGAGTTTTTCTTTTCAAATAGTTATTTTTTATTGATATTTTTGATTTCGGAATTTTTACCTATAACAGAGGCTCTTTGCATTTTTACATTGCTATACTACTTTAATAATGTATATGTCATAATAATTACATGGATGCTGGATGGATGGATGGATGGATGGATGGATAGATAGATTTTTTTTTCTGTTTATATAAGGGCAGATTTTATTCCTATTGGATCAATCGGAACGTATAAAAATGGGACGTTCAAACACAGACAAGAAAGTCTGAAATGTGACGGTCCTCTTGAGCACAAACATCGGAACAAAAGTGCTGCATATTGAAGCAATAACAAGATATTGAAAAAGATATATAAAAATTTCAAACCCCCCCCCCCCAAAATAATTGGGCTTACTTAAGTTTTGGGTGTTTTTAAAGTTAAATTAGTAATGTGATAATTACACAGGAGTACCGAGTAAGCGTTAGTGTCTGTCTGTCCGACAGGCTCTGAACGCGTCGTGAGCGGTTGTGAACCAATAGCGTGCGAGCTCCTGTCGGCGAGAGAGAGAGAGAAAAAAGAAGCTGTTATAAACGGAGCCGAGCGGCGAAGCGGAGCACACTAACTCACCGGCAACCAGGGCCAGCGCCGTCTGCAACAAAAGCTCACCATCCTCTGCCTCCGGCAACTGAGCGAGCGGGACACCGTGTTATCACGCAGATGGTGAGTGCTTTCTCTCCGGTTTACACCGTGTGTGTGTGTGACCGCAGCACCCCCCCCTCCCTCTCCCTCCCTCCGCCGCCGCCGCTCCTTCCACCTTCTTTTTCCCGTTAGAGGGATGAGGTGAGGTGATGGTGTCCGGCGGCTCCAGCCGTCCAGGACATGCTTTGTCAAGCTGTAACAGTGTCTCTCTATTTTTATTCATTTATCTTGTTTTTGGGGGGCTTTAGTTTTTTTTAAATGCCCGCTGTGTGACTCGCGATGCTAACAGTGCGCCGCTTCTCACAACGGGTGCTCGTTAGCTAGCTCGATTGCTAATTAATATCAACTGACAGTGCGATTTAAATCCTCCAAAAACTTATTTTTCCAATCTTCTCTGCGTATCTAACCGGCAACTTTTATCAATTAGTGTCCATTTACTTCCATCCTGTGTAAAATGATGTGTGGATGTTGAATATAAGGTGTGTATTTTGTCGTGTTTGGGCAGCTGTGTGAGTAAATAATGTGTAATAGCTGCTCATTGTTGAGGCGTAGTAAATGAAAGAACTGCACAAAGACACCATAAACTACAACAATGGCTATCTCATTAGTATTAGGTGCAAGGCATGTACAATATATTGTGAATTCATTACAATTGTGATGTTAACTTTTGCAATATACTTAAAATAAATCACATTTTCCATGCAATGTGCAGGTCAAGACATGCGATCAGCCTCTTGAATATTTCAACATTTATAAGAGACATGGTCAGGAGTCACTTCAGAAGTACCACAAAAAAAAAAAATCTATAAAAAAATTACTAAAAACAACAAACTGATCCGCTTTTAAGTGAGCAATGAAATGCAACATCATCTTTGCATATGTTTAAACACCAGGACGATAAAAGAGCACTTATTTGATTGTACATATCCCCAAAAATGCGTATTTATTGCAAGTCACATTGCAATCTTAACACTGCATATTCAATTCATATCATGCAGCCCTACACTGATCTGATGCTGATTTTGTCATTACATGTAATATATGTTGATTTATGACTGTTGCAGTAATAATCAGTAACTCTGCCAAGAGGTATTAATGGGAAGCTGTGAGGTTTTCATATGTGTGAATCCTCCTCAGATTTAGATATTTTCAGGTTTCTTGTTCTTCTGTGATAATAAAATATTGTTTTCAATCCATGCGAAGATCATTTGAATCCCTTTCAGTGATTAATAAGTGAATATCTTTGAGATGGAGACTCTTGATCTGGACACTTCAGTGTGATGAGTCGACATTTAAGGAAACCTTTTTCACCTTTATGGACTAATCAGACTGATTCATGTTTTCTGAGTCACCCTCTTTTCATTTAAAAGCGAAAGCCAAATCCGAGCTTCATAAATGTTTCTGTCTCTGGAGTGTTTTGTTCCTCTGTGATCACAGACTGAAGATTCTTTTTGGGAGGGGTTGCTGAGTCCTGGCCCAGACAAGTCAGGGCATCTTACGTAGCTGATCATACTTTGTTGACTTATTGTAATGTCCAAATAACTCCATAAAGTAATTTGAGATGCTCTCCTTTCATGTGGACATTCAAGTTTTCAAAATGTAGACATTATCTGGTTGTGGACTCTTGTTAGGACAAACCTCCACATTTTTTCTACCTTCTTGGTTATGAAATCTTTTTGCTATGACTAGTTGCGGGCAAGACAAGACAAGACACATACACCTGCTTAGTTAACACTTTTCACCATAATCAAATATTTATTCACTGTGCTTTGTTTTCATTTAAAGCCCAGTGTAGATATTTGGTTTCTTAACTCCCTGCTCGTGGATTGAAGACATTTCAAGCTTCTGATCATCAAACATTTTACTAAATAACTTTCACCATTATGAATCAAATCAGTGACTGTTAAGAATCACATGGTTTGATATGAAGCTAAAATGATCTAATTGCAACTTTATAGACGTGGACATTTTCAGTTTATTTTGCTCCTCCGAGATAGAAATGCTAACATTTTTACATTAAGACTACATTTGCTCAATATATCCTACAATTACAGTAAAAAAGACATATTGAAATGTGATAAATTATGTTTCCCTACTCTGGAAATTTAAAATGCAGAAATTTGAAGTATGACAGAAAAGTGTGTTCAAGTGTGATTAATTCAACAAGCGAGCCATTAGCTTGATAAAAGATTTAAATTGATTTTCAGCCACAAAGCAGAAGACTGAGGCACAGAAAATAGGATAAACAGAACAAGAAAAAAACTCAAGTTGTAAATTATGTTCAAGAGAAAGAGCACTGGTTTTTGAGAGAACAAAGGACAAAGACATTAACGCTGTCCACTTAAATGTTTGTATTTCTTGCAAATTATATTGTTTTCACAATACTCAACACACATTTACCCAATATTGTGCCACCCTGATGAAGACGTATATATTATCCAAACAACTTGTGTATTACTCAATTTGAGTCCTTTGTTTAAATTTAAACCTTGTCCACACACATGTGGATATTTTTTCTGATTTCTTTTGGTCATTGGGACAAGACAACACATTTGGCTGATCATACATTATAGGCCAGATTCTCCCTGTAACTGACCAAAGAATAATTAGTAAGCTAGTTGTTTTGTTTAAAAAGTAAAATTCTGAAAATTCAGCTTTAAAAAGTGGATATGTCCTGGTTTCTTTGCTTCTTTGTTTGCTTATGGACAAGACAAGACACAGCTTGTGGTACATTTTGCGCAACAGTTTTTTTTTTTTTTTACCAAAAACTGTCCAACCAACTAATGATGACTAGTTTTGTTCCCATTGACAGGCATTTTTATTTTTTGTGATTTCTCCCGGCTTTGCTAAATTGACATATTTTAGAAAGTAACAGCTACCTGTAGTTTTTACAAATTTTATTTTTAATCCAATGATGGTCAGGAGGAAAAAAGGAAAATCCTGGAGAGTGTGATAATCTCACCTGCCAAATAGATGAGTGGCAGCATGTACAAATGTGCTGCTTGTGTTTGTGTTGTCGAGCACTTTTCAAACCGCCATGTGGTCTGGGGAAACCACTTTTTCTCCATCCAACAAGGCGCCGCAGCTTCAGGATTCAGTAATTATAGCCCCTGGCATATGGCGACAAGGCTTAAATGGTCGTTTTCATTTCCTGCCTTCGTCAGAAGTCTGTGATTTCAGTCCGAGCTGAGGGCACAGATTGACACTTCTGCCAGCTTCACTCCTCTCTGGAGGATTTGGGAGTGGGTTGCTGTAGTTTGTCCGGCTTGTTTGTCCAGAAAGCAAATAATGCGGCTTTGCACAAAGCAACAGTGGATGGACAAAGCTTCAGCAGGGACCGCTGACATTTATTCTGTTAGACCATATGCTCTTCTGTCAAACAATTACCATTAACGACAGAGAGAACCTGATCTGATGAGCCATATGTTGGAAGGGGGTGGGCACATTCATGCTGTCACATGTGCAGAACAGTATTAAATGGGTCGCCTGCAAAATCCAAGCTGCATGCAAGACCTGTGAAAAACATTTTTGGCCGCTTTTTTTCTTGTTTACAATCATTCTTTGTCTTACGACTAATCTAGTAAGTAGTAGAAACTCAGCTGTGGTTTTCAGAATCGGAAATGTGAAGCTGTTCATTTACATGTGATTTAAGTCCTCTTCATGGTTTCATTGTGTGTCGCTGTGCACAGGCATCACATGTTTGCAAGCCAAATCACTTGTGTGAAGGAGGAGGAGGTCATTATTTTCCAGTCAGACGGACACATCCCTGGCTGCCAGTTTGGCACACATCGGTGTGCCCCCAGTTTTTAAAAGAAGCCATGATTTATTTATTTTTCTTTCTATCGCCTCCTCTTGGGAATTGCAAAGCTTACTTTAGAGTCTGTAACCGTGTATGGAAGTACTCGGGCCCTGAAGTTGCATTCAAAGACTTGGCGCATTCCTTTTCGCTTTGATTTGTTTCGTTTATCTCATTTTCCTAACAAGGTATGCTGCAGCCTCCTCTGAATCGGATGTATGGGTGGTAATAAAAGATCTGGCTGCTGTGTGAATGCAAACCAGTATGATGACAAAAGCCAGTGATTTTCAAAGTCTCGACACCCCTACCTCTCACAGTGACATTTAAAGATGGGTGAAGTGGCTCTCACAGTATTTCTGACCAAAGCAACGCGCTCTCCCTCACTTTGCTTTTGCTTTCTGGGGCTGTCAGAAGTGATTTCTAAAGACGTCAGGAAAGATTGCTTCAAACCACTTTTGACTTTCCCACAGTATCATCAGTCACCAGCAGGCGCCTAACACGTCACTTGTTGGTCCGTGGCAAACTGGTAATGTGCTTTCTTTAACTCTCGAAATGTAGCTTAGGCACTAGTGCTCCCAGAACGACCCAGTTTACTTAACTTCTTCTTTTTTTTTTTTTTTTTAATATATCTATTTCTGTAAATATCTGATATTAATCAAGAAAATAGGATCGACAGCTTTCTTTTTTTGCTAATATATAGTGAACGTCTGGAAATTGTATCCCTCCCAGAATGTAGTGATCCATGGAGCAAAAGTGTATGCAAAATAAAGATTGATGGCAATCTGCAGATTTTTGGGGGACCAAATTGGATTAGATAAAATAATTTTTCAGG
This sequence comes from Lipophrys pholis, assembly GCF_963383615.2. NCBI lineage: Eukaryota > Metazoa > Chordata > Actinopteri > Blenniiformes > Blenniidae > Lipophrys > Lipophrys pholis. Next base: position 18,710,449 of record NC_137647.1, on the reverse strand, counting down.
CAAATTCCACCAAGAATCAAGGTAGGAAGCATTCATGAGTCGGATAATTTATCTGCCAGGCATGATCAAGCACAAGTCTGAGCCAACAAGAATTAAGAAAGTTATCAGCTAATTACAGTGAAGCCCAAGCACATCGGACAAGAGTCAAGAAAACGTATCCACCACTGCCAATCAGGCACAGGTAAATGCCAACAAGAGTCAAGAAAATTTATTTACCTGTTACAATCACGCACAGGTAAATGCTAACGAGTCAAGAAAGTTATCTGCCAAGCAAAGTGTCAGTTCCCATTAGGCTCATGCAATGTCCAACATCAGACACAGGCAAAGGTAAAGATAATATCTGACAAAGGCAAAATCCAGAAAGAATGGAGTAAGTTGTCTTTTTAATCAGACACAAGTTTAGGCTATCAAAAGCCCAGATAGTTAACTGAGTGTTTCAATCAAGCCCAGGTAAGTCCAACAAGAGTCAAGAAAGTTATCTGTCGGTTTCAATTAAACACAGTTACAGTCCAAAATGTTTCACAACTGTCATCTGTCAGTTTAATGAGGCAAAGGCTAAGAAATTACAAGTTCTTCCAGTCTTTTAAAAGAAAATCATTATTATTTTATGTCTCATCTCGATTACAGAGCTACTTCTTGACTACAAGTAACCTTACTTCAAAGACTACAAATGTGTGGCGAGATCACGCAAACTCAAATATTTTATGTTTATTTGCATGTTGTTTCCAGGATTGCAGAGATGTTTTTTACATGATTTTTGCTTGAAAGTGTCGGTTAATACATACGCAGACCATGTTGACAACTAACAGGTACTTTGTGGGTTGTTGCTACATTTGCCATGGAAATGTTTCTGGAATTGTTGAGCACACATTTGCATGTAGGCCTGCAAGCTTTAATTTTTGAAATGGGATGATGCATGTAGTTCAAAATTCCAGTCCTGGAGGTGAAATTTGATTGGGAAAATGTTTCCTCCTCTCGAGCCCGAGATAACATCTGATCGGTCGCAGCGCTCACAGCTATTGCTTCAGCGCGCTCCCACAAGGCAGCGGCCCCTCGCCACGTCAAGCCATCACAGGCTCCACAACTTCAATGCATTCTTCAACAGGCTGTCACTGGTTTTGTTCCTGTCAGTTTTGAGAGGAAAACATAAACAAACCAGCTGCTGCAGCATACCAGCTTCAAACGCATGTTTTTATGAGCGTTGCAGAGTTGAAAACAGTATTACTGGATGGAAAACGGACATTTCACACATTTTTTTACTCAAACAACAGGCTTTGAACTTGACCTTTTGACTTAATTGCTCCTGATTACATGCATCTACAGGCAGGATCATGTGCTTGTTTAAAATCTGATGGGCATGTGGTACATTGATCAGTACATCTCAATGCTTTTTATTGTGCCTGGAGGCAACCTCATCAAGAGGAACTGTAGAAGAAACCACAAATGTTTGTTTTTTTCCAATTTTTTTTTTTTTTGCAAAGTTGCACCAATAGTATTGATTTCAACGTGAGTGCTAATAATTAGCACCTTACCTTACCGTTCCTCAGGTTATGAAAATAAGATTTGCAATTGTTGGAAGAAAACACGTTAAAGAATCTGGAACCGACTTGGGAATCTTCCTTTTTTTTTCTTTGTTGGGTAGCCTGTGTTCATCCACCAGTGTTTGGCTTCACTGTAATGTTTTATAAAATCTGAGGTCTGTTGCCTGTCCTAGAGGAAATATGTGGTGGCTCCAAGTAAAAAGAGTTGGTAACCTCTGTGCTGAATTACCAAAGCTGCAAACAATATTGGAACTTTTCGGATTAATTGTTTCATTAATAGCCAAATAGTTAATCTAAACTAATCAAATTTAATCAGTTTTAAGGCAAATGTGCCAAATGGTCTCTGATTGCAGCTTTCAATTGGGATTATTTGTTGATTCGTTCGGTTTCATATCTGTAAAAAGTGACTAACTTCAGGTTTTTAACTCTCGGAGCAGGTGAAACCTTCTGGCATCTCATGAAAAATGCATTTGTCCCCTAATTGCTAGAATAACTCACAAAATCATTGATAACAGTGACTGCTTCAGTATTTGTTGCAGCCCCTATTTTACAGTGGTGAAGTGCTCGGCCTTCCACATGAACTCAAACATACCTGGAGGAATATTTGGATGCTTTTCCTTTTCAAGCTTGATGCAAAATGAGAGCTTGTTTAAAAATGATGCCATCATTCTCAAAACTTGTGACTCAGAATACATCCTGATTAACATAATTAGGTCTAAAGAAAATGTGTAATCATGTTGCCGCCAGTTTGAAAGGTTGAAGCATTAGATGGCTTTTCAACTGGATCCTGAAAAATCTTCCTCAAGTCTTAACATGTTATTGTACACCCTCAAGTCAATACATTAGCTATGCCTTGCTCGCAGCAGATTTGGTCCTCTTTGGCCATCAGGTCTGTGTTTGTTCTTGATCTCATCGATCCAAAGGAAACTTTCCTCTGGGATTTTGTTCGGTGTTGACAAGGCATCATCAAACAGTAGACTAGAGGTGCTCCTGATTCTCCTGTTGGCTAAATTAAGATTAGGATTTAGACAAATCGTCTCGTCTTAAAGCAGGCAATGCCCAGGAAACATTAAAACATTTAGCAGTGTGTGTTCAATTTATTGCATTGACTTTCTGAAACTTTTACCTTCAGCAAAATTGAAGTTGTAGCATATTTCACAAGATCATTGTCATGTCTTTTATTGGACTCGGCTGGTGTCACATAGTCTCTGTGTAAATGATGTCAAATTACGTTGACGGTGGCTAGTACCACTAGCAGCAGCAGCCGTTGTGTCATCATTGACTGATAGGCTGCGTTCTACATGAATGAAACTTTAATTGGTATAGCTGTCTAATACTTTTAATACTGACTGGCAAGGGGATGCACATGGAAATATTTAGCCGGCTAATCATGTTGACTCTGCCCCCACGACCTCCCGCGGATGCTCTATTGGACTGAAATCTGGTGACTGGAGACTGTTTGAGTCCTGGGAGCTCAAAGCCAAGAAATTTAAAAATGTTTGGAGCTTTGTGACTTTGTGCTTTATCCAGCTGGAAGTAGCTAGAAGAAGAAGGTGCACTGTGGTCATAAAGGGATGGAAATAATCAACAGCAATACTCAAGTCGGCTGTGGAAGTTAAACCACAATCAGGTTGTACTAAGAGGCCCAAGGTGTATCAGGAAGATGTCTCTCATACCATCACATTGGCAGCAACAGCAGTCGTTCATACAAGATAGGATGGATTAACGCTTTCATGTTGTTCCCACCAAATTCCTACCCCACAATTTGAAGGTGTTTTTCTGCTACAGTTGTTTTTACAGATGGAGAGGTTACCTGGTTCATCCCGTCAGTCACATATGCTCGTTTTAAAGACTAGGTCATGCAAATCTTTTGCATACCTTTCCTGTAGCCCATGGTTGTTTGCTGCTTTTGGTTTTTCTCAAACCAGTTTAACAATTGTCCCCTGATCTTAAAAATCCAGTCAGTTCACCTTTCCTCCTCATTTTGAAGCGGACTTTGAACTTCAGGTCACCTTGACTATATCCACATGCCTCACTAGACTCGGTTGTTGCCATATCATCTGCTCTTTACACACGTTTGTATGAATGTTGAACTGGTGTACCTAAAGTTCTGTCTGGAGGGCAGACAGGAACTGAAACAACACAGAAGTGCAGACATGAGATGGACGTCTCACAAACTACCAGTAGAAAGAAAATTGCCTCGTCACTTGAAGGCTACACACAGGAAGTTGAAAAGAGGAAGAGAAGTCGCAGCTGACCCAACACCCTCATCGCCCTGCCAGATGTGATTACTCTGCAGACTGATGTACTGAATCTCCAGCTGTGCTCTGGCCAATGAGCCGTCAAAACCTCACATCGAGCGATTTTTCCACCACAGAAAACTTTTTCCTGCCTCTCTTAAGCTTGTTTTTCCCTTCAGAGGCGTCTCCACTGCCTAACTTGTCTTTGCATGTTCAGAGTTGTTGATGGATGATTACTGTCAAGATGAGGCTGTTTGTCCTCCCTGCAACAGCCATTTTATTGGTTGGATCTCTGCCATGGCTTGCAGGTCCAAAAACCACTGTATACAGTCCGATGTTATCTACCCAAAAGAACGAGAGCGAGATTGGAATTTATTTTTTCATGAGGGAAACCTGCTGCTGAGAAATGGGCTTCATCATACCAATGTGTTTGGAGAATAACCTTCATCTGAGTCAGTTGTCCGAAACCATTAAAAAGCGTTTCTAAAAATAAGGAAGGAGACGTAGAGTGGGAAGGCTTTATTTTGTATAAATGACATAAGACATTTGCTAACATAAAGCCAGTCTGCCCTTGTAGGGGCCTGTTTTACAGACTCGTGCAACACAGTGGGCAATGGCGATGAAGCGTGAAGCGGCAGGGTCTGTCTTCATCAGCAGTACAAGAAGAACGACTCTTGTTCTCATTCGAACTATATTTACATGCTGACCTCCAACCCCTGTAGTGTCTGTGAAGTTGTTGTAGGGGGTTGAATGGATGTGATTTAGATGAGTAGACAGCTCCTCTAAACACTGAGGTTTAGACAATCAGGGCCTGGTTTGTAGTCCAGGCGTCTGTTTAACTTCTACAAGAGAGGAATTTATGCTCTTTATTTTTATACAAACTCAACTGTTTATCATTACATGTTCTCCCGATTTTAAGGGAATATGAATGGACTGAGAGCAAGTTTGAACTTAAGACTAAACTCCACAAAGAAAAGCCCCAAAAATATTAACTTCCACCTTTCAAACAGAAGTCTGCTGTTCTTCTGAAAATTTTGAAGACTGGTTTGGAATGGAAAACCAGAAACTTCCGTTCAGAGGATTTTGCTTCAGAAACTCATTCTGTCTTTCTGAACCTCTGTTCAACAACCCCTCTGTGGTTGACTCATCTCGTCGTCTGCTGAATATTTTTTTATATATCATGAGGGGGATCAAATCTGTCTTCCTCTCACCGTGATTAAAGTCTCTTTACGAGCATTCTGGACAAACCACATTAAATAGATGTAGATAAAAATCCAAGTGAAGCAGGTCTGCCAGCTCAAAAGTGTCGAGAGTGAAAGTCATGCTCTAAACTTTTGAAATCACAGGCAGCATGTATAATCTCACGAAAGTACAAAACGCTTTTTTTTTTTTGGACATTTTTGATTCTTTCTAATGCATTTTACAGGGGATGTATGTTTGTTCCATAGACAGTTGGAATTATTGAAGACTGTGTACTCGCTATATTTAATGTTTACAGCATATTCTTCTCTGCACGTGTGTGTGTGGTTTTATTACAAAAACAAACGGCACCGACTCGTGGAACAACATCAAAACTACATCATTTTCAGCTTTTCAGCTGTTTCCATGTATTTTCAAAACATAGTGTAAACATTAAAAGTTTCTGAATGAAAAATGCATTTTCACTTAAAAACATTGTGTAATCTGGGCCCTAAACTGAACTGCAAGTTACGTATACCATTACAACCCTAATGCATCTGTTTCTCTCAATTTACAAAAGAAACTGTGACAGCATTGCTTCATTAGTGTGCTCCATGTGTGGAAGTGTAAATATTGCAAACCGAGATCTCGGCCCCCTTTCAAACATCTCTGGTTAGGTGCAGTCTGATGAAGTTCAGCAGGAACGTTTGATTGCTTTCTAAAACTGTGCTAAAGAACTGATGCTGTGAGCTCAGAGTGGAAACTGTGTTGCAAGAAGATTTGGACACTTGAGTGAAAGTGGTCTTTGTTTGTCGAGAAGACCAAACTCCAGCTGGCTCAAGTTTCTCACACACGGCTATGTCTAATCGCTTAAAACAGTTAAAACAGTGTTGGGCAGGCACAGCTCTGTTTAGAAACTCTCCTAATGTGCTACGTCCTACGTTCAGTTAGTCATCTTCTCTTCAGACATCATACTTTTAGCAGTCAACTGCTGTGTTGAAAAGCTGCTCAGGATTTGACTCGGCATCGTCCTCATTGCTGCTCTACTCGACAGAGGAAGCCAGATGTGTCACAACAACTTCCTGCCACATTCAGACTGTCTTGTGGCAGCTGAGACTCATGTACATATAAGGCAAACAGACACAAGATGGTACAAGCTAATCTGAAGTCTTCCTGCATATCAGTGTGTGTAGTTTTTGAACGCATGCCCACACCAACATGATATGGTATCTTACGGCTTTGTTTTATTCTGCCTCTGCTTTTTTGGCCGTGTTAATTGTATGATTTCATATGCAGAGCTGAAACCTTTGCCAACCCACTTTGACCACTTTTACAGCCTTCGTTTCATGTAAAGATTCTCCATAAATGCATTTGGATTTTCAGTGATGTGAAAGTGTAAGAGGCCTCAGGCTTGTTGGCTCAGCAGTTGGCTGTGTCAACAGGAAGTGGTCCAACATGCAGCCTTCTAGATAAACAGAAAAGTGTGAGCTGCAGCTAAGCTAGCAGCAACATTTCTGCTGAGCCCGAGAGAGATGAAGAGGAGAGGGCCTACTCTCTGGACGTGATTGCATCTCCAGGAAGCTGTGTGGCCTCACTGTTAATGAAGCAATTATTTCAAGAGTATGTCATCCGGCTGCTTTAAGTGCCGGCAACACCCTTGTTGTTCCTCCTGCTCAGTGGTGCATTACGGCTGCCGGTTCAGAAAGTGTATGCAAATTACTGGAAGCATCTTTTCTATTTGATTAGTCAAAGAGGACTTCACTGAGCATCCCAGGCGAACTCATAACTAATGTATAGATCAGAAGAGGTGGCCTTAAAGCATACACACTGTGGAGCCGCATATACTTGACCACTGTCAGAGATATTGCTGTTCTGATCGAGCTCTTGTTCCCATGACTTTTGTAACTCAGGGGTCGTGAGGTTCAAACACAACGCAATGAGTTTGAGTTGAGTTCATCAAAATATGAGGCTGTTCTTCACAGTGTCACTCAGTCTTTGCCTCACATACTTTAATATAAAAAGATAACTTCCCATCATACATTTTTAAGAGAACTTTAATATGCCATATCACTTCCACTGATTTGCCAAAACATTATGACCATCTAATATTGTATTGCTCCCCATCTTTGCCGCCAAATCAGCCCTGCTGAATCGAAACATGAACTCCACTAAACCTCTGGTGTCTGGGACCAAGACATTAGCAGCAGATCCTCAAGTGATTGAAATCGCAAGCTGATGCTTCCCCAGAAACATGAATGAACTTTGGCTTTTTGTAACCCTGTAGCTGAGTCACTGCTTTTCCTTCCTTGAACGACTGCTCAGAAGAAATAACCAGTGGTTATAATGTTATGGCCAATTGGTAGATACAGCATGCATTTAGCTCTTCGGGAGTCTTATATTGCTTTACAGAATGTGTCACAATCACGTTTCGAGTCACATTATACAAGGAGCATGCCAACCTGTGGCCTGAAAGACTGTTAGAGGTCCTTCCAGTTGAGCTGAAAAGGACATGAATACTTGAAAATGTTGCCATTGGTCTAATTCAATGAAAATATGCAGAAGGGCAGATGGGACAAGAACATACCCCAGAGCATCCAGCTATAAAGGGGAAGCATACGATAATTGTGACTTGTTAGGAAGTGTTTTCCTTTGTTCGTAGGGGTTAAACATGTTCCGTTGTTTGGCCTTAAGTCAGTTCTTCAAAAAAAGGCCGGCCTTGTGATTACAGTAATCGATGGAAATTCAACATCAAGGTTTTCATCACTGCAATATACCCAAATAAGGCTGCAATATTCTGGAGGGACGGTTTAATCATTGCTCCTTCACCATGAAGAAGAATGCAGAGTCTCTGTTAATTTTACCATCATTCAATGTTGATTAAGAGTTAATCAGTACACTTCAAGAATGAGAGATCAGTAGATGCCGAAGTCTGTATGTCAGTCTTTCTTTGCTCCGTTAGCAGCCCCTCACCCCCACCTCTACCCCCTCCTCGTCCTCCTCTTCTAACCACAGTGCATTATGTAACAGGGTATTAGTGAAGCCAGCAGTGGACTTTCCCCTACCTCAACAGAGACGGCCCTTCTTCCCCACACTAAGGTCCTTCCATGGGAGTTTACTGTGATCGTGTCCTGAATGTTTCCCTGTCTGTTCATTATCCGCTTGAGCTGCACATTAGTCCTGCTTTAAGATGCGATCATGCCTGCTGGTGCTGGAAACCTGCAGCAGCAGGCATGCTGCTGCCTCCATTCGCAAGGTTTTCTCTTTTTTAGTAACCTTCTGAACTGAGCTGCAACTATATATGAAAAAAAACGATTGTCAGGCTGAGTAAAAATAAGAATGCATAGATGACAAGTTACAAGAACTTATGCCCTATTTATATGACAAGTTTCCAGTGAAAACTCATAGTTTTTGAGTTTTTGTTTCAGCAATGATAACAGCAACATTTTGAATATGGTTACAGAAATCGCAGAAATACTGAAAACAATGAAGTTTTAATGCCAGGCCAAGGGTTGGCGCGGTTGGTGCTTTTGGTAATGAAACCGCACATGCACACAAAGAACAATACAATATAAACATTGACAACAGCGAGTACACAAGACATTCGCGTGGACAGACTACCAAGTTAGAGAATGTGAACTTAGAGTCGTGCCACTCTGTAGGCAAACCATCCTTGTTATTGTCCATCGTCTCGCACATGTGCTGAAGAACTCTTTACTACAGCCGTGGTGTTCAGGAGCTGCGTTTTCAAAAAGTTGCATTTTCAGTGACTTGGAGCATCTCTGTCGTGTAGACGGACGCCCAAAACACAACCAAAGTTTTCAGTGCCCAAAAACCTTTGCTTCAAAGGACTAACAAGATATTTGTAGTTAATATTTTTCGATTCTGTAAACCAAGCCATGACATTGCATTCTCAACCAATTGCCCATTACTTAATAACTCAATTCAGAGTGAAAATATTGGTTGTTTTACTAACGACTTACCATAGAGAAAATGAGTTGAAGTACAATTATTGTCACTTGATTTTACATTTATCTATTTTACCACCCCAGCCGCTTGCTCGTGCTCTCTCATAGCCTTTGTTGATCAAATAGCCAAGTCTCTCTCGTAGCACACACTTTCGTCTCCAGATAGCTGCGGATCAGCTTTGAACACCTAAATCTTTAAGCTAATTGCCTTCTGACTGTACATCAGATCTAAAAGTAGCCTGTTGGTGTAACATGGTGGAGTGTGGCTTGTAAAGTACTAGTTTTATACTGTACATGAATAATTAGCTAAACTTCTATTTGTAACGACAATGTATGTTCATGTTGGAGAACAATTGTAGGATAATAGCCTTGTTGTGAGAAGAATGTCTGGATTTATTTTGGATATAATAAGGGTAAAATAGTCCGAAGTTGTACATTGTGAAAGTAATTCTACCTCTTTAGCTTGAAGGTTCATTTTCAATTTTGACCTGACTGTGATGCGACTGAGAAACTCATGTTAAAAATGTATGACAGTGGTGAATCTTGTCAGTGATTGCTTCTGTAATGTTGAGTGGTTCAAGTGCAATGCTCCTTTTCTCTGCTTTCTGAATATATCAGATGTCATAAAGAGTGTAGGAGTTCTGGTTACGAAATGTCTAAAGAAGATGGGACAGGAATAAATTGATCTAACTAGTTGAAACGAGGCTCCAGGTGGAATCCTTGTGTGGAATGTGTTCAACGGACAGTTGGTTGCGAGTTGTTCTGCTTTGCTGAGGGCCGCTCCATGCAGACCGACCCACGGCTCGGCTCACATGAGCAGACAGAAGGCACCTGATCCTCTCCCAGGGGTGCAGAGAGACAGATGGAGCCAATAGACAGAGGGGGGAGAAAGAGCTCACACTGACAATCCTCAACACTCCACTAAAAAGGTAATGAGAGGACAGGGCTGAATATCCAATCACGGATGAGTTCCTCTCCTGCTTGTAATCTGATAGGACTGAGGTCTGAAGGCTAATATTTGATATTAAAGGGATGCAAGCAAACAACAACACATATTTTGATGGCTCTTTAATCGTTTTTTTGTTTTTTCTTTGACTCTCCAGGACGCCAGAAACGCCACCGAAGAAAAGCCTGTCCAGCGATCTAAGGTAAAAATATATATTTTGTAAGGATGCTACATACTGTCCTATTTATACTGTAGACTGAATGCTGTGCAGATGTGGTTCACAGCAACGCATAGCCTTTGCGTTTGGAGTATGAATTAGGCCTAATAGCATTTAATAAGTACATGTATCAGTACTGGGTATCAGCAAGTAGCTAAAGGTTAGTACTCATGCGCGACCTTTAAAAAAAAGTGGTATCGGTACACCCCTGACTCCATTCAGGTTAGTAAGTCAGGTTTGATCTCAGAAAAATGTAGAGGAGGCTCATCCTGCATCTTTATGTTTTCAGTCTTTCAGCTTTAAGACCCAGAAGGAAGTGTGCTCATCATGTGAGAAGACAGTCTACCCGATGGAGAGATTGGTCGCCAACAACCTGGTGTTTCACTCTACATGTTTCTGCTGCAAGCACTGCAACGCCAAGCTCAGGTGACTGTGTGCACCGTTTGGGCTAATTTCTTCTTCTCTTTTCCGTTTTCGATGTGTACATAACTCTGGCTTCCTCCCCTCTCAACCAGCCTGGGCACCTTTGCAGCTCTTCAAGGCGAGTTTTACTGCAAGCCGCACTTCCAACAGCTGTTCAAAAGCAAAGGCAACTACGACGAGGGCTTCGGACGCAAGCAGCACAAAGAGCTCTGGGCCTCCAAGGAGACGGAAACTATAACAAAGACGCCGTAATCATGTCTGCCGGCCGTCCGCATGGGTCATCGCAGACCTGGCACTCCTCTTCTTTTCTCGTCATCCCAACACCTCCAACACATCACGATCAGCATGTGCCTCATATGCTGCGGCACTGCTAAATCGCCTACGCACCCACTTGCTTTTCTTTCTTTTTTTTTTTTTTTTTTTGTAAATGCCATTCGAACAGACACCTGCACAAACAGCTAGGAATTCATGGCCCAGTCATGGTCCACAACTCAAAAAGTAAATTTTAGATTTTAAAAAAACTGTTACTTTCTCACTTTTATTTGCCAGTTCCATGTTTGGAATTGGCTGTTGATTGTGACCAAAAGCCTTCTCTAGTATGGAGGAGTGTAACGATAAACAACTTTTTTGTTTTCTTTTGTTTCTCCTTTAATAATTTGCAACCTTTCTGTTCTTCAATATGTAAACTGTATGCTCAGGCAAACATATCACAGAGGTCACACAGCATCAGTGTTTTGCTGTTGAGCATACACTCAGGTCAATTAGAAACAAACACATCATTTAGTTTAAGTCATGGAAACAAAACACAAGTCAAAATCGCAGTCCTCAGTATTATGACGATGCTCGAGGAAAAACAGGGTACAGAGTACTGTAAAATAACCGTGCACATCAGCAACAGCTCACCTCTTCTGTTTCTGCTTTTTTACTGCTCACTGGATCCCGTCGTTTTTTGTTTTTTTTTCCTTTTCAAGCAAGTCTTATCCTCGCATGTTGGTACGACTGGGTCTTCACGGCCTTATCTACGGTGGCCCAGAATGCAAAGCCCCAACAGTAATGCAAAAGCTGCAACACGAGTACAAAGGAAGTTGCAACGCATACGAAAGCAGAAAGACAAATACTTAAACTGTGACATAAATACAGAAGCTGTAAGACAAATACAAAAGCTGCAGCACAAATACAAAAGCTGTAAGACAAATACATAAAATGCAACACAAATACAGTACTAGATCAAACATTAATACAATATCAGGAAGACAAATATACTACCTGCAACATAGATACGAATTAAACATTTACAAAAGTTGTAACTCAAATACCAAAACAGACTAAAGTAATTGCAATACAAATACTAGATTTCTGACTCTAACACAAAACAAGAACAAAATGTTTTTAGACTATTAATAAAAACGATCCCTCGACAAGCCGGGCCAATGTCTGTTGTAGCTTTTGTCTTGTGCAGACCTTTCTTGGCCACCGTACTTTTCTCCCATCTCTCTGCTGTGAGCAGTTTGTTTCACTGACACGTCACTTATGTGTCGTTTTTTTCCAAGTTTATTTTTTCGAGCCACTTGAGTTGTAATTGGGTCGATGTCATGACACGTGGAGCTTTTACAGCTGTAATGTTGTTAAGTTTCTTTGATTGTGTTTTGTACGCGAACTGTACATAGAGCTGTAGTTTTTGTGATTAGTGAACATTCCCCAACGCACAGTACTCACATCTGGCTGACACCACATCAGATGTTGGTAACACTGGGCAACAAGATTGTTGTTGTTTTTTTTCAACCATTCTTTTTCTTGCACAAACTAAAACAGGAAAACCTCATTGTGCTTTTTTTTTGGTTAAAAACTGTATTATCAAGCTTTGCTTTTGTGTGGCAGAATATGCCATTTCTTCCACAAATAAGGCTGTTAGTACACTTAAAAAGTGTATAAATCACTGAAATCATCACTTTATTTTTTGCTTGAATTCACCAACTTTACACTGTCCTAGATATTTGGATATATACTGCAACACAAATCGAAGTGCTGGATAAATTACAGTTTTTTTTTGCGTCAGACAAAAATATTTGTTAGCCAGTGTCATCACGGAGAAACCAAGGCCCCGACAACTGATCAACGTGCCTGAAAGAAAGATTCCTCCAGTCATGGTTCACTGTCTTAGCTGAGACCATGTTTAAAGTCTGTGCGAAGCAGTAACCCGTTGATAGTTATCATCTCAGGCCAAATTACAACAATAATTAAGTAAGCAAGTATATGAAATTAGAACCCAAACAGCTCAGATCGCTTGTTGGTTCTGTGCTTTCAGGTGATTTGATCAAGATTGATTCCCAGAAAAGAAGAGTTAGGAGCTATAATTCTAATGGATCCACATACTGAACCTCACAGTGATTGGAGGGCAGATAATCCAGAAAGCACCTGCCAGTGTAAAGTGATCACTGCTGGAGCAGGTGGAGCTCCTAATGCTCACCGGTCTTTAAAAGTGACTTTTGTCATGTTTAGAAAACATAAAGAACAATGTGCTTTTAGATCATGATCATTGGCGACTTTAATCAAATACTTTCAAGCATGTAATTAGCATTCCACATATTTTAAAGGTGTAAACTGTCAGTAATGCCACTTTAGTAAATTGTGTGGCAAAAGTGAATCATTGCTGTTTGTCCTCAGTCCAGCTCTTTTGAGTTATGCCAGTTGATTTTTTTTTTTCCAAGTCATTTTTCTTACTGGACTGAGGACAAACTCCATGCTGGATTTACAAGACAGGACAGGCTGGGGCTTCATTACCTTTAACAGCACAACACATAGACATCCATGTAAGTACGTATTGACTGTTTTTCTCCTTTTTTAACGGTTATAAATCGAATATAAGATATGCTGTACCTTTAAGGCCTCACAGGAAATCACACAACTCTGTTACCCCCCGTCGTTTTCCACTTGTTGGTCGTTGCTGTCTCGTGGTGATTCCCATGCTGTATCGGAGTGTGTTCGTGTAGTTGGATAGATTTTTTCACGGACAGAGAGCGATCCAGCCCTGTTCGTGTTTTTTTTTTTTTTGTTTGTTTGTTTGTTTTGTTCCCCTCGGTCCCCTCCAGTAAGCGTGGACAGGTTTCCTCTTTGAAACTATTGCCTTCCTGTTCTCATCTCCTGTCTTATCAGCTGAGTGCAGCTGGAAACTGGACCTATTTTCTTGGTATGAAATTCTCAGTAGGTGGACAGAGTTTGTCACTGTATTGATCCCTGTGTTGTGTGCCTGCATGTTGCATGCAAAAACCCAGTGCACAGCACCCCCTGCTGGAGAAAGTGACCAGTAATGTTTAGAAGAAAAAAAAGAAAAAAGAAAAGATTTTGCCCATGAAGTCAACATAGCCTTTTTTTCCCCTAAGTTTTCGTTGCCTCGGCCTGCAGTACAGCTGCAGCCACTCTTGAGCTCATTCAGCCACTCAAGACAAAGTCAGACAAGATTAGATCAGCTCTCCATGCTTGTTTTTCATTCTTTACCAAGAAAGACTCGATAGCCATTTCAATATCTCATTTTAGAAGGCGTCTGGATACCTATGACACTTGAATGACACAAAGTACTTTTGTGGCTGGTGGTTTACTGTGAATTAGAGCATGTTATGCTAATAGAAAGCGAAACAGATGGATATTTCCTACTTTTTTAAACAAAAAGAAAAGAGAAGCCTTAGATATAAAGAGCAGACCTTATTGCTTTTTTTTTCATTGAGTGCACAGATCTTTACAAAGAATTCTCCTGATCTGCCTTCTCAAAAACAGACCTGTTTCTTGTAGATTCCCCCTCTCTAACGTAGGACCACTCCACTCAACCAGCAGATATGTTTCCCTCATTTCTCCATGTTTAACCACGTGTACGATACTTCTACCTGTGTTTAACCGTGTCCGTTTTTCTTTGTGTCATTTCAATCTGTTCCTCTGGATCCTGGAGAACGCTTTAAAATCGAAGAGAATTGTATCTACAAACGCCGTCTTTGTCATTCTCTGTTAGCAGTTCGCCAAGGTACAAGTGCAAAATCTGTGAATTGCGACCACTAAGTGTAATCGAGCAGACAAGGTACACTTTACACTGGTGCCACGAGGCTCAGGTGAATGATTGCAGTGTAACGTTTCAATGTGAAATCTGTGCGTCATTTCAACTTTTAATGTGGACTTCCTTTTAAAAAAAAAAAAAAAAACGGCTGTCATCATGAAGACATTTTAAATGTATGCATCTTTGAAAGTGTATTGTCTATATTGCAGACTTGACCTGTGGATTGAGGTGGCCTTACAGCAAAAGGACGCTGGGACTGTGCTTGCAGTCTCTCTCCTCTGTTCTCCCTCCCTTCTCTCTATCGCTTAGTGGTGGTATGGAACATTCTCAGATGTGAGCGCCCCCTTTCTACGCCTACGATATACACAATCATTTTGTGCATATTCTTTCTTGTTTTTAAATTTTGTTTTTTTACATGCTTTTGGAGATAAAAAAAAATTAAATAAAATGCTGGTGTTGATTTAATGTCTTACGTTTCGGTGTGTTTATTATATGATGTGAAGTATTGGTGTGGCTGGATTTATCAACATTTTGATTCCTGGTTAATGCACTGAAGAAGCCTTAAGACTGATTCTCACAAGCAGTTCAGATTAGGAGTCTCGCAAAAGCAGTAGAAGTAATCAGATTCCTCAAGTAAAAGTACCACGTTATGTAACTGCCCGATGGGGGCGATGCATTGAGTTACATTCATTCCCTGCAGACCAACTCTAAACATAACTGATTTTAGCCCAGTTCTTCAACGTGGGTTCATGTTTAAGAACCAGTTTCATCATTAAATTTGAACAAAAACATAATTAACCCTGAGATGAGATAACACTGCTGATAAAGGAGTATATATGTATATATATATATATATATATATATATATATATATATATATATATATATATTTGTTTCATACAAAAGTAACTTTAAATTGCATTGAAGGCCTTTAAAAGATCCCACAATAGAGTGGAATGGTGCAAAGGCAGAAACCTGCAGGCATATTAGCAACGTGACTGGCACAGAAGAATTCCTGTAGAAGCATCCAGCCGGATGACCCGTTGGCCTTTGACTCAGTCACTGGGGTACTGGAACTACTGCACAAGCTCAGCCACATCTGGCAGGTACCAGAAGCTGTTTGGCAGTGGAAGATTTTTCATCTTGGCAACCCACATACCTGTTGAAGGCTGTCAAGGGAAATAATCCGGCGTTCCAAGGGTAAAGGAAGTATCATTGTTATAACAACAACATCATCTAACAAACACAAATATTCTTTATTTTTTTATGGAGTTTATACAATGGTACAAAAAATTCGATTTTCCACATTTTCCAACGGTAGAAGAATAAAATGATCTATTATATTTTGTTCCTTATGATAGGTTACGATAAGCTGCTATCTGTTCGCTTGGTGGTTCGCTTGGAAGGTCATGAGTTCAAATACCAGCTGGGGCTTCGTGACCCCCCCCCCACGAGTCTTTGGCGACACACCGTGGGGGTCGGGACCCCCTTTTGGACGCCACTGGCTTCATCACACACATACACAGCCAAAAACTGTCAACCCGGAGGTCGCGGGTTCGATCCCCAGAACGCAGGAAATTATATTCACAAACTAGTGTTTTAATGACATTGCTGACCGTACTCAGGTGAAACCAGTTCTCGAGTTAAAACTCCTGATTTGTTACAGCGGTGAAAGCGCCTCACGCCCCCCTGACGTCACCGCTGGTCCGCCCCCTCCAATAATGAGAGCGCGCTCCCGCAGACGGACTTCCACCGAGTAACAAGCGCGCCCCCGCGGCTGCAGGGCTCCAATTTACAGTTGCGGGATCTGAAACCGCATCAGGTATAACGACGTTCCTGCTCGCTCCGGGCGCACACACGACGCCTCGGGAGATATTTTCGCGGAGCCTGGACGTTAAGCCGTGAGGAGCGGCGCTCACCGCCCGGTGGAGGCGTACATAGCGGGTTCCGGTGGAGATCTTTTCTCTGTCAGGAAGTTTGACGTTACTCGGTGGAAGCCTGTTTCTCGCTTTGTTTTGGTTGGGAAAAGTTGTGGACGACAGCTATACTGCAA
Organism: Lipophrys pholis; assembly: GCF_963383615.2. Taxonomy (NCBI): domain Eukaryota; kingdom Metazoa; phylum Chordata; class Actinopteri; order Blenniiformes; family Blenniidae; genus Lipophrys; species Lipophrys pholis. Next base: position 18,693,843 of record NC_137647.1, on the reverse strand, counting down.
GCGATTCGCTGCAATTTGATTAAGAACACATGGTTTCACCGATGGGTTCATCAAACCTTACTGTTTTATCTTGTAATAATTCCTCATGAACTTTTAAGTTTTCAGTATGTAAAGTCTGTACATCGACGGACGATCCGAGTGAGCTGAGTTTACGTAAACCATGCGTCAATGAAGCGTCGTTTGTCTTTTATTTTCAATTTAGCGTGAATTTAGTTGTTAAACTTATCAGGACTTTGGTTATACGCACGTATCTATATGACGTTGTTATGAGATACTGTCATAACAGAGAAGAAAGCTCCAGTTTGGGAATATTTTGGTGTCCAACCTGGCAACCCCGAGGGGGAAATCTGCACAGTTAGCAGGAAGGGGAGCCGTCAAAATCACGGAAATCGCAGAGTGTTTCCCTGCGGCTCACACATGGGTTTCAAACAGGCTGCACGTCGGTTCTGCATCTCGTGTTTGAAGCCTGAAAACATCCCGGAGAACAAAATGTTTTGGAAGTTCGAGTTTTCCAAAGCCGCCGGGCTGCAGCGGCGCCGCAGCTGGAGCAGCTGGATGTGAGAGGCTTTTCCATCGGAACTTTTCCTGTGTGGACCTTCGACTCTTGTTTGTGTTCTTAACAGCCTGGAGAGACTCGCTTTCTCTCTCTGTGTGGGGGGTGTTGAACTTTCCGTTAAAGAGGACAGGCCAGCCCTCTTTCCCCCCGGTCACCCGGTGCGGGTGATCCCTCCGCCATGGCGTCCCGGTGTGACTGGACCGACGGATGCACCTACCGGGCAGACTCAGCCGCTGCACACCTGTGACCCTTCGGGAGGAGATCGGTCCTGTCCGGACCCACAGGGACAGGTGAGGGATGTGGGAGGATGCTGCTGCTGATTTACTGTCTGTCTTTTCACGAGGGCTGCACGATGTATCGAGAAGATGCATATGGTGAAGTGCGATAAGTTGTGTTTACATGCACTGTGCATTTATGCTCTGCAAGTTAAAAATGACAGAATTGGAAAATATGAAAGGCAAGTGTGATTAATTAATCATGATTAATTCTCATTAACAGTTTAAAACTGTTTAATTAACTGAGAGAGAAAGAGTGTTATTGTTGGGAGGAATGGGTCCCTGCATAATGACATCAATATCATCAATTTTGCACGTTTACACAACACAGTTCCAAGTGATTTTCCCTTTCAGAAAAGTTCTGTGTTTGCATGGCGAAGGTAGATGCAGAAAATGATGTCGTTGGCATGCCAAGGCAGAGGTCAGAAGTCTGGGAATCAAGTAAAAATGACCAAAACCAACAAACTGTTCCTCTTCTGAAGAACAACTAGTGTGAATTGCAGACACACATTGTAAAACAAAACAACATGACACGAACACATCTGGTGTAAATTAGTGGCAAGAGAAAGAGCACTGTTATTTGGAAGAACAAATACATGAACACCATCTACCTGTATTTTTTGCACATCTTATCGATATCATAATACTCAGCACTGATATCACATGTTCATCTGATGTTGCTCAGTCCTGTAAATGGCTTTGTCTTCCCGTCCACCTCAGACAAGACTCCTACCTGGCTGCATTTATTTCTCACTGAGATTTGTTTGTGAGAAGGGTTTTATCACCCTCAGTTGATCCTTGTAGGCTTATGATTATCAGTCAAGGTCCACTTCCTGTAATGATTGTGCTTGGCCATTAATGCTGTCTATGTACAAAAGCACAGTGCAAACCAAAAGGCCGACCGGCGTCAGCCTGCTAGTTTATATCGAGGGCAAAGAAAGCCCTATTCACTAACTATAACCCCAATGTAGAAAGGGAACAAACTCCTTTTGATATAATCCTGCAAACTGGGATGCCTGGATGAATAAAGAGACATTTGCAGGTCCTTTTAGACATGTCCAAGTCTCAATACTCACACATTAAATACATTTCACATGCACAAAATGTGACACGCTGCTGCAGTGTACTTCAGTATGTAATAACATTGTTATTCTATATGCTATCTTAATTAGGAAATGTGTAAAGGAAGCTAATGGAGATTTGAGACTTTAAGTCAAGTTCACAAAGAGTGTGGATATGATCCAACTTTTTACCTCTTAGAAAATCTGTGATGCAGTGCTACTGCTATTTTGTCTCGTTTTTTTTAATTCAGCATTTCTTTTGGTTGTCAGCTCACTGTAGCTCATAACAAGAGCCAAACTAGCCATTTATGCCACATTCCACCAGATTGAATTGTTTCCAACTGAAAGATCAGAATGTCCTGTTTACATGAACACTGATGTGCGGATTTATATGCAGCAGGAATATCATCAGATCCAGTCAGTAGATCAATCCCATAATGCGTGTGATGTTGGGCGTTTGTGACGTCCAGCTTCACGTGGAGGTGATTGACATTGAGTTTGTGAGCTCGACTAATCAAGGTTGTTTGTTTGTTTTCAAACTGAAATGCAAAATGAATACTCTCCTTGTTCAGGAACCATTTTCAACCACAACTTTGAAGTAAAAATGGAAAACTTTTATTGTTTTTTGGACATGCGCCAGTAGATTGACAATAACAACTACGGTATGTTTCCCTCCAGATTGTCATGATTCCCAGTACAGATTCTCTTGGGACTTGGTACGTTTATAGTTGAGTGACCCGGAATAAAAATCCGACTTGGTCGTCTGTCCACACGAATGTCTGTGTACTTGCCATTGTTAATGTTTATAGTACACTGTTCTCTGCTTGCATGTGTGTGGTTTCATTATAAAAACAAACAGCAGCACCCACTAGTGGTCCGGCATGTTAACTACATAGTTTTCAGTGTTTATGCCGTTTCCGTGTAAATGGACATCGTTTTCACAACGTTGCTGTGTCAAGGCAAAACTTTTCTGAAACAAAAATGCAAAAACGGTGCATTTTCATTTTCACCTCAGAGCCTGGTCAAGAAGAGATGATTTTATACACAGTCTGCAAAATAATCTAAAGTTTTCGGAGGTGGCGCGATCATGAAGTCAGTCACCTGCGAACCTGCAGGACGAACATGCAAAATAAAAAGTCTTGGTCAGAAATCTAACTAGGATTTTCTTGCTTTGAGGCAAACTGCGCTATCTCATGCTGTGATTTCCTTTCAAATCTTTTCATTTTAAAATGTTAGTATGTGTTGCTCTGTTTGTATGAGCAGAAAACTGACCCACAGTGGTAATCTTTATTCCAAAAATATTTAACTAATATTAAAAATGTAACTATATCCATTAAAGTATCACTGAAATAAGATGCTGTGAGTTGATCTTTAATGCAAAAGAGAAGATCTGATACAGCAAAACATAGACTGCGTTTTATGTTTTAATGAAAGTTCTGTTTATTCAAGTCAACACATCTCTGTATTTTGTTTGCGTATTTTAGATTTTAGACTTCTGTTCATGTCTCTTTCTGTTATAAGCAATCGCAAATGCTCATGCCAGAGCAGCCACCATCAATACAAGGTGCCCGGCGCTTCCTACTTGTAGACACTATAATTGTAACTTTGTTTTTATGTTCTCGTCAATCTGTCCATCCATTTCTGTGATGTGTTTCAGACGCTTCCTTCACTAATGTATCAGCAGTGTTTTGAATGATGTCCAGAGAAATGATTGTTTACGGATGTGAAGATGTGACTGGTCAGATTCAGCTCATCAGCTTCAGCCAGCCTCTTTCCCACCTCACACACATCGCACCAGCTGACTGCTCAAGGGTGAAGATTAAGGTCACATGACCGCTGTAACCATGGAGACCTGACAACCATCAGATCAGTTGGTGAACCATGATTTAGCGTTTTCGCTTGAAAGGTTGCCGTGTGAACGGCACTTCTGGCCCGGAGCTCGACGGTGCAGGTTACAGTGACTCCCTGTGGCGAGCTCTGTAAAACAGAGCAGCTGAATACAAAATACTACACTTTCGTAGACACAGGATTAACGTTTATCTCCACATCTGAAGATAACGCTTTGTTTTGTTTTGTCTTGTCTTATGTGTTTATCCAGACATGTACCGATGTGCCAGGATCCCTCTTGAAACTTTTCAAGTTTGTATCATACTACTTCACAGAATAAGATTGACTTTCAAAACTCGTATTACAGACACATACATTCTTATTTTGATTGCACAGTTCAGTGTATTTCAATGCATTGAAAAAAAAAAAAGAAACACTACAAAGGGCTTCATGTTTCCAAAGAAAGCACGAGCTCTCTTGAGAGTGCACTATTCAAATGTGATGGGCTAAACCAGAAGCATATGTGCACCTGAAGCCGGAGAGACACCGGGCCAGGGGATTTTGCCGCGAAGCGCCCGGAGTCCAGATGCATCACTGGCCTGAGACCGAGCGGACTGCGGCTGGGAAAAACAGCTTCAGACTAAACACCTCTTAAAGCAGACAGAGAAGAGAGGGTGGGGGAAAATCCATGTAAATCCTGCGAGTCCTGGAAATGCGATACAAGGAAAATAAAGCAGACACAGCTGACTGGACTGGTAGAGCGCAGCTCGCTCTTCATTGAATTCCCCACATTCCACCTGGGAGGTCATGGCAATCAGTCGAAGCTGCAGAGGATAGTAGGCTAGACAGTAGCTTGAGGATCTAAACAAAAGGGAGGGTTGTTGTTTAGAAGGACCAGTTAGTTCTTGAAAAACACACTGTAGGATACACGTGAGGTAACGGCTCCATGTTACCTGGAGTGACCGTACACCCGTGAAACAGTAAGACTTTCACACTTCATAAACTCCTTGTTTTTTAGTAGGATATAAAAGAAAAACAGCTGTAAGCGTGAGGTTCTGGATGGTTGAAGGACATGAAGGCTTGGCTCTCTCGCCGCTGGCGGGAACATAGAGCGGCGGAGGCTTGAAAGCGGCGTGGCAGCGCTCCTCCAACCACAGGCGGACGTGCCCGGCATTCCTGCGGGTGATTATTACCCAGAAGTCCACAGAGTCGATGAGTTGCCTCATGTGCCCGGGACTTTCATTCAGTGTACAGAAGTTTCTCCCATGCGGACGACCCTCAGACACTCTTCATCTTGTTCTCTGTCCTTCTTTGACCTCACAAGTTTCATTTAAATCTTAATTGCTCCTTCATTATCCGAGCCAGTTGCCTCTGAGCAGTTTGTTGTGTTGCAGAGCCGAAGCAATAAAAAACGAACAAAAACACAACTGGTTTCCATAAGGTAAACTCAGGACAGCTTCGAAGGTCCCGAGTCTTGTTTGCAAGCTGGATGCCTGTAGCGGGACACTTCAGCATAAAGAGGGCTTAATGTTGTTTTTATAGCGGAATGAAAGTTTTCCACCATTTTAACGCAGCGTACATACAGCTCCACTCATGTCTCCGCCTGTAGGTATGAAGCCACGCTGTTCATGTGAATGAAATGTGGTGTAATGTTTTCATTTGTGCGAGTTGTCACAAGACCAGCTTCACTGTACTCGTCGACAGTTTTACCCTGTTTTTGATGGTTACTGATGCCAATATGATTAAACGCAAATGGTTCTTTGTGCCTGTTCGTGAATTACTTGTGGTGTAGCCAACAAACAGATCTTTAAAAAAAAAAAAATAATGGAATACTTTCTTGGCAAAAAATCTAAGTTTGACTGAGAAGTATAGAAAAGTAGGACTTTGAATGAGAGAAGAGTCTCTGTAGCATGAAATCAAATTGTCACATGACTTTAAATAAACGTGGATGACGATCTGACAGTAAACCGCCAAAATGCAGGTAAAGTCTACCGTGTCTATTGTGCGTGGATGCTCAAAGCACAACTCAATGAAAGTCTCCCGGTCTCATTGGGTTGTGCTTTGAGCATCCACGCACAATTAAAATATCACTTTACTGAACAGGTCTGGGTAGAAGGTTGGATTTCGAACCAACATATATTGCATTGTAAAGCTTTTCCAAGCCGATCATGTGTTGATAATATTGTGTATCCATACACAGAATTTATTGTTTGAGTTGAAGTTGGGACAAAGAGTCTAAAATAGTTTTCGAATGAACATAAAGCTCAGCCATGCTTGAGTAAAGAGAAAAGCGAGGTCTGTGGATTCTTTCTCTAAAGTGATTCTAATCCGGTCTAATTTGATGAAGGATTGTTTGTCTTCTGGTTTTATAGCCTATTTTATGCTGTGGTTGCAAACAGTAAGTCAGTTTTATTGGTCCGTCACGTAAGATTCGACTCCCACCAAGTGCACTTGTGAAATGTGAGTTTGTGTTAGAAGTCACAAGAGCACAGGACGTCTCCTGTGTTCAGCATTTGTTGGATCAGTTTGAATACCGAGGTTTATTGGTACAAATTTGAGGGAAACCCTCTCCATCGAAGGAAATGCCTCAGTTTATAACTCTGTTGACGCCTTGAACGGGGCAGATAATATTGCCTTGTTAACATCAACAATAGAGTTGTGACACAGCCGGGTCGGGACCCTGCAGCTCGTGCGAGCCCAGCTCGTTTTCAAAGCTGCTCCGTGTTTGAAATGGCAGAAAACTCCTGGTGAAAAGAGCATTCCTGCCCGCGCGGCCCGGGCCAGCGCGACCGCTGCCAGGGCAGATTCCATCTCAGCCGTTTCCAATTGTCGTTCCTTCTCATGGGCAAATGCTCACATGCTCTCTCTCTCTCTCTCTCTCTCTCTCTCTCTCTCTCTCTCTCTCTCTCTCTCTCTCTCTCTCGCCTTCAATCTGGAAAACCTGGCTGGCTTAAGTTACATGTCTGCAAGAAATTTAGCATGTCAAAGAGTTCGTGCTGCAAATGAAAGAGAGGTTCCCTACGTTGCTTTATATAGAGATCGTGTAATAGAAGCGGGTAGACACGACATTAGGAAGGCGCACTTTCGTAAAACTCTATGATGAACGACCTGAACTCTCAATCTTCATGATGCCCATGCTAATTTCCAAGTGTTATGACGGCACCGTCATCTGTCCATGCGAATGTCCGTGTGCTCCCACTGTTAATGTTTGTCACGTCTTGTTCCCTGTGCTCGTGTGTCTGTGGTTTTAACCCTAACAACCACCAGGGTCAAATCGTGGCCTGGCATTCTAACTACATCGTTCTCTGCTGTTTCGCTAAAAAAAGAAAATGTAAAAATTATGCATTTTCACTTTCAGCTCAAACCCCCAAATATCCGCTTTTCTTGCTCAGTGGGAGCGCCTGCAGCTGCACTGAGGTTGTCAAAATTAGATTTGCACATGTCAAACAAAACCTGAATGAGACGCTTTCTGGAGAAGGTCCACAACTGTTTTTGGGAGTCAATCTAGGGGGTTAGAAGGAAAAGAAAATGTTGCGAGCCTCCGTTCACTGTGGCTCTCCGCTCTCTGTGTTCACCTCCACAGACTGTGAGGGCGAAGGGCTCAGCAGCGCCACCTTTCTGAAGACCACGCAGTCAAAGTCTGCCGCAAAAATGAGTAAGTCTTCACACGCTTGATGTTACACAGAAACACTTTACCACACACTCCAAACATCTTTCCCAAGGCCAAAGACTTGTGTGAGCTGCTGCTCTAGACACTGTCAGGTGAAGGATTGGTTTTCAGCCCTTTAAGAGAGAGGGGGGGGAGGGGGGGGGGGGGGTTCTGGTCCTCTCAGCTGCCCTGGGGGTTGTGTGATGTCTGTCCAAACTACACAAGGCGAATATTTTCCCTCCGTGCGCCAGTCCAGCCAAGGCAGAGCTTGCCCTGAGATCAAACATGGGAATAGGCATATCAAAAACACGGCAGGTCTTTCCTGCCTCCAGTAAGCTGTCCCAGGAGAAGTCTCAGTATGGCTGCATTTACCGATCACCGACCATTTCTTGTCGTGGACTCTGGGCACCGCGGCCCGTTTCCACTCTCACAATCAGGCTGGCCAGTTTCCAAAAGACTCTTGTTAATTGTATGTTTTCACCTATTATCCCCTCCAGATGAGAGGCAGGCACTCCACTCCATAATGAAGGACCTGGTGGCTCTCCAGATGACGCGGCGCCAGCCCGTGTTGTCATACGACAGCGGCAAAGCCAAGGCACCAGCACAGGCCAACAGACAGGTGAGAATAGAGACACGTAAAATCATGAAGACCCCCTTCAATAGGTGAGAAAGTTCAATTAAAACTTTAAGAAGAGTAATTAACAACACATGTCTGAGGATCGGTTGTTTTCCGTCTGAAAGTGGATTTTAGCTCCCTGGACAGCGAGCTGACGCTTCACACTCTTCTTACAGGTCAGAAAATGGCAAACACATGCTGCTGGGAAAGGGAAGGCACACTCAATATGGACTCAATCAAACACTTTGATTTCAGTATTTCGTCAGTGTGGCTCGGATGACAACTCAGTGATGGTTATATTTTACACAGTCGGAATTGCTTGATACGAAAACTAAAATCGGTGTGATGCAGCTTTTAAAACCAAGAAATGATGTTTCTTCCTTTTCAAACCGTTGATATTGCCCAGCACCAGTGTCAGAGTTTAGGAATTTGAACCTAGTTCTGATTCATGTTTCAGATAAAGGCTGGAAACTCAAGAGTCAAGAGGCAGAAACTGTGCTCACATAGGGCCTGACTTACTAAGCTCTTGCATGGAACGTGCTAAATTGCATCCTCATGCGTGATTTACTTCATGATTCAAATGAAGTTTTGCATGCTAATATTTGACACCCCCGGGGTATATGAGAACAATGAGCTGGAAGTGGAGTGCTTCCACGTTGGTTTGCTTGCGATGATCACGCAGTGATTGAATGGAGCCGAGCCTCCTCCAGCACAAAAAATGTGAAGTTGGACACAACATTTGAGGGAGTTATAAAACATATTGCAGCCTTGCAGCTAATAAATCTTAATTCTAAGAGATGATCGATCACAAAGTCCAAATGAAGTCCGTAAATAAAAGTGAGTAGGAGCCAGCTGAGGAAATGATAACAACAGAATCTCTACTGAGGGATGAGATGATTTATGCTTCCTGTTCATGCGTGGCGAACTCAACGCAGTAACAAACAACGCATGTTTAGAAAGGGTGTATATCACTTTGTACGGAAGTATTTTTGGATAAACTCCTCCACTGTTTTGAACGATCTAGGCTGATATTCTCTGCTCTTGATAGTTTACCTGCTAAATGGAGAGTGAATCTTCATTTTATTTTGCAATGTTTTTGCAAACCTTTTAGCAAATCAGGCCTTTCGTTGTTTTGTGTTTCGGCTCTGCAGACGGTTCTTATATTGCTGATTTTCTTTTCAACTTGTGTCTTATCAGGAGATCCTGAACAAATTGCTACTGATTTTGTTTAATTTGCTGCGCAATTTCTGTTTTCTTACATAGTGCAATGATATGGAAACACCTGCTTTTAAGTTATATCTATTGAAATAATTTTAGAAATCATGATTGCTTTAAATAACGTTGAAAACATACCAGATTACCCATCTAGATATCCATTCTGAGAGCTTATTGTACTTTTTGTACCCACTTTTTTCTGAGTAGATCACTCCCCTCAGTCAAACTCATCGCTATACTATTGCTTCATATATTAAATGAGTATTTTTCATCGTATTCTGTTGAAGTTCCCTCTTTTTGTGTGGAGAAGCAGCCCACCCACCGTGTTTCTTTCCTTTTCTTAGCGAGTCCTCAGAGATTAGCCGAAGCCATCGGTGCAGTTCAGTGGTCGTTTGATGAAAAGACGTCAGTTTGGAAAAGCTGCTTGCAGCACTTTCAGGATTGGATGTGACTTTCACACTGGGGCAGTTTGTATTTGGCCGGGTAGCTTTGAATGAATGCTGGGAACGGTCACTGTGGTTTTGTCTGAGGGGAATAAAAATGCTTGCAAAATAACTGTGGGGTTTATCCAAAGAGTAAATGATCTGAGCGGGATTTCAGTGTTTCACGGGGATTGCAGGCTGGCGAGTTTTCTTCATTTTTTATGGTAAACTGTGGTTGAAAGCAGAAGACAGTCAGTGAATGCTCGTGGTTGTAGCTCAGTCGAAGGTCACTGGAGTTCACTGCTTTCTTCACTTTGGTTTTTTATGCCGATTAAACAAATGGGAACTAACACATCTTATAATCGTTGAGCTTTCAAGGTGCTGGTAAGTTTAGTTTGTTACTTTTGGACAGAGCGAAGCCAGACGATCTCCCTATTTCCAGCTGAAGCTGAGACACTCAGAGCCAACCTTCTCATCCGGCTCTGTCCACGGATTCAAGAGTTTATTTCCTCAAATGTCTGACTGTTTTTTAAAAACACGAGCTTTTCCACACCGAGACAGAACATCGAGTTTGCGCTGAGCCGAGAGAAGCACAAGAGAGGCTTCCTTTGAAGACTCTGACCTTCCTGTTTGTGTTCTCTCTCAGGACGACGTCAGGATCAAGTTCGAGTTCTCAGGTGAGAGGAGGTGAGTCTGAATTTTTAGTCTTTCTTCACATGCAAGTTGTGTTTACGTGGGCTTGTGTACACACAGCCGTGCGGCGTCCCTCCATGTGTGAGCGGGGGAAAGCATAAACACACACATACGCTGGAGACATAAACACTTCCACTGAGGCATGCTGTTGGTGTCACTCGTTCTAGTTCATGAGAAAGTGCACACAACCCAGGGCTTAATTCAGACTGGTATGTTGAGCTGGAGAGTGGAACGGGAAAGGACTGTGGTTAGCCTGTGGCTGCCAGCACCGACCGCAAATATGCAAGGTGTACTTGGAAGAATGTGCGCCCGCTGGAAACGGCAGCATGTGTGCGCGGATCTGGCTCGCACGTGTGCATGTAGCCGAGGAGCACTTTCTCCACCAGCCGCGACAAATCTCTCAAAACCTGTCCCTCGGCGGGACGTCTCGCTGTGTTTTCAGGATCCTGATGTTTGGACGGCCTGTGCAGTTTGAGGAAATTCAACAGAAAGTCAAGACTGTCTTTGGCCAGCAGCTCGACCTGCATTATATGAACAATGAGGTAAAACTGTCCGGCTCACTCTGCTCGGTGTGGACTCCTTCACCTCTCCCAGCAGGGTCGTATGCTGCGCCGAGCTCTGCAAAGCAAAGCAAAAACACAAAGGAAATATTGTATTTAGTCTCTTCTGCTTTGTGTTAACATGAGTTACAAGCTCACATCTGAAAAGTATTCAGGGGGAAAAAAGTGCTTTCATCATCTGGAGCACCGATACTCAACCAGAGGTCCAGAACCTTAAGATGCTTTGTAGAATTTACTTTATTTAATGTTGGTAAGAGTGAGTGTTCCTACAAATGTTTGGATTCTCTGTAATGTTCGACTCAGAGATCAGAGAGGGCCTGGATGCTTTATTAAGAGGAAAACAAGACGGGGACCCTCTGATCTAAAGCAGCGCTTTGTACTGAGATTAATTTAGTTGTGGGGTTTATCTGACCTTCATCATCAACATGTATCACAATTATAGATATAGACAATATTTAAGTAACATTAGTTTGGAGCCTATTTTCCCTTTATTATTGGATATAATCGTTTTAAAGTTTTATCAAAGAGATGATGTAACATCCATTCCCTTTACTTTTTGGGCTTACATTAGCCAGGTGGAAAATAAACATACTTTATATTGCCAGATAAAGCAACTTTAAATTATTTTTCAACGTTTTAGTGGAACATTTAGCAGCTAATGATACAGATTATTTCTCCAATAGGTGATAGATTTAGCTAAAAAAGACTGAATGCACCCTTTTTAAAACTATTTGAAACTACTAGTTAATCTGTGTGAGTGTCATTTAGTGTGTAAAACAGGTAGTTTATATTAATGACTGACTTACCCTACCTGTCTGAAGCAGCATCATGGTGTCATTTTTAGCAGACAGGAGCAAAAGATCAGTTTAAAATATGTGGTAATCCTTGGTTACGACTTGTGATTACACACCTAAACAATCACAGATCTTATCTGACTCCTCTGTTTCACTCTGCCATGTTTGAGTTTGATGAGCTTCCCGTCTGTTCGTCTTGTGTCTCGGAGCAGTTGTCCATCCCTCTGCGAGGTCAGGACGACCTGGACAAGGCCATCGACCTGCTGGACCGAAGCTCCAACATGAAGAGCATCAGGATACTGCTGCTCACTCAGGAGCACAGCAACGTAAGACACACACACACACACACACACACACACACACACACACACACACACACACACACACACACACACACACACACACACACACACACACATACACATGGAGCACCAGGTGGTTGTGTGCAGTTAAAGCCCATCATTGCACCACTGCTGTTTCTTCACTGCTGGACAGTGTCATGACAAACCCTGATTGATGGAGTTTAAACTCCCCGTCTTCTGCCTGCAGGTGTCCCCCCCCTCCCACCACCCGCCTTGTAAGCAGGTGAGGATCAAATCTTCCCAGTCCACTGGAGACGTCAGCACTGCGTACCAATCCTCCGAGCCCAGGGGGCGCCACCTGTCCACCGGTACGTAACTCCATCCACAGTTCAGAACCCTTTTAGGGTTTCACTCATTGAAGCTGCTGTTGGCTCATATTCAGAGACGTTCACGACAGCTGTCTTCACTTCTTACTGCTGTGAAATGCAGCTTCTACTCCCCATGTTCTCCTTCAAGTCATATTTTATTATTACAGGTCAATAACATATGTCTTTCCTGTAGTCTGTGCTCTCTCGGTCTCCCTCTCTCTCTCTCTAGCTGCTCTTTCTTCTGCTTCCCCTTCTCGAAACAGCTCCCCTTCCTTTTCCTGTTCACCATCACTAGACTGAGCATGCTTGGACAGCAGCCAATCAGATTGCAGAATGCTATTAGTGTGGTTTACCATAATTTTTTTCTTTTCACTCCAGAACAGAAGGGGTCAAAGTGGAAATAGGAGGACTTAGAGCTGAGCTGTATGGCAGCAGCAGGCAGTAAATGCTAAAGAACAGCATCTTTCAGTGTGTTATAGATTTAGATGACATGTCAAAGCTTGTGCAGCTTCCACGTTTTAGATTATTTTCTTATGTGCAGTATTTTCCTTTGTTTTCTGATCCCAGGTTCTCAGAACACGGGGCGGAGCTCGCCGCCTCCCGGCTACGTTCCCGAGCGCCAGCAAAGGATAGCCCGCCAGGGCTCGTACACCAGTATAAACAGTGAGGGGGAGTTCATCCCCGAGACCAGCGATCAGTGCGTGAGTCACTCCTACTGAGAGAGAAAAATGCGTGGAATCATCCACCTATAAACTTTAACGAGCTGCTGTCTGTTTCTGCTCGTCAAAGAAAGTTTGAAGAAAAGATTTCAGGCACAGGTTACTACAACTGTAAATATTTGTGTCATGAAAATGTCAAACACATCCATTCTTGGTTCTGTTTGCATACAGGTGCTGGATCCCTGGAGCAGTGCGGAAAACTCTGTTTCTGGAAGCTGCCAGTCTTTAGACAGTAACTCAGACAGGTGACTAATAAACAACTCAATGCTTGCACTTGCATTCTATTCAGCTTCTATCATGTCTCCGTGTTTACTTGGCGAGAAAGGAGTAACCCGCTCTGTTTGAACGGCCCGATACAATCTGAGGAAATGTCTGTTTGAGTGGGGGAGAGTTGTCAACGTCTCGCACTCTTCTTCCTTCCCTCTGGCTCTCACACAGCCCCTCGCTGAGGAAGTCCCGCATGCACAGAGCCAAGAGTTACCCTGACAATCGACAGGAGTGCTCAGGTAAGAGAAAAGCGCTCACAACTTTACCCTGTGGAACGCCACCCTGCACACAAAGTTCAATTCCAGGCCTTCCTGTGTGAAGTTTGCATGTTTTTTTTTTCCTGCACTCCCGGGTTCCACAGCCCACAAACTTGCATGAGAGATTAACTGGTGACTCTGAATCATCCATAGGTGTGAGTGTGTGTGTGTGAGTGTGTGTTTGCCCTGTGTTAATCGCTCTGCAGCCTTGACCTGAATGAAAGTGTTGTTGAAGATGGATGGATGGAAGACATGAGTCACGAGTCTCCATCCATATAAACGTAATGAAAGCAAGCCCGGTTGTAAGGACTTGTTTTTCTCAATATAGGAACATTTACTTTAACACTTAAACATATTTTTGGCAAGTGTTGATTATTCAGATCTGTTGAATTTATTATTTATAAATCCAGCCATTTCAATATAAGTGTTTCATTTTATTTGAAAGCTCATTCCCGTTATTTTACTTAATAAAAGTTTTAAACTTCATAGAATCGAATTAATGTCATAAGATCATGCCCCTGGGCTTCATGGGGAAAATTAAACACAAATACGGCTATGATATTATAATATAAGAACAGGAGCTGAATGAATGTGTGTTCCCCACAGTAAAAAATATTCATCATTCTTGTTGGACTCGACTGTCAGTTCTTTTATTGTTGTTGTTTAACTGAAGTCAAATCACTGGAAAAACATGGTGTGGAAACGGCATAACTGGTTATAGTTTCACCATTCAGAACATTTAAATGAAACCCAGCATAGAATATTTGCTCCGACTGCTGTTTTTCTCAAATAAAGTCTTTGAGATTAAGTGTTGTTTTAGCCACAAAAAAATTGCTCTTTGAAGCAACAGGACATGATGGAGGAATATTCATGTAGATTTCTCTGATGAAATGCCTGTGGATGTTTCCCTTCAGACAGGGAAAATCATGTGTATGACCGGGTGGCAGGTAAGGGAGGCACCTATCCTCGCAGGTACCACGTTTCTCTGCATCACAAAGACCACAGCGAAGGTGAGAGAAACTAAATCTGCCTTCGCTTTCATGTTCATCGTCTGTTGGAATCGTCCTCCGTTATGCTCAGAGCCACACTCTTTCCTCTCCAGGTCGTCGAACGTTTCCCCGGATCCGCCGCCCTCAGGGGAACCTCTTCACTCTGGTGCCATCGCGGCGGTCGCTGAACGGCAGCGAGGAGAGCCTGGGCAGCTGGCAGCTGGTGGACGCACAGGGCCGGCTGCGGCCGCAGGAACGCTCCGTCGGACACAAGTGTGAGTGTCGCGTCGGGGCGGGACTCCGGGACGAGAAACAGTCAGCGGAGTCACGACACTTGCATCTTTCTTTTCCAGCTCCCAGTGCTCCTGTGACGTGGCGCCGAGGGAAGCTCCTGGGCCAGGGCGCGTTCGGTCGGGTTTACCTGTGCTATGATGTGGACACGGGCCGAGAGCTGGCTGCAAAACAAGTCCAGTTCGATCCGGACAGTCCTGAAACCAGCAAGGTGAGAGGCAGACGGGGGCTCTTCCACTTTACTTGTTATTGTGCCACGCTCCAGCTTGTTCTGCAACGAATGTAGAAAATATACAGTTTATTTGTGTATATTTGAGAGGGCTTTTCTTTCTCTGATTGTTTGAATTTGAAGATAAATACCATTGATCAGATTCATATCGATAACACATTTCCCAATCCCTGATAGGATTAGCTCAAAGATTAGACGAACCAGTAGAAATGTTCTTCAAATGGACACTTGGTGCTTTTCTGCTGAGTCCAGTTCAAATCCTGCTCTTTTACACGTCTCTGCTTAATGAGAACTGTTGTTTTGGAGGAAATGTCGTCATGTCCTGGTTAATTTTACTGTCTAACTATTGAAACCTAGCTGGACTTTTAACTGTAAGATGGTGAAGTGAAGCTTGTTGTTTAATGTGGAATCGGCAGTCTGTGCCATCGTGCCGCTGTAAACATGCCAACAATGACTTCATGCCTTCATACGGTCACACAGGAATGCAGGTTGTAGGCATGAGCGGCCAAGTGGAACAACAATGAGCCAAACATTTTTATTCTCAAAACCCTGAAGGTGCCGTATAAAACATCTTTTCCCACTGGGTGGCAGTAGTGAGCACGCATATTTTTCACATTTATTTAGTTAGCGGTACAGGTGTCGACACATCAACTCACTACATCATCTTGTGGTGGAAAGTGGTATTACTACATGGGGCCTCCTGAAGCAAGTTTTAGTTTTAAATCTGTGCAGTTTAATACACAGAGCTGATACTTTGTCACATTTAAGATGTGAGGTCTGTAAAGTAGAGGGTTTTTTTGCTTTTACTTCCAATGATGCTGGTTTGCCTTCAAGTTTGTGGAGAAATGTGATGAATGTGTTCAAAATGGCTAAAACGGATTAAAATGGATCAGAGAAAGATAAAACAACTGAAACTTCTAAAATGGCTAAAATTGTTGTCTGAAACTGTTAAAAAGTGCTTAAACTGCTCAAATGTCTAAAGCAGCTGATGTCCCTCAACCAGTTTAAACTGTTAAAATGCTAAACAGCTAAAACTGTTCAAATAAAATTTCAAACAGCTAAAATTCCTTAAGCTATTAAAAAAAACCCACTTACCTGTTAAAATTCACAAATTAACTTTTGAAATTGTTAAAACATCTAAAACAGCTTAAGATGCTGTAAAAAAAACATTACAAGGCTATGAAGTGGAAAAAGGCTAAACTATTATAAATTGTACTAAAATGTCAGCAGTTCTTGATTATAGTTTATAACATTCATAAATTCAACCTGAGCTACAGTTTTGTCAAAGTTGGAAGTTAATAAGTTGGATTTGGAAGTAAAACATGTTTTGTGGCTCCAAGTGTCCGTAAAGCGGCGAAAACATCATTGAGTCAGTTTCAGACGTTCTGTCACTTCCTGCCTGTGAGGCTGACGGGGCGGCTCTGCCTTGACCTGCCCCTCACCCCTCTAGATACCCTTGCAGCGTGGAGCCTGCAGCCTGGGGTAGATCAGTTGTTTCTGTAAAGCTGGCCTGTGTGGAGGGACTTGGGGGGGGGGTTACTATGTGTCTCTGTGACTTCCCCCTCCTCTCTCTCTCTCTCTCTCTCTCTCTCTCTCTCTCTGATGTAAACACAGGAACTTCTCTTGAGGAACTGCTGTTTTCTCCTGTTTGTCCTCTGTATGTTTATGCTTCCATTTGTTTGTGATCAGCTGTAACAGATAGCCATTCTGGGAAAGAAACATTTAATTTGAAAAATAAAACGGGCTGAAAACTCCTGTTTTTTCGGCGGGTGCGTGCAGGAGGTGGGCGCTCTGGAGTGTGAAATCCAGCTGCTGAAGAACCTGCACCACGAGCGCATCGTGCAGTACTACGGCTGTTTGAGGGACCGCAGTGAGAAGACCCTCACCATTTTCATGGAGTACATGCCGGGGGTGAGTCCAGACACTGGAATCACAGATTATTCAGCACAGTTGGGGCAAGACCACCCTGCAACATTCAAGGTAGTTGCTCATCTGATAAAGGTTTGAAATATTGAAAAGAAGTAAAAGTATTCAGGCTTTGTGCAGCCTGATATTTACCGTGTAGCTTTGGTGCTAATGCTATTTTACTAGCAGTGAAGTAGTTCTCTAGTGAGAAGTTAGTTAGTTAGTTAGTTACTACACTCTGATCCCTAGTGAGTAAACAAACTGCTGAGACTTTCATTGAAAAGTTAATGTCTCTGTAACTCCACCGTCTGTAATGGACCTTCTGGTGGGCTGTGACTTGTGTGTTTGATTCCATCTGATCTGAGTATTAATTTAATTTGATCTGACTAATTACAGGTGCATGACTTACCTTAATGAGTTATCATCAGATTAAACATTCTCCTTATTGAGATTACACAAAGGAGGACAATTTTTAATATTGGGTCAGGTGTGAGACTACATTTTTTTAATTTCAGAAAACTGTTTAATTTTCTCAACAATAATGTCAAAATGCATACTTGGATACATTAAAAATGATTGAATATATAAAAACAATATTTCTGTAACATGGTTTTAATACAGTTTAACTCCATGATTTACTCAATGTTTCGTCTCCAGCTCAGTAAGGTAGCAGGTTGGAAAGCGTTCATATAATTGGATCCCTTCAGTATTGTGCATTGTTGCAGCTCCAATAATTGATTTAATTCAAACTCAATATATCCACAATATTTAGAGGTTGTGCAACCTCTCAAGAGTTTTCTTTCCTTTCAGGGTTCAGTCAAAGATCAGCTGAAGGCGTACGGCGCCCTGACGGAAAACGTGACCCGGAAGTACACCCGACAGATCCTGGAGGGCATGTCGTACCTGCACAGCAACATGATCGTACACAGAGACATCAAAGGTTCGACATTGAAGCGGGAAATGAATATTCAGCAATGGAGACGTTCACGAGATGGTAACGTCTTCCTCTGCCACGTGTCCACTGTCGCCCCTCAGGTGCCAACATCCTGCGGGATTCGGAGGGGAACGTGAAGCTGGGAGACTTCGGAGCCAGCAAGAGGCTGCAGACCATCTGCATGTCTGGCACTGGCATCCGCTCCGTGACCGGCACCCCCTACTGGATGAGTCCGGAGGTGATCAGCGGAGAGGGCTACGGCAGGAAGGCCGATGTCTGGTAGGAGCAGGAGACACACGCACACGCACACACGCACACACACACACACACACACGTCAAAAAGACTTTTACGCCGAGTCCAATTAAAAAAATCATCAGGTTATTCGACTACTTTTGAGCTTCATGTGTGACAATTTGCAGAAAGACCAGTGCACTGTTTTGCCTTGTCTCCATCCACTGGACATTTAGTTGAACTGCAATTAAAAATTTATCACAACGCTTTAAATCAGGGGTGTCCAACCTCGGTCCTCGAGGGCCCCTGTCCTGCATGTTTTAGCTCTCTCCCAGGTGCAACAGACTTGATTGCAATGAAAGGCTCCTTATTGGGCTTTTTCACAACCTTGGTGATGACATCATCATTAGATTCAGGTATGCTGAAGCATGGAGGAACTAAAACATGCAGGACATCGGCCCTCGAGGACCCAGGTTGGGAACCCCTGATTTAAATGATCTAAAACACTTTGATGCGAGTAAATCCTTTGTGTAATTATCAAAATGCGCCATGAAGGGAACCCAAACCTACTGGTTGAAATCAGAATTTAGTTTAGATGGGGATTAAAAAAATGAGATTTTCTGTTAGTTTTTCACAATTAAATCAGGTATGGGGATATTTTTCTCCTCTTCTTTCTCCTTTTTTAAAAAAAAAAAAAAAAAAAAGACACGAAAAGTCATAGTGATATTAACAAAGTTAGTCAGTCTGGAAATGAATCCTCGAATGTCTTACCTCAAGTACTCTGTGCAGTATCGAACCCGTTACTTTTATCGGTATCGGTGCATCCCTACCAGAAATGAGGTTACTGAACATCATAATGAACAACTATAATAATAATGAACCCTAAGTCATCTTTCACTTTCAAACATTTGTTAAAGGACGCATTTTATCGCAATTTTAAAGATTTTGTACTTGGAAAAACAGGTGAGAGCCTTTACTTTCAGCCAACACTGCATGATGATGCTAACAGCTTTTTGTCCTCTGTGGTGGTGTTGTTACTTAAAGAAATGATCATGGCCTGGTAGGAAAAGACTTAAAACATCACTTAAAAAGACAGCATGCAATATTTTCTCCAAAGAAAAACTTTCAAATTGCCAATTAATCACTCTTTTAGTACTTGTGACATGTGTCAAACAAATATGTGCAAGTTTTTATTTTTATTATCTATGGAGGATATTTTGTCATATACCAGTTGAAATAACAACGGTATTCACATTTTAGAAGCTGTCCCACAGAGACATCCAGTGGTCAAAGATGGTATTTACACATAGAAGTCGCATGAGCAGTCAGATAAGTGAACAAAAAGAGACTTCTACTCCAGAAAATACAGTAATTGTATTAGTTTATGATTGGATTGTGATTTTTGAAGCCCAAATGTCTGAAAAGTACTTAAGTATTCCCGTTAGTAATATTTTTTCTCTATAAAAGCTTGGGGTGGAGGGGGAAACATTCCTCCGCAGATAGAAATATGTGGGATTTGTCTCGGCTTGTTCTAAAGTGAACACAAACTGTCTTGCAGGAGCCTCGGCTGCACGGTGGTAGAGATGCTGACGGAGAAGCCCCCGTGGGCCGAGTACGAGGCCATGGCGGCCATATTCAAAATCGCCACGCAGCCCACCAACCCGTTGCTGCCGCCGCATGCCTCCGACCAGGCGCGAGACTTCATCCGCTGCATCTTTGTGGAGGCCAAGCACCGTCCGAGCGCCGAGGAGCTGCTGCGGCACCCCTTCTCTCAGGTGGTGTGCTGAGACCTGCGGGTTTCTGATGGAAGCATCACATCCAACCCACCGAGGCTAAAAGACATGGACCAAATGTCCTCCTCTGGAGCAGCCAGCCCCACCATGTGCTCTTCCAGGAGTCTCCACAAGGGGGAGATGGATCACAGGTTAAGTATGTGGTGTGTTTCGACATGCCTGTGCACCAGTTGTAAACGCTCTCGTGTTTACAGTCACTCCTGTTGGAATCCACCCCAAAAAAACTGCGCACAATTTTTTGCCCCGATTCACCTGAAAGCTCCCGTTGTCCTGCTCGGATGGAGACGGAGAGGATTTTTTTTCTTCTTTCGATGCCGTCTTTTTATCTCTGTTCTTCAACTACACCTCTGTGTTGTTGGCCTGTTTCAATCGCAGCACCTCAGAACGAAGCAATTCAGTATTAAGTCCAAAATACACAACCTGACAGTGTCTCACATGCACCACAACTCCTCCCAGCTGGGATTTGCTTGGTAATTGTTACGTTTAAAGACACCGAAGCGGCTTTCATCCATAAACACTTAAGCTATTGTTTGCAGAGATATTTTTAGCCTTTTATTGGTCCTCAAGGTTTGATGCAAAAGTCAGTATTTACACTTCCACAAGCTGAGTTGTAGCTAAATAGTAATTTGCATTCCCCTTTTCCACGGAAATTAAGACTCCCAGCTAGTATAACGGACCAGAATGAGGCCCTGTTTACACTGTTTACAACGTTTAAAGTGAAAACGCATCGTTTTTGTTTTTTTTACGGAACCAGCAGAAACTCTGAAAATATTGTAGTTTTCATGCCAGGCCGCGAGTTGGCGCTGTTGTTTTTGTAATGAAACTACACACAGATGCACGCTGAGAGCAACACGCTATAAACATTAACAATGGCGAATACACGGACATTTGTACGGACAGACGACCAAGTTGGATTGTTATTACCGTGACTGTCAACTATATACAACTACAAAGTCCCAGGAGAATGTGGACTGGGAGTCATGACACTGAGTCAGTGGAAACACACAATAGCAACAATAATTCCTCCAGAGCATTTTCAAAACGTAGTTTTCAGTGGCTTTGAGAACTGCTTTCGTGTAAACGGACACCCGAAACGCAATGAAATGTTGACATTTTCACTTGAAAACGTGTAACCAGGGCCCTAATCTCAGCAGCCTTCATCCGTGTAGTGAGTCAAATGAAAGTTTGCTCCAGTTATGAGTTTAAATTCAAACATCAAATCCAGCAAGACGAGTCAGATCTTCCTCACTTTTTCTCTTAAAATTGACTCATATTTTTTTACTTCCTCTGTTTCACCACACAGTGACTTACCGCCCACCTGCTGCCCCCCTGTGGCAGCTCTCAGTATCACAAGTGCCAAAACAAAGACAATCTCACGTGGCTCAGCTTTTTAGACAAGTGTTGCTTTTTAAAGTGAAAAGCTTTAACCCGAGGGTGACCTTCAGATCCTCCCGTATTGTTAGTGTGTGCGCTTGCGCGTGTGTGAGTGTGAATGTGCGCGTGTGTGCGAGTGTGTCTGTCACAAGCAGCCCCTGACTGAGAAGCCTGAGCTTCACCATCAAGTCCAATCGGATGCACTTTGATATAAAATGAATGTTGTCGGGTTTTGTTCAAATTAGACTTGTTTTTTTGTAAAAAAAAACCAAAACAAAAACAAACTTCAAATGTGACATTATTTCCCCCCACTTTTATTTATATCCCCATGTTCATTCCAGTTAGAGTTTATAAGTGAATATATCTATGTATAAATATATTTTTGATATTTAGACTGTGTCAGATGGAATGATACTGAATCATTGGAAGCAGCTGGTTTTGCAGACATTACAGAATCTGGGGTTTTGGAAATGAAAAAAAAAAAAAACTGGGTGTGGGGGGGGGGCGAACTCTGGCTGCGTGGTTCTCGTTCCAGTCCAGATTATCTTCTCCTCCACATACAAACACACACACACCTATAGCTACACGTTTATTATAGGATAGTATTTCCTGGAAACAGTGTCTCATGAATGAAACTTTTAAAGTCTAAGCTCACAGAAGAAACTGCTGGGGGGGGGGGGCGGGGGGATTTTTGTGTGTGTATGTATGTGTGTGTGTGTGATGTCAGTGTTATTAAAGTTTGTTGGCCAAAGACGAGCAGGATCAGAGCCAGCGCTGGACGCCAGAGTTCGCTGTCCTACCCACACGACGACTTTGTTTATCCTCGGGTTTCAGACACCGAGCCCAGCATTAAGCTAATATCTAGGCAAAGGGCTCAGAGTAAAGCTTCTTCTTTTTTTCTTTTTTTTTTTTTTTTTATTTCTACGGGGCTGCTAGTCACTGAAGGCAGCTAAAACATGTATGCGAGGCGATGAAAATGGAAATAAAAGAAAAAACCCCGGGATAAGCAAATGAATGCACATAGTTGCTAGAAATCTACGTAAGTGATATGTACCATGACAAGACTTGCAGTGCAAAGTCTCTAGTATCAGATTTATTTTACACCAAGAAGAGAGTAGTCTGTTATATATTCATTTCATGCCTTCTTTCCAGAAACAAATAAATGAATGGTTTTTATTAATATGTGTGCTTGGATTGTGTCTGTGTTCACGGCTGCGGCCGGCCGTCCTCGCCGAGCCGTCGTCAGGAGACTGAGCTCATTGTGAGAATCCGTTTGATTGATGCCCCCGTGCTTTTCCATTCTTCCGCCGTCCGTTTGTTTCTGCCTCTTTTTGGTTTTTTTCCCCGATGCTCTCGTGAGGAAAAACAGGAGGCACACACAGGAAGAAGAGCTCTCTCTGTGATTGTGTCAAACGGAGAGACGGGACGGACGCACTCTTTTTCTTGAATCGCCGCAGCTGAGACTTTGCTTTGCTCGTGGAGGACTTAGTTTCTGCCTTCATGGACTGATTCATTTGAGATTGCAGAAGTGTCACCGCCGCGCAAAAGCCACAACACGGAAGTCACAAGATAAATGTAAAGTCACAGCATGAACGCAAAAGTCACAACACGCAATCCCAAAAGAACAACATAAATACAAACGTCGCAACCACACATGTAAAGTCACAACAAAACTGCAAAAGTTGCAAAACTCGTGCAAAATTCACGGCACAAATACCAAAGTCAAAACACAAAAGCCAAAACATAAATTGTAAAAGTCATAACTTCGAGTACAAAGGCACAAGATTAAACAATTTAACAATTTAAACAAGAATATAGAAGTCACAATAATACAAAAGTCACAATGTGAATAAAGAAGTCACAACATTACAGAAATTGTAATGAGATAACAGAAGTCACAACAACAATACAAAAGTCACAGCATGAACACAGAAGTCACAAGGTTAAAAACTAAAATCCCAACACGAATACAAATCCACAATGCGTATGCATAGTTCAAGCCACCTCAGAAGGCAGCGTAGTGTCTTGTGCGTTTGTGTTGTAGCTTTTGCATGTTGGTGACTCGTCTGGTTCGTCTCGACTTGAACACAAAGAGGAAGAGAGGAACGTTTCATAGTAAAGAACCCAGCTTTTCTCTTATCTCACCAGCAGTTATCACTTTCTTTTTAAACACATGTGTTTACCTGAGCGCTCTCTGTACCCACACACTGGCTGCAGCGGGTGTTTGTCTCTGGGAGCCGGGTTGTTGACGTGACGTGTTGGTGTGGTATGCCGGTCTGGGCCTCCGTCGTTCCTGCTGACATGCAGGCTGGAGCTCGGGGCCTGAAGCGGCTCTCCAGCTCCTCCCTTTGTGAGCTCTCCGTTTTGGACCCAGTGATGCTGAGTCATAGAGCTTCTCTATCCCCCCCCCCTCTTTTTTTTTTTTCCCAGGAGGCCTCTGCAACATGAATTTCAGCAGCGCAGGTTAGTAGTTGATATTAGTGGTAGTAACAGTAGCTTAAAGATATTGATTAATAAGGAACGCCTTCTTCTACGAACAGCAGTTTAGTGAAATGGTGAGGGAGTTTAGTGTATCAAAAAGTGCTTATATAATTTTGCTGCTGTCACATTAACAGTGTTTGACGCATTATAGTTAATGTTTAACACAGCTACAACAAATACAGTCATTAAAAAGTGTTTTAATGAAAATGTTCACGATAAGATTCCCGAATCAACTCGCAAGATGCACGACACAAGAAGGAGACTGAAAAGACTGAGGACGGAGCGTGAATTCGAATGGAAAGAGCATTTACAGAGGGGCCGAAGTCATACGAGCACCTGAAACGTTCTTATAATTAGCCTTTACCTTTTTTTGTTTTGTTCACATGTTTTTCCTCAATGCTGCCAGTTAAATATTGTTATTAAAGGGAAAATTTGCACAGGATCACTTTTTCGTGCACGTAGTCTTCTCATATATCAGGCGACAAGCGTTCTGTGGCCTCGGTCCACAGTGCACCGGGTCCATGTCCTCACTAATGAGGACTGACCGAGGTGGGAGACATAAATCCTGGACGCAGCCTATTCTCACAGCGAGGGGGTTCTCCTCTGCTTTATTCCCCACTGCCTTGTTTAATTAACACCCGTCCTGGCCCTGACGCTGCGGCGGAGGCGGGGCCAAAACGCTCGTATCTCCAGCTCATTGGTGGAGACCCAGTTTGGTACGCGGCCATCAGACGTTGGTTGAGGTTCACGAATGGCAGCCGAGAGGTTCACACCGGGAATCCTGGGCGTGAAATGCCAGAGCAGTCACACTTCGCTGGCAGCCATGTTGCTTTGGCCTGAGATCACTGCGGAGGATTGAGATTCAGCCCTGCGCTCCGGCTCTGGCACATAAGATGCCGTAGACATGAATCAGCTGTTTGACTTGGCCCCTCCACGACTCTGGAGCGGCGGAGACCCGCATCAGGACTTTCTTCTCCCCCTGCGCGGATGTTTAATCATCGGGACGAATTACCTCAGTGACCAGATCTGAGGCAACGGGGGCGATTGTCTGAAAAATCCAGCGGGCCCAAACAATCAGTGTCACCATAATGATGCAGGCGTGCTCTAAATCCTGCGAGACGGAGACTTCTGGATCAACAAGTCTCTGCCAGGCTTACAGTGTGCCATCTCGTTTGAAGCTCCATTAACAGGGACCAATTGGAATTCAAGACACTGTGTTGTTGTTGTTTTTCCACAACACTCAAAGGCCAGATAGTAGAGTCACTGGGGCTTTATTTACTGTCTCCCTGCTGTACCACTGGTTTCCACTCCCGGTGATTTTTACGACCCAAAAAACAAAGACGCTCTGTTGTGCTTCTACTACCTGTAACAAAACAGCATTTAACCACACTGGGACTGTTTCGGCAAACTCTGAATGCAACAGACTCCGTTTTTTTTTTAAATAAATGTGGAAATTTCAGATTTTTCTCTTTAAGTTTCTTAAGTGCGAACAATGTCACTGTAACTGTTGAGCCTGAAGGGCAAAGCTTTAAAAAAAATGTTTTCTCAAATATAATGATTTCTGTAAAAAAAAAAAAGAAAGAAGAGGGGGGGTAAACAATGCAAAACATGTTTAAAAAAAATATCAAGGTATCCTTGGTTAAAGTCAACTTCCTTCAAGATACATAAACACATTAGATTAGTTAATTCTTTGTGGATTTCTCACCTGCAGGTTCATGGTGGCCCACTAGTGGTCATTCAGGAAAACTACATTGTGTTCATCCTTTCTGCTGTTTTCGTGTAAACGGAAATCGTTTTCAAAATGTTGCTATGCAACTTCAAAACTTTTCTGAAATGAAAACACAAAAATGATGCGTTTTCTCTTGAAGCGTCGTGGGAACGGGGCCTAAAGCAGACAAAACCCTCATTTAAATGCCCCTGTTGCACATGATGTCACTCATGATGTTTTTCATTAGTAAATCACCTGCAAAAAAGTACTTCGTAGTGGCGTTTCCCCTGTTTACAGTTTTCAAAAAGCCAAAAAGCCATCTTCATTACCAAGGAAAACATGCTTGAAGAGCTGCAAGAAGCTATTTTCCCACAAAAAGTGCCGCTGACAGAGTACATTTACTGCCCTGTCACACCTCCTAATGCCCCACTCAGCCGGGCTCTGGCTTTCTCATGCACACAGTAAAATGTGGACAGAACGGTACACAAAGTTCCCCTGGTATCTGTAGAAAAGCTGTGAGAACAGAAATCCCCTTGTTGTTACTTTTTGTCCAAAAGGACACGGCTCATTCTATTTCTATGTACGTTGGAACCGGAGGGCAATTAATGCAAAGACCTTACTTTGTACGGTATTGCAGAAGAAAGACAGACCCTCTCTGACCTCTTTTTTTTTTTTTTAAGAACTAAGTTAAAGATCAGCTGTGACGCTGTTGGCCTGCTGTTGTCGAGGTAATGGATGAAAATGGCTTTTGTAACGCAGCTTCTCCTCCTCCTGCTCTTATTCTCCAACAGCCATCAGTCTTTGGCAGCAAGCGAAAACCACAAGCAATATTACCCAAGGCTTCTCTCTAGACCGTAGTTTATCGTTTTACTCAAATTCCAGAATGCGTCCTGCTAATTCATAAAGCAAACAAGCTCAACAAAGCTTTTGTAATAGTGCCGCTTGAATGGTTAGTCAAAACAAAAAGTATATTTTGGTCCATTTTGTTTTTGTTTTTGAGAGAAATCAGTGCAAATATTCAGTATTAGTGCAGCCTAAAAGTGTATTTGCCGACTAACAAAACCTGAAGAAGTTTCTACTCTTTCTACTGAAAGAGTTAGTACCGTTTCAAATGTTACATAGACTGGATTTGTTGTAATCATGACACTTGTGCTCCTGCACTACAATTTGTAGTAATAATTTATCTTCAATATACTTGATAAAATGATTGTGGGTTTTAATGACTCTCCTTACAAAAAATGCAAAATGGAATTTTTTTTTAAAGTATAAAAGGATGATGTAAAGTGAATCTTTCTATATATTATGTAACTGTTACACTTAAGGTTTTGTAACGCTCTTTTCAATTAAAAACTGGTGTTTTAAAGAAATAATTCATAATTTTACCTCGGGATGCACCAATATCGATACCGATACCAGTATAGTACCAGATACTGCACGGCGAAATCGTAGCTTGTTAAAGATCCCTGATACAACCCGGCGACTGTTAGGTGACATCGTCTGTCAGCAATGTCGACAGCAGGTAGACAAGAGAGCGATGAGTGATGGAGCTGTCCTGCCAAAATATCAAGAGGAGAAAGCGAGTTCAACGTCGGTAACTTAATCAGCAGAGACATTTGGACCAGCGGCGCCAGTAGTAAACTGGAGCCTTCAAGGAAGTTGGAGGTTCATAGCGTTGAGGCAGAGGCTGTGCGGAAGTTGCTCACAGCAACACTTCATGTATCGTTTGTGTATGGAGTTTAAATTAGGCCAAGGACTCGTACTGGTTCTCGGTATCGACAAGGAGCCAAAGGTTGTACTCGCCCTTTAAAAAAAGTGGTATCGGTGCATCAATAGTTTTATCCTTAACTTATTAGTTTTTTTAAATCATGTCCTCCTTATGTAATATAGACGGTAAATTGTGATCGAAAGAGGAGCGACAGCAGCTTTGAGCCTCTGTCCTACGAGCTGTTTGTCTCCTCACACACTGGAGCCTTGAGTGTCGCTCCACTAAATCCCGCTGCCTTACAGGAAGGACGCTTTTATTCATCTGCTGCACATTTAATACGGCACTCTTTCACCTTTACCAGCAGCCGGCGTTTCCCGATCAAGATCTTTGCTCTTTTCTCCCCTCGGTGTCCTGGTATGACCAGACTTGTGTTTGTGTGGCCAGGTTGAATTAGTTTGTCCAAAGCCTGTCACACAAATTCCTTTTCATTCATTCTGGGGGAGAAGGAGAGGGAGACGCACAAAAAACGGGGGTGAAAGAGGGGGTGAGTCAGAGGCAGGGGGAGAAAGAGAGAGAAGGCCAAGAGATGTTTGGAGTGGACGAGCACAGACAATCCCTGGCAGCACCGAGACCCCGTCACTCTCCCTTTCTGCCCCATTCACTGCCTGCCTGCCCCCCCCCCCCCAGCTCCTGCCCCACCCTGTGGCCTCTCTGCTGTAGACTTGGGGTGTGTGGTGGAGGGGGTGGCTGTTCGCCCGCCTCTATAAAAGCCCCATTTGTGCCCAGGGTGCGCTTCATTCCCCACAACCATGGAGAGCCAGAGAGTCCAGTCCTCGTACAGGAAGCGGTTCGGGCCCCAGGGCTCCAGCAGCTCGGGGCCCCGGTACGGGAGCCTCTCCTCCGGCCGTTTGTCCTGGCACGGCACCTCCCGCGCCTTCACCCACTCCAGCCCCGTGTCCCGGGTGTCCCTGGGCTCCACGGCGGCGGCCCTGCTGCTGGGCAGCCCCGGGGACCGGCTGGACTTCTCCGCGGACTCCCTGATGAAGGCCCAGTTCAAGGAGACGCGCACCAACGAGAAGGTGGAGATGATGGGCCTGAACGACCGCTTCGCCAGCTACATCGAGAAGGTGCGGCTGCTGGAGCAGCAGAACAAGGTGCTGGTGGCCGAGCTCAACCAGCTGAAGGTGAAGGAGCCCAGCCGCCTGGGGGACATCTACCAGGAGGAGCTGAGGGAGCTGCGCAGGCAGGTGGACGGACTCACCACCGGCAAGGCCCGGCTGGAGATCGAGAGGGACAACCTGGCTGCAGATGTGACCACGCTGAAGCAGAGGTAGGAGGGGGAGGCGGGTGGGAGGACCACCAGTCTACTATCACCTGTTTGTCTCTTCTTTCATGACAATATCAAGGAAATCTTTTGTTTCTTTTATAAATCTGTCTTATTTTTCCTGCTTGACATTTCCAAAAAGTCACTTTTTTCCAACTTGAAACACTTAAATATTTGTACAAAATCTTAAGTCGAGTTCAAATCTGAATCCAAAAAAAACAATAATCATGAAAGACTTAACAAATTCCTTTATTTAATCTTATGCCACATATGAAAATGAGGAACTAATGGTCAATTTGCATACATGAGTTTTTTGGATTCAAATCATTTTAGCAAAGAACATGATCAAACAATGTTATTAAACTTTTCGATTTTACTCAAAATCCCACATTGTTCTATTACATCATGCATATTCTGCCTCTGTTGAAGTGATCCTATGGTGCTACAATGCCAAAGAGGAGGATTTATTCACTTTTTGCTTCTCAGTTTCTCTACTTCATATTGTTTTGGGTCTGAGAACAGTTGGTCTTCATCTGTGCTTGTATCTTAATCAGGTTTCCAAAAGGTAGAAAATCTGATTCAGAGCAATCCAAATATCCTAATGATGTAAAGATTTCAACCAGCGGTGTCTCAGATGGGATGCACTTGATGTTAAATAAAGGAAGAAATCGTTTTTTACATTTTTATGTATTGTGTTTACTTGATGCACCAATTTCCAGTTTTTGTCTTTCAGTTGATGTGCAACAAACTTTCCATTCTTGTTTTTCAGATATTCGTGTGACATTTCACAGATCAAATCTTTGATTAACTCTGGTTAGTTTTGTCGTTTTCTGGATGTTTTTGACTTTGCATTGCGGTTTTTTCCTCATTCTCTCCGGCATTTATATGCAGATAAGGTTTTGTTTCTGATTGGCTGGAATGCAGACGGCCCCAGCTTTACTCCTGGATCCCCCCCCCTTTACAAACTTGATCCTGACTGAACCCCTCGCTGCCATTGAGCGAGTGTGGAGGAATGAGTGCGGCACAATGGCAGCGATTCCACAAAAAGGAGCAGATATTCTCTCTCTCTCTCTCTTTTTTTACCCAGTTACCCGTCGTTACGCTGCCTGTGGCAAACCCGGCTCCTGTGCCCAAGTGGTGTGAATCTAAAATGTAATTTAGGCTTGAGAAGGAAGAGTTGAGGTCTCAGAGTGTGGAGGAGGTCCACTTCAGCTCCACACTGCTGCAGGTCTTGACGGGTGAATGGTGACCCGTGGGGTCAGAGGTTACCTGAAGGGATTCATGATCGCCTCTGTTCCGTGAGTGAAGCCGTGCAGATGTTCCTCCCAGATCACGGTCCTGACTGTCTGTGCGTGTGCGTGCAGATTTCAGTGTGTTAACTCCATCCCGTGGGAAAGGTTGTTAGATTGGAGTGAGTGTGTAATGATGCGTAAACCCGCCTTTCAGCTGAGCCCCCCCCTTCGTCACCCCCTGTCACCCCCACCACCACCATCGCTCAAAGTGAAAGTCTTATTAAATATGCCTGCCAGGCCTCGCAGTTTGACTCCTCTGCACAGAAATGTTAGTTGTTGATTTAAAAAAAATGTTAAACTATAAAACCAGTGAGGAGGCAGCAGGAAGGACAACACTGCTCTGATGGTGCATTTGTGTGAAAACTGTGGAAATCCCACTTGGGGAAGGTTCGAAATGTCAACTCTTCCAAGTGTGAAAACAATATTGATGCACCAGTTGAATTCTGCCTGCAGATGAGAACATTACACTATTAATGATCACACAGATTATTAGAACATCATAACTGTGGCAGAGCTGTGTGTATGAGTGATTAAGATGAGAAAAAAAAAAACACATCTTCACACTGTCAGCATAATTTAAAGCTTTGAAAATGAAAACTCCCCAGTTGGAAAGTGGGAATTTTCCGAGCGCTCAGGGACAAGAAGTGAGTCAGCAGGGCAGCATGTGTGCACCTGCATGTGAAATGTCTTTTCTTTATGATGCACTCAGTGATAAATGACTTTTATCACAAATCCTTAGTGACCTACAGAAAGTGTGTTTCCGTGTGTGTGTATTAGAAAAGTTTCTGAATATTACGAGCTTTGTTTGCATCAATTTCATTGTTATTATTCTGCTGATTCCTGCTTTCAGGGGGGAATTTCCCAACTGGTAATTTTCTAATGTAGATGCACAAAAGCTGCCATAGAGTGACGTCATATTTCTTTCTCAGAAACATCCTACTTTACTTACAGTATTCCTACTCCTTATACTTTCCTCATATATTCCGTGAACTTTAATAGTAACTGAAGTCAAATCCTATTTTTAGGTATTTTCCTTAATTTCCAAGGACTTTTCTTCCCACCTTCTGCCTCAGATTGCAGGACGAGCTCGGCCTCCGACAGGATGCAGAGAACAGCTTGAACGCCTACAGACAGGTGATTTCTTGTCCCGTGATAATCCCAGTCTGTGCTCGGGTACTTTGGTGTTCCTGTCCCATCTCATCCACCTGTGCTCAACGGCGTTTGTCACCACAGGATGTGGACGAGGCGGCGCTGAATCGTGTCCAGTTGGAGAGGAAGATCGAGGCCCTACAGGATGAGATCAACTTCCTGAAGAAGATTCACGAGGAGGTGGGGCAGGACCAAATCAAACAAAAAGAAATCCTAAAGTCCTTCTTGTTTGATTTCGTCCCGATTCCAAATTGTTTGCTTTTGTTTGCTTTCAGGAGCTGCGCGAGCTCCAGGAGCAGATCATGGCTCAGCAGGTTCACGTTGACCTGGACGTTTCCAAGCCCGACTTGACTGCTGCTCTGAGAGACATCAGAGTCCAGTATGAGACCTTGGCCTCTTCAAACATGCAGGAGACGGAGGAATGGTACAGATCCAAGGTCAGCGCACAACATCTTAAACGTTCAGGCCTGAGCTGCAAACAAACACAAAGCCAGGGTGTCTTACATGTGCGAGGTGAAGATGTGGGGTCTCTGGTCGACTTATCTTTAGTTCAGCTAAATAATTTTTTTTACCACATTGTGAATGAAGCTACTTTACTAGCAGATGAAAAAAAAAAAGAAAATCAAAGAAATGTCTTTTAAACTGAAACTCTTTGAACTCTCCCTGTTTGGATCCATAGAGGCAAAATGACTGATCATGCAGAAGCAATGCAACCTGTTACACTTTTGTTTTATAGATGTTTGATAATTAGATTAACATTATAATCAGTTCTGTAGTAGCTGTTTTACCCCAACTATCCCCGTCATGTCATGAAATCCTTTTAACCCTCCCCCCGCCCTCCAGTTAGGTCATATGGTGATAATGATGCTTCATCGTGTTCTGTTACGTATTTTCCATTTGTACTTGAGCATTTGTTTCGGAGTCTTTTGTCTATAAAGGACAAACCTTGCAAATCATCTCTAAAAACTGAATTGTGTGTTTTTTGCTTATTAAAGTTACATACTATTAAACGAGTTTGTCCTGCACAGTTTGCTGACCTGACAGATGCGGCCAGTCGGAACGCAGAAGTGCTGCGGCAGGCCAAGCAGGAGGCCAACGAGTATCGGAGGCAGATCCAAGTGGTGACCTGTGACCTGGAGGCGCTGCGCGGCACCGTGAGTCCGCCGAAGCATGCTGCTACAACACACATGCCAACCCGCGTGAATATTTCATTTTTGTTCATGTTTAAGGGTTAAAACGTACACAACTGTGCTTTTTTTTTTTGTTTGATTCAGTGTTTCACAACTTTTGAAATAATCTAAATGTTTGTGTGCAGTGGACACGCGTGTGTACGATTTTCTTTGCAAAGAGTTGCTTTGAAGATCTTTACCAATACAACATGCACATGCATGTGAATTTATGTTTATATACAGGATATATGTTCTGTATTATTATGTTTAAATTTTTTTTAATCTGAAAACAAGCAGAATCAGCTGTTCTTTATCAATTTTTTCTTTATTAATTTCACTGAACATGAGAAGTTTTCAGCAGATAGAAGGTTGGAGACTAATGCATGAGACATACAATAATTTATATAAACAGTGACGACACTGTAAAAGAAAGCAAGAGTGGAAACTATTAAAAAAAAAAGTGCATGCAATAGTGAAAACAAAGAGAAACCGTCTTAAGGCCCTCATAACACACACAGCAACACACAGTTTCCCTTCTTCATTGCTCAGCCTGATCTCCAGTGTTCCTCGTGTGGTTTCCATCCCACTCCTCCTCCAGAACGAGTCTCTGGAGCGCCAGCTCCGGGAGATGGAGGACCGCTGTGCCATGGAGACCGCCAGCTACCAGGACACGGTCAACCGCCTGGAGGAAGAGATCCATGCGCTGAAGGAGGAGATGGCCAGACACCTGCAGGAGTACCAGGACCTCCTCAACGTCAAGCTGGCCCTGGATATCGAGATCGCCACCTACAGGAAGCTTCTGGAGGGGGAGGAGAGCAGGTGAGGGGCGTTGATTTCTGACATTCAAACCTTGTGGATGTGTGGAGATCATGTGAGCAGTTTCTCTCTTTTTCTGTAGGATCACCATCCCGGTGCAGAGCTTCTCCAACCTGCAGTTTAGAGGTCAGCGTCACACGCTCTCTTCACTTCAGGGACTTTAAAAAACAGCAGTAAACATTTGAAGTGACTCAGATAACTACAATGGAGCAGCAGTGGTTAGTCCTGTCAGTGTCACAGGAAGAAGGTTTGAATCTGAACTAGGGCACTTCATCTTATGTTTCCTCACTATTGTCTGTACGCATGCATGTGTGTGTAATTGTTTATATTTTCACGTTAACTATACATGACTGGTGATCTATACACATTTTTGCTGCAGTTAGCCAAATGTGCTATTTCCACACGTTTTCAAGTGAAAACTGCAAAGTTTTGCCCCAGTTTGGCGATTTGATTACATGTTAGAAAACAGAACAATTTTAAAAACTGCTTCCCGAGTGCAACATTTTCGAAACTCACAGTTCTGCACATGTGGACTACAGACAAGGCAGCTCTTCAACAAAGTTTCCATTGACAATCATTTACCACACCATCATCTGCATATGTGAATAACTTTTCCTACATACAGATAAAGACGGTTTAAAGGAGCTTGAATGTTTACATCATGCTGTTCTCTTTTGTGCATGCATGGCTGTATTATGAAAACACAACTACTGCCTTGACACGCAAACTGGAGCATTTCCAGTATTTCTGGTGATCATTGCCGAAATGTGAAACTTCACTGAAACCAAAATAAAAGGGGGATGTTTCTTGGAAGACAAATGAGTTTTGCACGTTTAGTTATGTTTCATAATTCAAATGGAAACTTACAACAATACAGTATAGCATCGAATCAGAAATACAAGGAAGTCATTCTTTTTGCGTAAGTGAGGGTGAAAAGAAGTAAACCCAGGTAAAACTACCTGTGGGTTAGGGATTCTGAATCAGACTTATGAATGGAAAAACAAGCAGCTGCACTTGATTTTATTAAGTTTTGAGATCTTACTTCTCTCAAACATTAAAACAAGACACCAGAAACAGTCATTTGACTGTTCAAAGATGTTCTACAGCTGCAGAAAACAGTTTTAATTGAAATATCTGGTAAATCTTTATAAGTAATCTGCTGTGCATGTTGGTCTTTAAGTCGTATATTTCAATTAATCTTTAATCCACCCAACAAATTTACAATGAATTATCTGTATTTTCTCATCTTTTGTATGGATTTATTCTCAGAAAATAACTTCATAACCACATAATTTTTTCCTCGATGTGTTTTGTTACCCAGAAACTAATTTGGACACTAAAACCCCGGAGGCTCATGTGAAGAGGAGCATCCTGGTCCGGACTGTGGAAACCAGAGACGGGGAGGTACCTGCTTTCACACAAACACTAGAGTAGCCCCATCATTTCTGCAGTTTTACCTGCAGAAACGTGTGGAATTTGTTGCCGATGCATTCACATTGTAAACATGCACAGACCATGTAAAATAGGAGGCAACATGAAGCATAATTAAAGATGGTATAATGTTAAAAATATACTTCTTTTTATTTAGTAAATTTCGACTTATAATGGGTTTTGTTAATAAATATTGCATAAAAATTTCACATAAATGGTATAACAAAGGCAAACCATTGAAAGTTGTGATTATTTAAAGATTATTTATGGATTATAATGCTGTCATTTTACCCACTGTCGATCAAACTGAACTTTTGTGCCTCTACTGTAAACTGAATTGAGTTTGACATATCTGCTATAGGTTTTATTTTAGGTCATTAAATATCCTTCAACAAGGTGGTAAGAGAGAGAATATCAATTCTAAGGTATGTTAGTAAGTGCTCATAAATTGGTAGCAGTAAAAATATTTTTATATATTAAAACCAAAATCAAAACATCTGAAAATTAATCAGAAAAACACTACATTTGACTAAACGACAACTCAGACAGAAGCATGATGTGCTGCTCACTGCCTGTAGAGGGCAGTGTTGAACGCTCCTGCAGGTTTACACACAAACACACACACACACACACACACACACACACACACACACACACACACACACACACACACACACACACACACACACACACACACACACACACACACACACACACACACACACACACTGTGCAGCTCTTTAACCTGTGATTTCTCTTCTTTCCAGATCATTAAAGATACCACAACTGAGCACAAAGATCTCCCCTAAAGTTGTAAAAAGCAGCTCTTCCTTTCTGACGGTTTCCATTTATCGCTTTCTTTCTTTTTGTTTCCCAAAGCTACTTTGATGTTTCCCTCTTTAATCCACCTGATGGCTAATCCTGTCTCACCTTAACCATCAAACACACTGAACATTTCAGCCCCAAACACTGTACAGCCCCAACAAAGCCTTGTGTTTTAACTCCGTGTTTCTTTAGTTGGGTTCAGTGAGCGTCCTCAGCCGAGGCCTTGAGATGTAATGCGTAACGTGGTGGAAGTCGACGTGTGGTGACGTGTATGTGATTTGTTTGAACGGGTTTTGTATCGGAGCTGGACTGAGGTCAAGATTGAGAGACAAGTGCATGTTAGAGTAGTACAAAGTGTTTTTTTTCTTTTCTGGTGCTATTTTTTATTTCTTTTGGGGTGGGGGATTGTTTTATTTCTTACAGCAGCAGATTCTAACAGCACACACACAGACACACACACACACACACACACACACACACACACACACACACACACACACACACACACACACACACACACACACACTTTACAGATATTATACTTTACATTAATTGAATTTGAAGATAATACAGCTAAAAATCTCTAAAACTAAGAATTAATGAGGAAAAAAAAAAGTTTTGGCTACCTCAGCTCATGTCCTTATGTCAGGGTGGACTTTAAGACAAATTTAAGGGGAACCTGGACCTGCTTCACCAAAACACTCGAACAAATAAGATTAGAGATGGATTTTTTTTACTATTTACTTTAGAGATTATTTAACCACAAGGATTATCTGCACATCCTGGTTTCACTGTGGTGGAAACATGTACACTGTTAAAACACAAGAAGTTGATCCCAAAACTGTTCAAACTCATTGTGAATTTTTAAATAACTTATGGAGATGAGAAAAACAGAAAGGTGAGACACCAGATACATGACCTCTTCTGTTTTCTTTTCATGTCTCTTGATGATGGTAAAACCTAAGTGAGGAATCTCAAACTGCCACTTCTGACCTGCGACTTGACGTCAAAGAACTAATGCAAGTTGGTTACTTTTTCAACTCTTCCCCTCTCGATTAAATAGACATTTCTTGTCTAATTCATATAATGGAAAACAATTCATATCTATTTGGAAAAAAGAAGCAGGAGCAGAAGAAAATGTGGTCAAAACCTAAATGTATATACTTTTTTTTTTTTTAAGAAGAGGGTAAATTTGTTAACTCATTGAAAGTCTTCAATTTGAGATTCTCTCTGATTGTTTGCTGTTTCCTATCAAACCATAAAGAATGTAGGTAAGAAACACCATTTGATATGTTAAAAAGGGCTTTTTTTTCTACTTCTCGAACGTTGAAGGGCTCATTTGAAACTCCTCTGTTAACATATCGATACTTATTTATCTGATGTTAGTCATCTTGTTGTGAACAGACAGGTGTAAATGCCACTAATGAATTAAACTTACAGTGTCAAGTCTCCTTTTTAACCTAACATTTTATGTTATTTCACAGTCGGCCATGTTTTTCGTGAAGGTTTTGACCCTAAAGTCTTCGTAGATTTGTGTTTTTGTTCTGTAGCAAAGCGGGGTGGGCGGGGGGGGGGGTCTCATCAGCCAAAACAAGCAGGAACAAATGGGAACCGTCACCTCTTCTTCTACTGGAGAATTATCTGTGTGATGAGGACACGGTGGTCTGACAGTGTGAAAGCTGACGTGACCTTAGGGGACGTGGATCCTCTCTGACTGAAGCCGTGCTGACAGCTAATGAGAGTCGCGCTTCACCAGAGCTCGTCGCCAAGGACACCGTGTGATCCATGCCAACCCTCCTCCCAGCCTCAAACCCCCACCACCACCACCACCACCACCACCACCTCTCCTCCTCTTCCTCCTGATAACACGCCACCTTCTCATGTGTTCACCTTCATGTTCCACTCCTCTGCGGATGTGAGCGTAACATTAGTTTAGACTACAGTCTCATGTTAACCACAATAAATCATTTTGTTTGCTAGTAATGTTCCTCTTGGGGTCTTTTGTTGTGACAGTACATGCATTTATAACTATGATCTCAACCTGGGAATTATATAAGCTTGAATCTTTAGATGATCATTATAGGTTCTGACAATTAACTTTGGGCTATTTGAGTGCAGCTCCAGCACAGTATTTATCATCACGCAGAGCAGACGGGTTCACGCCGTGCAACACTGATTACTAAGAGCCAAACAGTCATGCATATAGATTGCGCTTTCAGTTTGCACACGTTTCACTGGTAATTTCCTAGGAAGAACATAATGAGTGATGTCACGCGCAAAAGGAGCCTTTAAATTAGGGGTTTGTCTGCTTTAGGCCCCATTTACACATTTCAAGTGAAAACGCATCGTTTTATTTGTTTTCGACTTCAGAAAAGTTCTGCATTTACACAGCAGAGTTATGAAAACGATTTCTGTTGACATGAAAACAGCAGAAATAATGAAAACTACGTTGTTGTCCTGTATGGCCACTGGTGGGTGCTGTTGGTTATTTTTGGGATGAAACCACACACACGTGTTCAGAGAACAACACGCTATAAACATTAACAATGGCGAGTACACAGGCATGCGTATGGACAGACAATGAAGTTGGATTGTTATCCCGGTGCCTATAAAACTATCGAGTCCCAGGAGAATGTGGACTGGGAGTCAAGACACTGCGGAGGCCGCCATTGTTGTCATTGTCCATCTACTTGAGCACGTGCAGAAGAAATATTTATCCGACACATGCACAGAAGTTTTTCCAGAGATGTAGCGTTCTCAAAAAAGTTCCACCTTGCGAGGCGTTTCTAAAAAAGTTGTGTTACCAGTTGCTCCGAGCACGGCGGTCGTGTAAACAGACAATCAAAACACATCAAACGTTCTCATCAAGGGTCTTTCTAGGGGACTTTTTGTTTAAAAAAAAAAGAAAAATTGATTGATAAAATCTGTAAATACAAGTCATCGGGATCCAGTGAAGGAAATGAGTCTCATCACAATAACAGCATCTCTGCTAAAAGCTGAACTGATCTGTACCTCCTTTTATAATCTGTTAAAAAACAGTTTAGATTTTAGAGCATCTTCCTCCAATTATCTGAAGTCATGCATTTAGATCTAAAGCCTTGTACTCACATATAGTTAGGCTCCACACACCGATGTGTCATCACCACACATTGTGAGTAGTGCTTATCTATCTATATATATCTATATCGTATATATTCTGATCCTCACTCTGATAAACTGTTCTTCTTTTCCCTTTCACTTGTAGATGTGTGTTTCTCCAACCGAAGCCCGGCTGTGATAAGTGAGAGTGTTTAAGGTGCAGCGTGGATCTGCTTTGCTTCTCTTATCGGAGGAATGGAGAGTCTGAGGCCGGAGCCGAGGACGACCCTGAGCTGGAAGACTTTCAGACTGAGAAATCTCTCAGGCGCTGAGCGCAGACCCTGACACCTGGATCCTTCCCGTCCAGGCCCTTTTTCCACAAGGCCGGGAAGGGGCGGGACCTTTATGATAAAATGATCGGTATGAGATTACAGTCACGAGTTATATCTTTAACACGTAGAGTTGTCATGTGACATTGTATAATCTGGAAGTTAGCTGAAGTCACATCAGCTAATTGGAGGTAGATGATAACTGGTGTCACCAGGTGTCACTTACATAATCAGCTGAAGTATTTCTGGATCAAATACAGCTGTAGGGATCATTTCACACCAGCTGGTTGTGAAGATTATCTGCAGATTACCGACAATTACTCTAATTACTGGGTTGTGTTCACATAAAGTTGCTGAGTTTGCATTTTCAGCCAATGTTTCACACCTGAGACACAGTATAGCTTTTGCCTGGATTGTTGTGTTTTTAGCCGACGCGCCTCTTCTTCGTTTACAAGAATCAATCCAGATCTCTCCATGTTCCCGTCGTGATTTCGGTAAACAATGCTTTCCAAACGCAGACCTGCTGTTTGTGTCCGTCGACCCTCCTTGCTGCACATTCCTGTCTCAGTTGGCCCCCACACCAAAGGGTCAAGCAAAGGCATGTGTCTCCTGGGTTAATTTTAGCCGTGGTTTCATCGGGACCGTCGAGACGAAACGCAGAGCGCTCAGTGAGCAATTCGTCTGGAGTCCAAACGGCAGCAGACAGGTGAGCCGCTGCTTCCCTTCCCCCAACACTTCAATTTGGACAAAGATTCTTATGACACCGGTCTTCAGTTTGGCTCAATAAGCAAATAATCCATTGATTAAAAAATTGTTTTTTTATATGATTTTTATGAGCTACTTTTTCTGTCTTTTCCAGTCATGATTAGATACTTCAAATGTTAGTAAATAAGTGAATAAAAAACAAATTTATGAGGCAATAGTTGCTTGTTCTGCCGAACAACTCATAAAGTAATAAAATCCATTAACATGAACAATATGACCATTTTAGATGTAATGAAACATATAATAATTTGTCATTGCATGCATCATATACCAATATAATAAAGAAAAAAACTGACCAGTAACAGTGGAGATTTTGTGGAGATCAGCTCCACCCAACAAATGTTTAATAGACTGCGTTAAGAAGAAGGCCGTCTTATCTTCCTTTATGATTTCTGCCTGTTATCTCAAGTAACCAGAGCTGGATGTGATCTGGAGCATTAACCCTGCTGCAGAGGTCGGCTGGGAGAAGACATGGAAAAGTTAAAATCCCTTCAGGTATTTATTTTTTTTTCAGATTTGATAAAAAGCCAGCAGCGCAGTTCAACACTGATAACGTGAAGCTGCACGTGAAGATTGAGAAGGTAGAGAGAAAAAACCCTGCTCAGTGGCTCCACAGCAACAAATAAAACACGTTCCTCCACACAGCCTCCACTGGGAGCAATTTGTTTCTTGCTTAAAGAAACTTCAGCGATTGACAGGGCGACATGGGGGATTTGAGCTCAAAACATTGCCACTGGGAGATAATTCACCCATCTCAATGAGTCGCAGCTTCCCGGATGGATGGATGGATGAGATTTTGGTCTTCTCATGTGTCCTTTTCTTTTTTTTTTGCTCTTTTTACAGTTTGAACCATCTCAGATTATTGTCCTGTTAGCATTAGCATCACAAAGCTAACAATCCAATTCACACTCAGACTGTCTCCCTCGATGCAAACACAGAATACCAGTGGGAATGTTGTGTGTGATAATATAGCAGTGAAACAGTGAAGGTATGGTAATGAACTCTCACTTTTTAACAATAAATCGCCACCCAAATCAAGGCAAATATTACTAAATGAATGAATTAAACGACAGGACGCCAACACACATCAAACAAACAAGTTTAATGGGAAACAACAACATTTTGTTTGATTAGCTGCATTTTAGATAGAACTAAAGGTTTTCAGTTTATTCATTTCAGCATTTTTTTACACTATTTTCATGGACAAATAAATACAAATATGACATAAACAAACTTCACACATCTTCTTCTACTGTGTGAAAGAGTTACATTACAGACCTTCATCGCCACCAAGTGTTGGGGAGTGAATATGCTCAACTACATGGATTATTTAAACATTTTTTGTTGTAATTGTAATGACAGTGATGCTGTAGTAAATTCTCCCACTAGTTTGACTGTGAATACTAAAAGACTTCACCAATGATAAGAGGGTGAGCAGCAGTTCTGGTGCTGCCGGTGTTCATGCAGAAAATACAGCGAGATCCTCCAAAGACCTGTAAAATACCACTCGGCTATAAATATTGGCCGGTGAATGAAAGTCTTTTGTGGCAGGCGACGCTAAAC
Organism: Lipophrys pholis; assembly: GCF_963383615.2. NCBI lineage: Eukaryota > Metazoa > Chordata > Actinopteri > Blenniiformes > Blenniidae > Lipophrys > Lipophrys pholis. Next base: position 18,652,880 of record NC_137647.1, on the reverse strand, counting down.
AGAGCGAGGAGAGTGCAGCCTCCTCAGGTGACCTTTTAAGAGGAGAAACTCTGGGCTGAATGTCTGTTCTGTCTCTGTGTACACCATCCGAGCCAGGTAGGTGTCCCGGATGGAGACGGGGAAGCTGAGAAACCGCAAAGACTGAATTTTGCTTCTTTTTTTCAGTACAATCAGTTGAGAATCAACCAGTGCAGCGCACACCTTTTACAAGCCTGTTTTATTTCTCACTTGTTTTGACAGACTCACCTCACAAAAAAAGCAGCCGGTTCGTTCAGATCCTCACCAACACAAGTACGCCGAGACACGTGAGGCTTATCACGGCCTGCAGATTAATAGAAATGCGCACGAGTGCGATGGCAGCCACAGAGAGCGAGAATGCTGCTATTTCGGGCTCGGAGGAATCGTGATGTGGAGTGAGGCGAAGAAGACTGATGGGGGGTCTGCACTCTGTCAGTGTCACGCCAGCGCCAGGTTACACACCACACAACGCACTCTAATACAGGCCCCCAGCTTTGAAATAAAACCCAGAGAATCAGAGCTCTTTTGGACACGAGATAAAAGGTTGTATCGGGCATCAAAAGCACATGATACAGAAAAGTAAAATGTAAACATCAAATCTGTGAATGGTAAAGTGGAGCCAGTTGGATACATGGGAAAAACCTTTCAGAATAAAACTTTCATCTTTTGGACACTTGATAATGGCAATTTTTATTTCACACATATAAATCACAACTTCTATAAACATAAGTACATTCAAACACAATTATAAACACAGCTCAAACATTAAGTGCCCATATACTCAATGTTGATGGTGTATTAAAATTACTCATACCACACAGACAGTAATTATGACAAAGAAAATACAGGAAATGACATTTTGCCTAATTTAAGTGTAAGGACACAAAAAATAATGATTAAATAGATACAACAGTGACAAAACAACAAAAAAGTCCAAATAAATCAAATTTCAATCTATTTTCATTCACTCACACAACAGCACCACCACTTCAGTTATCAGGGTTTGATGCTAAGTTGGACTTTCATGTCTCTTTCTAGAGATTGAATTCTTCCTGTTCTTTAATATTAAGATCGTTTATGATATAATAGATATAATAATGTGTGGTGGTAAAAGAATTAGGGATTTATTTTGGAGCATTTTGAAATCGCACAACTAAATTAGGAATTATCGTGTCAGATGGTAAAAGTACTTTACACAGCTTAAGCTTTACACAAGCACAAGTACAAGAACTGTTTGAAAATCTCTTCTCAAAGGTCAGTCAGTTGGTTAATCAAAGTTTTTAGCCACAATTCATGGTATCGCCAGTGAAAGGCGTTTTATGTAACTCTGTAAAAATATTAAAGCTGAATGTTGATTACTCAAACAAAAAAGCACACAAACGCATGCACGTATATATATATGTGCGTGTGTGTGTACATTTAGTATAAGGGGTGCAGCTGGATGATCTGCCCGACAGGAGGCTCTCTTCTCTGCGGCTCCAAACTTGAGGGCGCCTGCATGAAGCTCGAAGCAGAGAACTTCAACAGGTCCTCCTCACCCGCCTCGTGTTGAACCACGTGTGGAAAGGCTCCTGCAAGATCCTCATCTGCCTTTGACCCCCTTACACCCCAATTTCTCACCCTGCATCCGCCGTTACCGTGGCAACCGGCCGTCCTCCTCATCACTACACCCCCCGCCGCGCTGCTTCCGAAGTGCGCCGCTGAGCCGCGCCGCGCTGGGTAACGTCGCACCAAGCGGAGGCATGACGGTCTCCTCCCGCTCTCCTCCTCCTCCTACTCCTGATGCCGCTTCGCGTCTCCTCCCCGTTTCCCCCTCCTTTTCGTCACCCTCGTCCTCCTCAGTCCGCCGGATCATTCTGAGCCGGTGAGGTTCGTGGGTCCGGAGAGCGCGCGGCTCTTTGCGCCACGATGCCGGTGCGACGCGGTCATGTTGCGCTCCAGAACACCTACCTGGACACCATCATCAGGAAATTCGACGAGCAAAGTAAGTGACGAACACCAGTTGAGTTATTATGTCTCCGATTTTTTTCCCCAAAACGTGATCACACACACACACATAAAAAAACAACAACAACAAAACAAAAACAGAAAACCAAACAAAAACAACATCACAAAAAGCGCACTTTATTCTCCACTTTCAGACATCATGCATCTACTCTGTCTTCGTTTGGAATGCTAAAATGGTTCGGATATCGTGTAAGAGAGAGGTCTGCAAAGCTTAAAATTGGAATACATGAGTATTAAAACCTAAACCGATAATGGAAACGTAAGATTTGATAAAGAATGACACACGTTGTTTTCCCGAAGTACTTGAAATCTGTAGCGCGCTGCTCGTGGCTGGAATTTATAGAGGTACATACCAAGTCTAAAGTAATAATGTACATCAAACATTTGAACAGTATGTCTTCAGTCATACTTTTAAGCATCATACAAGAACAAATCTGCATTATCTTCACATTTCTGCCTGATGGAGAGCCCGCATAGTGGGGATTTAATATGTTAACATGTGAGATCTAAAGTAATAATGAAATGACACTACATCTTACTTTTATATTTCATATGTTTTCTGTCTAAAATAGATGGCAGCCTCAAGAGCTGAAACTCATGCAATGATTGAAACACGAAAGTAATATTTAAATTCAAAGGTTTAACAAAAATGGGAACTTAATTTGACGTCTGAACCAGATTTCAGGCTTCTGAAGCCCCATTTGTTTTTATTTCTATATTTGTGAAAGCTCCTTTGGTGTAGATCACCTGTGGGCCCAAACTGGCCTGCAAGAGGCTCCAATCCAGACCGACAAACCACCGAACCAGTAGTAAAAAAACCTAAAAAAATAAAACAACTTGATTTTTGAACAATTTTCTTAAGAGTAGGGGACACGACGCAACACTGAGACGCGAGCTGAGATGTCAGTGATGCTGCCGTGAAAGTGATAGCTACCTCATTGCTCAAAGCCATACTGTCAGGGTGAGCTTGTGAAAACGTTGCATAATGCAACAGCTATAGGAGAAGTTTTCTGCACATTTCGCTGTATTGTGCACCAGAAAGTTTATTAAAAGTGGATATATGTTGAGATTGTAGTAATTTTCTCTGGTAATTGTTGTTGTTTGTTTTGTTTTTATGAAATACTGACACATTCATCACATAGTCTCTGCGCTTCAATGAAGAGTTTAGATTTTAAGGTTATTATGGCACTATTTTACTGATCTGGCCCACTTAAGATGAAATAGGACTGTATGTGGCCCCGGAAGTATAAATGTGTTTGACTCTCTGCCACGAGCTGGTTTGGAGTTGTTATTTGAGTCCATATTAATGAGAATGTGTGTTTCATTTTACTTTTAGACAGGACCTATAATCACATAATATTCCAAATGAAATGTGAGCTGCACATGGCTGAAATTGTTAACCTAGAGCCTTTGAAACTTTTGCAATAATACACTTTTATTCTTCACTTTCAGTCATAAAATGTGGAAGAATCAACACTTTTTTGTGTGTAGAGATGATTTTAATTCAATGAAAGTCCGTTTTTACAAACATTAGATTCAAAATTCACAACCCTTAAAGTCCTAAAATGATAATGAAAACAATTAATTGATCACAAATATACATAATCTTACTATTTATGCCCCACCTATGATATAATCTTCATTGTTTCCTTAAATGTTTTGAATCAGAAAAAAGTGGAGAACTGCAGATTTCTCAAATTGACAGCAGTATCTGGAAATGTGCAACAATATACTAAATATATAGTATCAGAACCCTAAAGCGACAATTTAAATCAAATATATTGACTTTCAAACATCAGTGGCTGGAAATGCCTCTGGAAGAGGTGGGATCGCACATGAATAAAGCATTTTAACAAAGTACCAGATCTTTGACCTTTTACTTTCTGAAGAGAATAAAACTCCTCAATAATTGGATAATAAATGACCAATAAGGTCCTCAACAATTAAATCAACCACTCAGGAAAGGAAAAAATAATTTAATGATAGTTTTAAACAGCATAAGTCAACATCTTTATGGTGAGAACCATAGAGTGGATTATACCTCATATATTAGATAAACAATCAAAACACTACTAATATTTTAATTACCTGCCTCCATGTTTTTGCAAAGCACTTTGCATATACCTTTCTGTGTTTGAGTGACATGATAAACCCGTAAAATGAAAACCAACATTTCATTTTACTTGTTTATATCTGGCATAACCAGTTCTTCATCATTTGTTCAAATACTTTCAATGTGAAAGAGGTGAGTTCTGCACATGGCTCAAAGGCAAAATATATGACCATCAAAACCTCGAGATATCATGTAAAATGACGCATTTTTACAAAATTCAGTTTGTATTTTTACCTTCAAGCATCTCACAAACCCAGATCTTCATTATATAGGTTTTTTTAATCAAATTAATTTAATGTATAGTTTTCCTATGTATAAATGCTTTTCTTTTTGTGCGAGAGGTGGGAGTGCCACATGCCTGACATTTAGTTTTTTTCTGCATGAAAATGGCTTAAATGTATAATATCTAACCACAGAGTGACAAATAAAGTCAAGCATACAACAAATATGTTTTCATTCACAGTTTTCAAAGATCATGAAAACACAAGCTTTCATATTCAGACATCACACACGGTGTAATATATTTAGATTTTATTCACATGGCCTTCATGTACGGGTCTGGTTGTGGGTGTTTCTGTTAACAGGTGTCAGACTAGCAGTTTTAATGTCAGGGTGCATGAAACCACATCTAGTTTGTATCAGTGATGGTGAGCCCGCTGTTCTCCCGCCTCCGTCACTACTGGTGCTGCTGTTCGAGGCTCACCGCTCGCCGCGCTCTGTGTTTGTTTGGTTGTGAGCTCACTTTGTGCCTGGCATTATGTTCCATTATCTCACATGTTCCACCAGCTGCACGGCCGGACGCTCCGGGATCCTCCTCCACACTCCGCTCTGCGGCCACCATGTTAAATCACATACATGCGGGGCCCACTTTTCACCATATATAAGCTTTTATTAGACCTTCATCTCATCAGGCGTTGTGTATCAGAAGTTTCAAATTTTTTCATCCTTCAACCCTCCTGATTGCCTTTAGGAAGTGCTTTTGACCTTCTGATCTCTGATTGCTCAAGGAAAATGACAGTGAAGCCAAACACACTGGTGGTTTCTCTGTAATGTTCACAGCTCCAAAAATCCCATTTGAAAAGCGTTGGTTATGCATTTTTGTTTTCAGAAAAGTTTTGCTTTTACATGGCGACGTTTATTTACATGGAAATGGCAGAAACACTGAAAATGATGTCGTTTTCATGTGGGGCCACTAGTGGTTACTGTTGTTTGTTTTTGTAATGAAACTACACACAAGGCGCAAACAATATGCTATAAATATTTACAATGGCGATTACACGGACATTCATATGGACAGACGACTGAGTTGGACTGTTATTATCTGTGATTGTCAACTATAAAACCACCAAGTGCACATGTGCAGTAGCAGCATTTCTGCCTTCTCCACGGGCAGGGACCCCGAGCGTTTCAGAAAGATGCATGTCCCCCTGTGTCCATGACTGTGGAGTCTGAGCGTTTTCAAAAAGTTTCACCTTGGGAGCCGGTTTCAACACGTTGCATTTTCAGTGGCTCAGAGCACCGTTGTCGTGTAACTGGACGCCCAAACCGCAACTAAAGATTTGTGTTTTGACTTGAAAACGTTGTTGTGTAAACGGGGCCTCCAGCATCAAGCTTCATGGAGGTCACAGACCCCAGGTTATGAACCTGTTTTGCACATCAGTCAATTAAAGCATCTCACCTCAGATATTGGTCCCTAGGTAAAGCTGGACGTCCCCTCCCTGAGTGGATGCTGCTTAGATATGGAGAAATACTTGATAGCTGACATCTTTCGGGGCATTTTAGGTCCACGACGCCTCAACCTGCACTGCTCCGTAGTGTAATCATGTATGTGATGATCCTCTGAACGTGCACACAGCCACGTGCACGTGTGAGCCCGGCGTTTCCGTTTGGAGCCCCAGATAAGCACTTTGAACAGGATGTGCTTTTCCATGAGAGGAGCGTTCACTCATTTAGTTAAAAAAAGTGTGTGTGGGGAGAAGGACTCCCTCCTCCCCTGTGTGTGTGGGGGGGGGGGGGGGGGGGGATGAGAAGGACTCCCTCCTCCCCTGTGTGTGTGTGTGTGTGTGTGTGTGTGTGTGTGTGTGTGTGTGTGTGTGTGTGTGTGTGTGTGTGTGTGTGGTGTGTGTGTGTGTGTGTTGGCAGTGGTGCCAGCTGTTTAACCCATTTTCAGCGCAGCATCATAAAAGGGCCAGTGGGAGGCCACAGAGGTTATTTATGTACTCTTGGTTCAGCTCATTGAACTCCTCCATTAGCGACCTTTGAACAAAAGCGTCCTAATTCACTTCCACACTGCGGCCTTGGCATCATCGATAACAGCAGCGGGACGCTGTATGAGCTACACATTCCTAATAAGACCCCCCATCCTCTTCTCCTATGCAGCAGATACATATTCAGATTAGTTCATGATGTGAAAACATCTCAGCTCTCACCAGTGGGACTTCGGTGTTTATATCTATGAGACGTTTCCAGTTTTACTTTACTTTACTTTTTGTGTTGTTTTCTGTTTTGGAAGAATTGAGTTCTAAACTAATTCCATACTTTTATCATAATTTTAATGCTAAATCAAAGAGTTTCAATGCTGATTCAATGCTTGTATCGACTGCATTTTACACAAACGTGTTAGAAATGGGGAGGATCATCGTTCCACATACATGTGATTTAAATGAGCTGATCTTCATACAAATACTTAAACAAAAATGGATGTGAAACTCAGTTATATCCTATAATATCCACAGAATCAGTGGTTCCCCACATTGTATTTTATCCTTGCTTCATTGGTAACAGCCTGTATGTAATATCTTCTATGTTTCTGAATTTCAAGTCAGATGAACGTGTTTTAAATGAATCCCTCACCATCAAATTCATCCAGAGTTCACCTCCATCCCTCATATGTCAAGTAATAACTGTTTGGGTGCGCATGAAGTCTTGTTTATTTATAGATGTCTGCGTTTATCCTGAGCATTTCAATAACACAACACCTTGTAGCTTCTTTAATCATTAAAATTGTATTAAAAAAAGTTAATTTATGAGTATTCTCCTTTAAATAAAGATTTGTTTGACTTTTGCAAAGTTCCAATTTAGGACGATGGTCATTTTAAGAACATTAAACTCAGACTGGGTTTATTTGAAGCTATACATTTTATGATAGAGACATACATGTTAATCTTTTTCATTAAAATAATTACCATCATTCTCATAAATCATGAAGATTGTCCTTCACAGTGATCCATGGCATTAAATGTTTCTCACTCGTGCTATAAATCATTTAAAATATAATTAAAAAAAACTAAATTGACAGTAGCAAGCCAATTAAATGTGACATTTCGGTTTTACTAGATAGACACTTAACAGTCACATTTAACGTACACATTGTTCTGGTAATAAAGTGGAAACCTTGGCCCAGATTGCATAGCAACCGTCATAATAATGTCACGTCATGAAATAATAAAAGTCTAATTAAAAACTGGACTGGGTACACAGGCTTGTCACACGAGCGTCCTGTCAATGTCCAGGAGGTTACCTGAGAGGAGGTGTGAAGGCTGCCGATTACTCCAAAGTGTCCACCTGCTCCTTCCCACTCCTCTGGGACACAATGGAGACGCAAATAGCGCTCGCACCATGGAAAAGGACTCCATTAGTTCCACTTCAGCTGATTTTGTGGAGGAGAGAGGAGGAGAAATAGATTAAAGTGGTTCGTCTCATCAGATGTAAAGCTGGAGGATGATGAGGACTTTAACATGTGGATAAGCGGTTGTCGTGTCCGTCCTCGGGGAGAAACAAGACATTGTCTTTTCCTAGTTAAAAAAACCCCTCTGTACTAGCAATTTTAATAATTTTAGTTCAACCATTTTTACTGTATTTCATATACATTATTTGTATTTTTTTAGCTATTTTACAATTTTTTTTTGAAATACACATTTTTTTCCAATTCAAGATGTTTTTGCCAGTTTTACTTTATTTTGCAGTTTTCTGCCTATAAATTAGACCATTTTTGAAAATCATTGTGCTATGCAAATAAAAAAAAAGTTGTTTTTTTTTCGCAAATAATTCCGTGAAAATGTCGGGGAGCCGCTACAGGGGGGCTGAAGCGCCTCATGTGGCTCCAGAGCCGCAGGTTGCAGACCTCTGCGCTAAACCTACGTCTCAAGAGAAAAGAAAAGCAAACAAAAGACAATTTTCTAACCTGAATTCCTTCCTCTCAAAACAGGAGACAAAATATGCCAAGTAAAAAGGGCTTCTCTGCTCACAGTGTAGCACTCACCTGCATTGCATCAACCAATCACACTCCAATCATGTGTTGTTGTAAATTCACTGTAAATACACTGAACATCTGTAAACCACTGCAGAATCCCCAGCACAGGCTTGAGTTCATGCTGAGATTTAAGCTTGTTCTCACACAGATATTCTTCCCGCCCCGCAGATCGCAAGTTTCTGATCGCCAACGCCCGCATGAAGAACTGCGGCATCATCTACTGCAATGAGGGCTTCTGCCAGATGTTCGGCTACACCCGGGCGGAGATCATGCAGCAGCCCTGCACCTGCCAGTTCCTGGTGGGCCCAGGCACCATGAAGAGCGCCCTGGCCCAGCTGGGTCAGGCCCTGCTCGGGAACGAGGAGCGCAAGGTGGAGATCCTCTACTACTCCAAGGAAGGTAGGAAGGAAGAGCTTGACAGTTTAAAATTAGATGACTTCAGCCTCATTCTGAAAGAGAGGGAATATAAAAAAACAACAGTTTTAAAGAATGATCGTCCAAATGAACAGATTTTAAGCTGATTTCTACCGTGTCTGTGTAAAGAAGTAGTTCTTCCATATTTTAGGTGCATGAACACAGATTAAAGCTAATCTTATTTTTTGGTTCATTTTTCCACGCAAATATGAAAAACTCATGTAAACTCTTGCCAAATCTACGTATTAAGAATTCAGTTATTCTATTTGAACCTTTCATTCCACAACCAGTAATTCATTGACGTACGGTTTACAGCCGTGATTCTAAAGTGATAAGTCTCTACCCAAAAAAGTTTGTTCACATATACTACTTAGGAAACACAGAAATGACACAGAATTCCAAATATGACTTTTTATATTTATCTATTTAAAAATGTGTTTGTTTGTTTTGTTTTGTTAACTTTAAAATGCTGATAAAGCATTAAAAGAAAACGTTTTGATAATTACTATAATTTTCTGTTCATTTGGTTGCTGATCATTAAATGTGTTTCATTTTTAGGGCATACACTAATATTCTAGTTGGCTGCCTCAGTTTTAAAGTTAAATCTATTTCAATTCATACACGTGCTCATGAAAGCGAACCGATACGGTCTGGCAAGTATCATAGGACATCATCCGTGTGTGTGTCAGAGGCAGAAAGATTTCAGGCTCTCCACTCCATTCATCACTGTTTTCTTTTTCGCCACTCACGATATACTTGCACTAGTTTTGCGATCTACTACCCATTTACTACTGGCATAACACTGAATATAGAAACTGCTGTCTTCTCTGTTCATTGTGTGAGTACTTTGTTACGTTCCCATTTAGGTTACCGATGTGTCGCAAACAGAGCAATACCATTGATAATATGTGGGGGGCAGCGTTGAGCAGTGTAGCTCATGTCTGACTAGCAAAAAGAAGAATACAACAGAAATGTAGATCCCTTTTGGGAAAGACAGTGTGAATGTGTTCATGGATACAAACATATCTATGACATAATCTCCACAACAAACAGTTTATAAACGTCTTCACTCGGAAAGTAGAAAATCTATGCATGCAGCGAGAACATGCAAAGTCCAAACAGAAGAACCCATTCAGGCTCAAACCCGCATCAGTGTCACACCACTGTGCTGAATATGATTCAGTCTCACAAACAAAATATTGAGATGTATTTACTCGTTTTGTATATTCAGATTTTTCCAGATCCAAATGTGAACGTTATGTTTTTTGGTAACAAAGGCTTATATCTAACTCCATCCTCCGCTGTCATTCAGTGATTTTTGAAAATCACAGTTTTTTGGGCAGGTTTGAATTCATCTTCATCAACGAGTCCAATTCTACCACAGCGACAGAATGAGAGGCGACAGAAAAAAAACATATTCCATCTTTCTCTCAGTCCATCTTTCATTTCTTCTTCACCGAAGTGAGGGTATTGGTGACCTACAAGTTAATTTACCTGGAACTGTCTCGTCCTGTGTGAAATGAAAGGTACAGCCTGGACAGGTAGGACGTGTACTGGTGGATGTAAAAGTAAGACGTTTCATGAACAGATACAAAGCTGAATCAGACAAAGCCTCCCGAGGACAAGGAAAGCAATCTGAAAAGAAATAAACAATCCTGTTCCTTTGTGTCAATCAAACAGTAATTCATGTTTGTGTAATCAGTTTTCCCAAATGTAAGGTGGAGACGTGTGTCGTGTTACAACTGCTGAAATTCAGAAAGTCTTCAAAACGATGCATCAACAGCTGAGTCACCATGATAAGACCTTCTGAGGTCAACTCAGCACCTTCTGCTCATGGATGGATCATGTCGGCTGGTTTAGAGGCTCTAACAGGAATCAGTATGGCAGACAGAAAGAAGACCAGGCCAACTCAGCATTAAAGCTTTAATATGTGTTCATATCGTACGTTTACACAACAAGGTTGCAAGAGAAAATGTTTTTTTTTTTTTTTTTTTTAAGAATCATGTTTACATGCAACGTTTTGAGGGAAACGACACTGAACACTGAAAATGATGTTGTTAAGCATGACAGGCCACGAGTTGGCATTGTTGGTTGTTTACACGCAGAGAATAATACTCTATCAACATTAAGAAGTACCCACATGAGTACAAGGAACATTCGTACTGACAGACGACCGAGTTATAAAACTAGCAAGTCCCAGAAGAATTATGACTGGGAGTCATGACACTCTGGAGGCTGCCATTGTTGTTATTGTCCATTTACTTGCACATGTGCAGAAGAACTATTTACTACGACAGTGGCAGGGTTTCTGCTGCCTACATGGAGAAGGAGGTCGAGCTTTTTCTAAAAGTCAATTTCTTTTTCCCCATTCCAAAAAGTCGCCTTTTCAGTTCCTCCGAGCATCAAACACCCGAAATAACAAAAGTTTTGCATTTTCACTTGTTTTTCCACAACGTTCTCATATAAACGGGGCTTGATTATTGTCACTACTTACACATTTTCAAAGTAGTAGAGTTAAGGTGAGTTAAAAGTGTTTATTAATGTGGTAAAGACTATTATCTTTGTGACGCACTTCAAAAGGGACAACCCCATCTTTGTTTTGTCAACTGTACTAAAACGAAAGCAGACATTAACACCCCCTTCTGTAACACAGATGAGTGTCTTGTTGATATTGTCTTGCTCTTGTCTTTCCATACAAGCCACAAAAGAAACATGATTCACTAAGTTAATCTGAAGTTACATCCAGTGGGAAGAAAACTCGATATTCTGGCTGATATCTGAAGTTCCATCAGTTAGTGGGAGGAAGATGCTCTTTAATCTGGTTGTCAGTGCTTCGTAAGCTCATGTTTATCTACGAATGTTAATGTATGACAAGCACTATGATAGAGGCGAGTACACTTGCATCGTGTCTACTGAAACTTGTCTCGGTTTTGGTGATTCTAATCATGACTGATTACTAATGCCAACAGTGAAACTGTACTACAGGAGTCAATCCATAAATCTGATTACACTGATATGCATTGTGTGAAAATGACTAAATACCTGCTATTCGGCCCAAAACTGAGCATCTGAGTGCAGCAACTACTCTAAATTTAGTTACTTTTGTGGTTTGCAGGATTAAATATGTTTTATACAAGGTGGATTGACTGTGAATGTTTTTTGCTTTTCCTCCTGCCTTTTGTGAACTAAATCAGAGGCATATTATCATGCTATCTTCTCTCTTAGATCCCATTGAAATATAATGAGACCGACTGGAATAAAATGAGGTTTTGAAATTGGTGACATGAATAAAGGGAAGAAGAACTCGGTTGTGTGAAATAGGATGTGGTTACTGAGACACAAGCCACAACGAAACAGCTCAACGTTTTCCTTGACGAAACATGATGGAAACACACCAGACTCATCGCTGCCTTTCAGTATGAAGCGTCCTCAGCCATACTCTGACATGCATGTGTTTCCCTCTGTTACTTTAGCCATTTGGTCATGACACACGTCGTCTACGGTGCCGTTGTCATGGAAATGTGATCAGTGTGCCAGCTCAAATCCACTAAGCATCCATTTGTTTAGTCTCCTGTGTCCCACTGTGCGCTCATGCTAAACTGAAAGGGGGGATAAAAACAAAACGAGAACAAGTGAAAGCAAAGTGATTCATTTTAAAATCTTTGTTTTTTCTTCTTTTAGTTTTTCAATGCTCGTGAATGCAGGCTGGGTGTGTTTGTGTGTGTGTGCGTGTGTGCGTGTGTGCGTGTGTGCGTGTGACTGACTGACTGATTGACCCTCTCTGATTTCTACTTTTGGACCACACTGATTGCAAAGTGAAGTTGGACCTGACGGAAGTGTTGCTCATTGAGCCTTTTTTTAGATTCCAGTGTTTGAAATCTATCCCCTCTTTTAACTTCCCCCACCTCCTCTTCCTCCTCCTCCTCCTCCTCCTCCTCCTCCTCCTCCTCCTCCTCCTCCTCCTCCTCCTCCTCCTCCCCCTCCTTCGAGCGTTTCAGTTGGAGTCACTCGTAATTTTTCCATTGTTTACATTCATCTATATACAGTACCTCTTTGTCCAGATGAGGAGGTAGGGTTCACTGTGAAGACGTCTCCAGTCCATCACAGACAGACAGTCACATCCGAGGGCCGTTGTGAGTGATACTTTCTGGATAGTGGGAGAGTATTCAGAGAAAGCCATGCGTACACAGGAGCGTCTGCACGGAACTCACAAGCTTCTAGATACCATTCAAGAATCAAAACACTATCGTGTTACAACTTAATGCGATATTAAAAGACCCAAAACTGAAGAGATCAACGTAAGCTCGCTACCTTATTGCTAGAGAAATAGCATTCGCATGAATGATTCAGTTGGTAGAAGGGTATCCTCCCATCTCTACGGTTGGTGGTTCAATTCCCCATCTTGCAGAAGTATATGCTGAAGCTTTATTGAGCAAGAAACTGAACTTGCTCCCAATGCGCTCCAAGCAGAGCTGTCATTTTGTGTATTTGAACCGGTGAATGTAACGAACAGTGTTAAACACATTGAGATTATGAGGCCCCATTTACGTGACAACATTTCAGGTAAAAAAGCATCATTTTTGTTTCAGAAAAATTTCACAGCAACTTTTTGAAAATGATGTAGTTAGCATACCAGGCCACTAGTGGGTGCTGTTGTGTGTTTTTGTAATGAAACCACACCCACATGCGGACAGAGAATAATATGCGATAAACATGAATGATGACAATTCATTGACATTCCTATGGGCAGACGACAACGTTGGATACATAAAGTCCCTGAAGGTTATGGAGTCGGAGTCACGTCACTTCATAAGTGATTCCATTTTTAATTTGAGTTCATGAAAAGATAAAAAATTGCAAGAGAAATTCAATCTGCAGTTTTGAAAGTGACCCTGGCTAGCTCAGTTGGTAGAGCATGAGGCTCACAATCTCAGGGTAGTGGGTTCATGTCCCACGCCGGGCGCCACCTTCCCGTAGGCTCACCACCTGCAGGAAGGTTCTTAATCAGGTGCAATGTGATCTGGGTGACAGTGCTCAGACTGTCACCCCTGCGACCCGGAAACGGATAAGTGGAAGAAAATGGATGGATGGATGGAGTTTTGAAAGTAAAGATTACCACATATCTTTGAGAAAGTTCGATTAATGTAGATATTCTTGTCATGCACTTGTATTTTTATTTCTATGCACATAAGTTTTGGAAATGAATGGCATTGATCCGTCATTATACTAATAGGATCAAACCATTAGTGTCTCTCATGGGGGTGTGGCTCAGTGGTAGAGCATTTAACTGCAGATCAAGAGGTCCCTGGTTCAATTCCAGTGCCCCCTTCCTCCCTGCTCATACTTCTTTATTTCTGTCCACAGGGACCTGCAGACCCTGCCTGGTGGACATTGTCCCTGTGAAAAATGAAGAAGGCAACGTCATCATGTTCATCCTGGACTACCAGGAGCTCATCGACCCTTCGCTCAAGAAGTCTGGCCTCAGGCAGAGAGTGGCTCAAGGATGGGTTTACTGTAAAGACTTAAACATTAAAAAAAGAAAAAACTACTTCATTTGAGTTTTGTGTCAGTGTTTCACGGAGTTGTTTTTCTTCAGGTCAGAGTCGCAGGTTGAAGATGAGGCTGCCGGTGCTGCGGTCGATGCGACGACCTTCGCTCTCCAAAGACCAGTTTGAAGGGGTGGTGGTGGATTACCTGCAGGTGAGCACAGGTTCACACCACATGAGGGGGTCATGTTATGAAATGCAGCACACGGGTCTTATATTCTGCAGGAATGAGTAATGGTGAAGGGGATCGTCTCAAAATCATAAAACTTCCTGGGAGTTTCAATTGATCACAGTTGCGAGTTACATCCTTTAACTAGCAGACAGGTAGGGAGTTACTGTATTACTGGAAATGAAAAGTAACTAGTTACTAGTAGTTGCTGTCGCACATTAGCAAAGCTGTTTGCACTTTGTGAGTCAGTTTATAGATTCAGAAAGTTGATTATAGTCACACTAAGGAAGATGCTCTAATACCTCTATTTTAGGCCTGCTTGTAAGAAACTTCTTTTTTCTTCTTCTTCTTCACGTGTTTTTAATGGAAGTTGGCATCCGTGAAGTTACACTACCGCCATCTGCTGGTTCTAGCTGGTCTGTACTATTCCCGCTGCTCAAAAAAAAGGAACGAAAGAAAGAAGAAACTACTCCTGTGTGTGTAAATCTTTTGGAAAAAAACTTGTCTGTAAAGAGCTGTTGACTCTCTGTAGTACATTTGGAGCTAAACAGTTAAAAACATATTTTAAAACAGTTGTGATCAGAGTGTCAAGGCTGCAGGTTGTGGCCTTATGATGCTGAACAATGTCGGTTTGCGCTACACAGTCAAAAATATGAAAATTTACCATGTAGTCCACCAGCCAGGTACACTGACTCTCAGTAATATCTGTTTTTTTTTTCTTTTTGGGCAAAATGAGATGTGACATTTTTAGAAGCTGCATCAGGACAGTTCAGGAAGGACTGATGCTGAGTCTGTCCACAACACTGAACAAAGTACAAACTTTATTATGGTAATCGCTGAGAAAAAGGACTGTCTGGCTCTTTCAATGCTAAGTTATGTATTCGAAGTGTTTCTTTATAAATGCCATAATGAACATGGAACTGAGCTTTTCACCACCTGCGTTCTGCCTGTCTGCACTCTTTTGATGGGAGTTTACCAGTTTATCATTCCTCTGTTGGGCTTTACTCCTACCACACTCTACTTTATCCCTGGCTGGAGCTGTGGCCTCACATGTTTATAACTTTAGAGCTGAAGTTATCTACAAGGTCGTTGACAGGAGACGCGTAAACTGTGGGTAAAGAAAGTAGGTTTGTTTTCATCAGTGGGACAGTTTCTAGTCCACGCTGTTCTACTTCTGCTGCAATCAGATGAGATGGAGACTTTGAATTAGAAAAAAGCAATGATCATAACGGCAACACCGTGGTTTGGAAATAGAGGCTGTCTTCCTGTTTGCAGTGTTGTCCTTGGTGTCTATCGTCACACTCCCGTTTGAGACATTTATCCCAAGGATGTGACGTATGTTGGTGCCGTCTGGATCCTCTTGGTTGTTTTCCTACTGGATTTGCCTCCATTACGCACAGCATCAGACCAAGTTTGGGCTGGACTGTAGGCTTTAGGTCGGGCTCCGAGGTTGTTCCAGTAAGAAACATTGTTAGAAAAGTTTGACTTTGGAGCCGCAGCAGCTATTTCAGTCACATTAGGATGAATCCATGGAACGGTTGCAGCCAGGTCCACGGTGCGATGCTCAGCATCAGACAGAATCCCATGCAATGCAGTCTGTGCTTGTCCATTCATATTTGTACAGTCGCTGCTATAGAGTCAATAAACTCCTCACTTTCACATATTTTAACGCAATGATTCAATCTTCTCTTCAAGCTGCTGTATCTTTTGACCTGTTTTAAAAGCTAGAGGGCCTCTTGTGACTCCAAATGAAGGTTGTTTAAACACAATAGAACGTTAATGAGCCACACCCTTGGGCCCTGTTGACCATTACAATGGGAAACGTCGAGTGACACACTTGAAGATTTTAAATGCCCGAATCACCCAGCGTTTACTTGGACGAACCTCGTCAAGGGGACGGAATCTGCAGCAACATTCCATCAGCACCGTTGTCGTGTAAACAGGTGCTCAAAATACAGCGAAAGTTTTCCGTCTTCACTTGAAAACGTCGTGTAAATGGGGCCTAACTGCGATACTGACGTTATAGTTATCAGTTAGTAGCCGGCTACTTATGCAATTCTAACAGCTGCATATGAACTGTCTCAAATAGATTGAAATGTAAGGAAACAAGCTTGGAGGCAAAAAAAAATCCTCTTTTCTCAGGACCTGTGTTCATGGTCTGTTTGCACTTGTCTTCTGGTGTGATGTTGACGTGTTTCTAGCAAAGATAATATAATTTCCTGTTTCGCAGTCAAATTCTGTTACACCTAGAAAAGTAAAAACCGCACATCCTTTTGGTTTTACTGCGGCTTCGAACCCCCGATCACGTTTCAGTGAATTATCTAATATCTGCAGACCTTCAAACTCCTGCTTCGTAACATTCAGGGTGATGTCTTCTTGCTCTCAGCCGAACAGCGAGGAAGTCCCCTTGAAAGAGTTCCGGATCCCGTCCAAGGAGAGCTGCATGCAGTCTGAGACGGAGGCTCTGATAGAGCAGGACCTGGACCCCCCCTCCCCGGTGCCTCAGTCCTCTACCAAACGGCGCTCCCTGCTGACGGACCGCCTTGACCCGGGCGTCGCCTTCCCGTTACCGCGGAGCTGCTCCAGAGACAGCGTCCGCAGCCTCAGGCGCGCCTCCTCACTGGATGACATCGATGGCATGAGGGGGGAGTGGAGCAGTCGAGCCGGAGACGCTCGAACTAACAGCAGTGAGTCTCCAGCGTGACCTCTGAGCAGCACAACCTCCTGATCACATCGGGCCTCTTCAGACAACCTATAACAAATAAATATGTCTGAAAGTCAAAGTAAAGAAGAGCTGTCAGCTCAAAGGAACTTCATGTATTTCCATAATAAAATAATGTCTTGTCTTTCTTTAAGACAGCTTCTTTATCTTAACTTTTAAAAAACCCTTTTCAAAATGCAATCCTGCAATTCCCTCTTCCCTCTTCCCCCTTTTTCGTTCATATCCAAATCCATTATTCTCAACTATGTACAAAAGAACACGGGACACTCATTGGAAAGGCAAAAGGTGGAAAGAATGACATAAAATAGAATCACTGAACATCTCTTGACTTCCAAAAAAGGAAAATCTGGCTTCATAGCATCTTGACATTGGACAGCTTTGAGTAAATCTGTGCAACTGGTTATCTTGATTTTTACTGAAATTCAGAGGTCAAGCTTTGTGCTCAAATCAATATAGTTTTACCCTCACAGCTTTTTTTTTTTTTTTTTTTTTAAATCTTATCAGATCTCCTCTCATTTTTTTCAGGCTGTCCTGCCTACCCCCCTCCACCCCCACCCCCCCACAGGCTGTCATCCCCCCCTTGGGCTTTGATTATAAATCTCACCTTTCTCACCACAGATAAGGGAGATGGATTCTGTGAGACGTCAGATCTTTGATGGCTGTTGGTTATTCCAGCAGAGACACAATAATCAATGTGTGTGTGTGTGTGTGTGTGTGTGTGTGTGTGTGTGTGTGTGTGTGTGTGTGTGTGTGTGTGTGTGTGTGTGTGTGTGTGTGTGTGTGTGTGTGTGTGTGTGTGTGTGTATGCGTGCATGCATGTGAGTGTTGGACAAAATGGACATTACTACACATCTGAGTCCCTCTAATCTCAGAGGAAATATATTTTTTGATGAAACTATGTTTTTTAAGCAGGATGCAAGTATTACTGTGGCCTCCCCATTACATTTTCTATCATTTTTGTGAGGCTGATGGTAACCAGACCAAATTGATCAATTCCATGTGAGAAGTGGATGATGACCAATAATCTGCAGGTGTTTGTACATTTTGTCCGCCTTTAAAATCCCTACATTGGCTAAGTCATGTGGTTCAGGATTGGCTTTAGGTTCCTTTTAATAATTGTTAAATGTCGTAATGGTCTTATTATCTAGCAGACTTTTATCTTACGAACCCTCATAGACCTTTAATTAATGACTTTATATTACATTAGTTGATGTACATGTTCACGCCACACGTCCATTAAATTGTTAAATTGTGTTTTTTCCGTCACTTCTTGCAGATCTGAAGCCCAGCGCACTGAACTCCACCTCAGACTCAGACCTCATGAGACACCGGACCATCGGGCGCATCCCTCAGGTGACCCTCACCTTCGGCTCGGAGCGGATGAGACCTCCCTCACCCACCGAGATCGAAATCATCGCGCCCAGCAAGATCAAAGATCGAACGCAGAACGTCACGGAGAAGGTCACTCATGTCACACAGGTGAGAAGAGACTTCACAATCTGCACCAGCGAACCAAACTACAGCTGTAAATAAGTGAGGTTTCACAGCTTGAAATAACAGACTGGAACCTTACACTCCAAAAAATCCACTATGCAGTTTTTCAGTTGACATATCAGAAGTATGTTTGATTAACATGAGCATATTGAGTTTCTTGTTGTTAAATGGTTCATTCTAATACATGTTGTTCAGATAATATGAATAAATGGGATTCAATCTACTTAACATGAATAGATGGAAATGTGTCACATTGTGAAATTACATTAACTCAACAAATTATTTTTGTGTTTGTGGAAATAACTGAGAATTATTTTTTTCAGTGTACAATCTATTTTGAGGGGGAGGATCATGTATTTTATGGACACCATAGATTTATTTACTCTTGCAAAGCTGAATATCTTAACTTGGTAATTAAATATTCAGATTTTACGACAATGATGAATACACACTCTCTGGATGCTTTTCGTCTGGCATGCTCTCTGTTCTCTTTCTGTGTTCCACCTGTCTGTCTGACAGAGCTCCAGACTGAGGGACCTATAAATGTAAATGTTATTTGTTCCTGAGGATGCTTGAAGTCGCAGGGTGAAAGTGTGACAGAGCGATCTCACCTGAGGTGTGACTTCTGTGGCGCCTGGAGCAGAAAGTTGTCCGCCACCTGTCATCACGCCACCTTGCATCTGCATATTTCAGTACGCTGTAACCTAGCTGCGCTGCAAGCTCTAAATGTAGCTGCTGGATAAACGTCAGAGGAGTGAAGCAGAAAATCTTCCAACTTCTCTTTGTTCAAATCATTTTGTGACAAAGTGGAAACATTAACATTAACATTCAGACTGCATGATAATAGGTCCAGTATAGAGCGGGCACTCGGACTCTGGGAGGCTCCATAAGTGCATCACATTAACCCAGTTTATGTGAGAGGGCTTCATGTAGGGCAGCTGACTCTCATTTCTCTCCAACTGGAGGCTGAGCAGCTGGAATTTATATTCTAATGTAGGTATTCTGTTTATTATTTAGCATCATACATGAAAAACTATTTTTTTTTACCTTTAATGTCCATGAAAATCAATACAATAACATCAACATCAGTACTTTAATAAGTCATCTCATGTCTGGGTTGATAACATTTTCCCAGATGTAGTATTTAGGAATTCACGAAGCTGTTGCAGAGCCTGGCTCTTCTGCACCTCAGGCTGTTGTACCCTTCTACCAGAGGCCAGCAGAGAGAACTGTCTGTGATGTGGCCGTGTCTCTGATGATGTTTTCTGCTCGCGACAGACAGCGTTTGGCATCCATGTCTTTGATGAAAGAAAGAGAAGTCCCGATAATCTTCTCTGCCGTCCTCGCCGCTCTCTGGAGGCTCCTCCAGTCTGCAGCTGAACAGCTGCTGCACGATAGGGGGATGCCATTGGTCAGAATACTCTCTATGATGCTCAGGTAGAAAGTTGTCAGGCAGACATATCCATGGACAGAAAGACAGAAGGGTGCATATTGAAAGTCATTGTGTCTTTCTGGTTTTGAATCTGGTCTTTAAATTGTCTAGTGAAACACGTCGGCTCCCAGTGTGACGGTTCTATATTTACATGCTGTTTGCACATCAGGGTCACGACCTGGCGTGATTGATTTGTAACTAAGAGCCGCTGCCGTGCGGTGGCGAGATCGCGCTTCTTCACACCATGACCGATTGTGGTGTTGGCTGTGCAGCCTCTGACTGAGTGCGTGATGGGAAACAGCGTGGCCTGTGTGACCGTGGACAGAACTCCCCGCACAGACAGAAGGCCCTTCAAAGGCCTGGCAGGACCACTCCAGCTGTTATCACTGTTATCGCTCTGCTGACATCACAAACAAGTCCGGAGAAACGACAGCGTTCCAGAGAGTCCACTTTACTCTGGTATGTTCCCTCCCAACAGACCACACGTGATCTTCCTGAATTCTACTTTATCTTCATCATTTACTTCACCCTGGACTATTAGAAAGGAACCATGTCTCTGTAGACCTCTTGGATGTAACATATTGTCATTGGAAGTTTTTCCTCGTGGAGTTTGCATGTTTTCTGTGAGTATTCACAGGTTTCGTCGTACAAAAAACAAGCATGTTTGTGCTGCTCTGGTGGTGTTCTATACTCTCCCGCTGCTGCTGGCTGTTTAATCTACCGACATCATGGGTTTCAAACTCTTTTTAAATCTCATTTTAGTTGCCCAGTTTGGTTTTGAGTGGGCTGCACCAGCACAATAAATGCATTATAAACACTCAACAACCACATCTACAAAGATCTCCTGTTTGTTGTAATGCAAATAAATATGAGTACACAAGCATTTAAGTCACTGTGCACTCTTGGTGCAAAATACATTGAAATCTTCAAAAACAATGTACTTCATCTGTGACAAGTTAATTTCTCTTTTGTTGGCACATAGTCAACTTGTAGTTATTTTCCATCTATCCGTGCATGTGTAGATGAGCTATACGCTGTTGCAGCATTTTCAAAAAGTTGCGTTTTCCATGGAGACAGAGGTGGACCATTTTCAAAAAGTTCCATCTTGAGGCCTGAAAATGTGACAAAGGATTAAAATTGATCCTTTATCGGCTTTCCAAAGTTCTGAAATCCTCTTTTTAACAGTTTTTTTATATATATATATATTAATGTTGCAAACGCTTGAAGCTTCTCAAAACACACAATTTGTTGTGTTTTTACAAAATCACCCTCACAATGTAGTGATGCAATAAAAGAGCAAGATTTTTATGTGACTGCTACTCTTAAATTATCTGCCCTAATAAGACAGAAATATCTGTTATTTCTATTGAAAATTGATTCAATTCAATTAATTTCAACTTTATGTATATATCACCAAATACAACACAGGTGGCGCTTTTAACAGAGAGAATCCCAACAATCAAATCCACATGAGCAAGCAGAGCGACCTAACTGTAAACTTTAGTAAACAGAAAAGTCTTGAGTCTTGTCTTAAAAGTAGAGACTGTGTCAGCTTCCCTAACTGAAACTAGGGTCTGGTTCCATATAAGAGGAGCCTGAGAGCTGAAAGCTCCGCCTCCCATTCTACTTCTAGAAAACCCCGGACCCTCCAGTAAGCAAGCACTCTGAGAACGAAGCGTTCTACTGGGGAGATATGGGACTAACAGTTATTTAAGATACGATGGGGCCTGGTTGTTAAGAGTTTTATAAGTTAGGAGGATTTTAAATTCTGTTCTAGATTTAACAGGGAGCCAATGAAGAGAGGTTATATTGGAGTGATGTGATCTCTGATGCTGGTTCTTGTCGGGACTCTCACTGCAGCATGTTGAAGACTTTTTAAGCAGTTATTTGAACACCCTGATAATAGGGAGTTACAATAGTCTACTCTGGAGGTAGCAAAAGCATGGATTAGTTTTTCGGCATCACTCTGAGTCAGCATGTTTCTAATTTTGGAAATATTACGTAGGTGAAAAGAGGCAGTCCTGCAGATTTGTTTAATGTGGGAGATGAAGGATAAATCCTGGTCAAAATTGACTCCCAGGTTCTTCACAGTGGTACTGGAGGACAAAGTAATACTATCTAGTGTTACTATATCTTTAGATAATTTCTCTCTCAGTTGTTTTGTGCCAAATATAATAATTTCAGTTTTATCCGAGTTCAGAAGCAGGAAATTACGTCTCATCCAAGCCTTTATATCTTCACGACAAGCTTCTAGTTTAGAAAGTTGGTTATTATCATCAGGTTTCATAGATAAATAAATTTGTCTGTCTTCTGTATAACAAAATTACAAGTTTTCTTTTAAATTTTGCACTTTGTTCAATAATCTATGGACTTTATGTTTGACAAACCTGATCTATATGAGGCAAATGCGCTCAGTACAGGAACTAAGTTACGCTCAGTTTCTCTCCACATATCTCCATATATCTGTAGAACAACTGTGAACACTGAAATCCCTTTATTCAGTTCTGTCAGTACATATTTCCTCCATTAATTTCTACTAATTAAATTTGATTATAAGTACTGTTTCTCCAGTGAGTTCAGCTGCAGTAGCTGTCATTGTGCCACATGGGGTTCTATAACTAGAGCAAATTTAGTCCAGAAAGTCTACATAACCAACCATTAAATCTCATTATTAGATGATATTTATTAATTACAGAGCTGAGATAGATTTACAATGGCTATCTGCATTTTTTGATGACAAAATTAAACTAATTACAATTCAACTTTCTCTGTTTCATTGATTATCACTGAGTATCCCAAATATAAACAGATTAACAAATAATAACAATAACTCGACACTTGATGAACTTTTCAGGTAAACATGATTTTCTATGATGATGTTTATTCAATACATAAAGGACAGGTTTTAAAGACGAAGCTTTGGGAAAAATTCCCCCAAACAGAAAAATGTATCTGGAGACTAAACAGACGAAGGTGAAAATCCCAGCTGTATATTTAAGCTGTCATGGCGGCCATTTTGACTAATCTCTCTGGACGTTTTTCAACAATCCAGAAAGAAATATGATGTTTTCCTCTGAAGTACCAGAAATCGTAATCCATCACTTTGACTGACAGTGTTGCAGAATACAATGATAGAAAGTTATATATAGCTAATAATATACTACTATCTGATTATTACTATGAAAGTAGTAGTGCAGAAAGAAGACAATATATTACTGTTATCATTTTCTCCACTTAAGTCTTCATAAGAAGACACGCTAACTACATAGTTTTCAGTGTTTTTGTCATTTCTATTTAAATAAGGATCATTTTCAAAAAGTTGCTGTGTAATTGTGAACTATTTCTGAAATGAAAATGTAAAAACGATGCGTTTTCTCTCGAAGCCTTGCCGTGTAAACAGGGCCTAAAATTAATCTTGAGTGTCCATTTATTGTTACTGTTTCTACTTTTTATAATTTGTTCATAACTCTGTTTCTTTTAAGAAACATTCCACGTTAGGTGATGTTATTGACTTTGTGTCACATTGTGTCATTCAATGTAATTTAAAGGCTGCAAAGTCTCTCATCGAGTAAACAGGTGACAATCACCTGCTTTGATCTCACTTCCTGTTTTATTCTGTATGCAGACGCTGCACATGCTCTCGTGCTTCACTTCCTGTTTTCTCACTCAGCACACCTGCACCTCATCTCTGAGCTTTCTATCAGTCTGATCACACACTCACTAATTTTCTGTTTGCCAGATTGTCTTTGTCGTCTGGAGTCATTCCAGTGTTTTCTTGGTTTTGTCATTTTGACTTGCTCTTTGGATTTTACCTCGCGGACTGAATCCTGTGCGTGATTCAATTAGAATAGCTTGAACTTTTCAAGACTTTTTGGATTCTGAATTCTCTGATCTCTGCAAGGGAGTCTCTGAGTTTAACTAGGCCATCATAGAAGGCCTGTAACAAGTCAACCAATACGGAAATAATGAGCTATAACGTGATAATTTTGGCCATTCTGAATGTAATAAAGACAATAACATAGTAACGTGGCAATAATTTAATAGAATAGTAGTGTGTGTTGCAGAGTTTATAATCCTCAATGAGAGAACCTACTTCCTCTATGCTTAAATTCGATAGGCACGCTGCACAAAACTGGAAAACAAACAACTATTTCCCAAAAATGGAGCCATATTTATGTATTATTGCATTATTAGCTGAAGGTAAAAGATGTTGAAAAGATTTATTTGTAAATGCAATCATGTTATAACTTATTACACTATTGGCAAGTTATTACATTATGGGCTTTATTACAATGAAAAAAAACAAGCAACACAGCTCTGTGCACAACTTTAACAAATGTTAATTAAATGATAGGAAGAACAACCTATAATTAAGTATTAACTTCACAAATTTTTGCATCAAGTAATCAAGTACTGACTTTTTATTAACCGCTGAAGCTTTGAAAGTGTGTGTTGTGTGTGCCGTCTCCATGGTGCGCAGGCAGGAGGCCTCTCAGTGTGTGAGGGAGCATGTGGAGCCTGAGTGGGTGTTTGTGGGGGTCGCAGACAACCTGTGAAGCCGTCTGTGGGAGAGCGCGGGGGGTCGTGGTGGGATGCAGTTATGAAGGCATGTGAAGAGAGGCGGCCGCCGAGAGGCTATCGAGCGGCACTCGGACGCTGACCTTGACCTCTGGAGCTAATGGAAGTGGAGGGCGGCCGACCTGTGCCGGGCGCAGCTGTCAGACCACCGCACGGTCCTTCCAGATCTGTCTCCACGCCGCCGCCGCCACCGCTTCTCATAGTTTGTCTTTTAAACTTGAACTGAGGAATCGAACCCTGATCATTGCTCCTGCTTTAGGAACAATTCTACTTAATGTTCTGCTCTCATGTGGTTTACTTCCACTTAGTACATGTGTCAATTTTTTTTTTTTGAAATTTCATGTTATACAATAAAAAAAAAATTACAAACAGGCCTTCATAATTGGATTTCGATTGGCGCCTTACAAAAAAGGGAAATGAAGCTTGCCATTGATTTCTGCTGGCATCGATTTGTCTGCATAACATGAAGCCCACAGTGTGATTGACCACTGCAGCTGTTTAGACAGATTACTGTAGAAAAACTCACTCAAATGTTGGCAGGGTTATGTTTTTCTATTGCTAATATGACACATTTACTCATGAATGACCCAAAAATGAACATCTACTTGTAACTAGCCACCTTACCTCTCTCTTAAACCTGATTTTACTCCTTAAAATTAAGCTTTCAGCCTCACGTAGCTCTTAAAAGAGTCGAGAAAAGTGAGAGAATCCCCCCATTTTATCAAACTGTGATCATTCTGATGGCTTAGAAAGCTCAGAAATGTTCTTATGAATCTTTGTGTATATCTATACTATCAGGAGAAGTGAAAGTCTGACGAGTGTTTACGTGGCGCCCCCTGGCGTTTTAATGTGAGCACAACAAGGCAGTGAGCATCATTGAGCATCCATGTGGAGTTTGACCTAACTTTTGACCTTGCAATTGAACAGTGTGTGTGTGTGTGTATGTGTGTGTGTGTGTGTGTGTGTGTGCAAAGCCGTAGGGTCATGCATTATGAGAGCATCTATCCCTGTTAATAAAGTATATTTTTGTTGATTGACATCCTGTTGTTGGAGTGCTGAGTCCATCAGGAAGTACATTAACATGTTTATACTACAGTGGGGTTTTCTTCTACTTCAGTGATTTCATTATGGGACATAGACATTTTGTGACTCACCAGAGGGTGTTGAACATGTGGTCTGTGAGGCCAAAACCAGCAAACTAAAGGTCCAATCTGGACTGCAAAGTGTAAAAAAGAGTGCATATTACCTGCTTACTGTTGCCATGATGATGATTGTAGTGTTATTATTTGTCCACAGTGGAAAAAGAGCATTAGATATCAACATAACAAGAAGATACCGCTACATCTTTCCAGTGAAACAGAGTTAAAATGTAATTCTGCAGGTTTTCCCATTGGCTGTCTGTCTGTCTGATCGAGGCATTTCTCTAAACTCACACTCAGGATCTACATAGCTTTTCTTATTCAATTCAATTATATTTGTACAGCGCCGAATATAACAATCATCTCAAACCCAAATCTACCCCACTTATGCTTAGAATAAATTATACATGAATGTTGGATGTCCTGTATTTTTACATTAAAAGCTGTCAACACACTAATCCTCAGACATACTGACTACTGTACTTCAGTGACCACAAACGTCTCTCTGGACGTAGAAATATGTGTAAAAACAGTAAAATATCTATTCATTTATTTGAATAGTGAACTCTCAGACCTCAGAAACGGTCCAGCCAGACGCTCTGTGAGAAAACACGCTATCTCTGAGCTCATCATGTCACAGACTTTGATTGCCCGGTGAAACACCAGCAGAGGAGGCGGGTGCCCGTACAGCCACAGGGGCTGTGTTTTTTTTTTTCATGGTCAGGGCAGGGCTACGGCCAAAGAGGAAGAGCCAGGGAGTGAGCAGCAGGAAAGGAGGGATTTTACACACTGATGGACAGAGGCTGATTTCTTCCTCTGGTACTTTCTGTGAGTCTTCTCCCGCCTTTTACCACCTCGCGGTTCGTCCTCAGCATGAGCATCAAGCAGAAGCTCCAGCCTGTGAGTACCTCAGCCTCACACCTGAACTTTAACCTTCCTGCTAAACATTGCTCTTCATCCTGACTGTTGTCTCCTCATCTTCCTCTTTTTCCACCACTTTTTTCATACAAGCACTGGAGAGTTTTCTTGCATTGCAGTTGTGTTTTTAGCTTTAATGTCAACTTTTAATGTCAGTTTGTTTTTGTTTGTGGAGCAAAGTTGAAATGTGATTGGTGCTAACAAAATTAAAAGGGAATTAAAGCTTCATAGTAGTTTTTGAAGAAATTTAAGTGCCTCGCCTACTATTCCTACCAGAGATTTGCAGTTACTTCTATTACTCTCTTTCATCAATAAGTCTGACTGCTCTTTAAGCTCTGATCTCGCTTTAGCACTCACATTAGAGGAAACACACTCCCTGTGATAGCCAGAGTACCAACAGCGCTGTCTGTTTGCGTGCAATCTGGTGGCGTCGGTCGCTCTCTGGCTTGTGGTTACGAAACAGCATCAATAAATTAAAATTTCTTGGATGAGTGACCCTGTGCTCATGTGTTTACATTCTCATTACTGTGTTGTCTTTTCACATCTGTTCAGGTCCTGTGGGTTGCTCAGTTGCCCAGTTGCACGCACGCACGCACGCACGCACGCATGCACGCACGCACACACGCACACACACACACACACACACACACACACACACACACACACACACACACACACACACACACACACACACACACACACACACACACACACACACACACACAGGTTAGGATTACGAATTGAGATGATCACAATAGATAAAAGCAGAATTCATGTGAAATAACTCCTTCAGTTGTCTTGGTTACTTCCAGATAAACTTTATTTCATATCCAAATATGGCAAAGAACATATTTAGTATCTTCTAATGGTCTTTTTCCTTGAGGACATTTTACTAGCAACTATTTATTGTGTTGTTTTCTTCTCAAGGTGGGAAAATAGCTAGAAAAAGCAGAGTTCAGGGCCTCTGGAGACATACACTCGTCCTGCAAGTCCAGCTTTTTCTCTCATGATGACTGTGACTACAATTATGCAAAGTAGCATGTAAACCAGGGTGTGACCACTAAAGGAAGCACTGCTGTGTGCACAGGGTGATACTCCGGTCAGGCAGAGGCCTGACCCCGCTGTTAACAAGAATTCACTAAAAACCACTCTTCTGCACTGCGCCCACTCGATGCCAGCACTTATTCTGGCTCCGCGATTGACCCGAGCTCATCACATGGTGCTGAAAAAGTGAGTGGTTACACCACCGCATGGTGCAGAGGAGGCAGGTGAGAGCAGACTGAGGCTGGCAGAGCAGCAGACAGGACGGACACTTTGTTAAAACTGAGAGGAGGTGATGCAGGAGAGGAGCTGGCCGCTGCACAACAGGCAGGCGGGGCTGCTCAGGGTCTGGAGGAGCCTCCTCCTCCGCGGCTGCGCTCCACACCAGGAGGACAACCTGGACACTGAGGATCTGATTGTCGTACCGGTCAGTTTGATCTGCTGCTTCACTGTGCTCTGTGGGTCTGCTAACCCTCAGTTTAACTCGTGATCCTCTTGTTAATGTATTTTTTCTACATGTTGAGTTAAATAAAAAAATTCAGGATGAACCTCAGTTTGATTCCTCCTTCCTTCTCTACCCCACCATATCACCAGCCTTTCTGATGAGTTTGTTGAGCCTGTTGGTGTCCGCCATGGCCCTTCATTATATGTGGACTTCTATTCACATTTAAAACAACTGCTGTGTGAGGCAAAAATATTAAATCAGAACTAAAATCCAGAACCTGTGCTAACAGATTTAAATAACAATGGTAAGACTGTGTTGCTTTTCATTATGATGTTTTGATTCAGTCTGATGCAAGACTCAGACATAAATTACAAGAATAATCAATGGTTGTGGTTTTCCAAAAGAATAGCAGGTTTCTCTTCATGTGACCTGACAACGGTTTTATATTTTTCTTTTGTTTATTTCAGGATGAGTTTGGTCTATTTAGGATGGTGTTTGGGGTTTATTTTGTACCACAGTTGCACATTAAAAGTTATGCAATGGTTTTTCTAGAACAGAATCATCCAGCCGTTTGTCCATACATCTTCAGTACTTCTTTTCCCAACTCAGAGTCATGTGGGACAGGAGCTGTTTCCATGTGAAGACAGGATATACAGTATCTGGACAGGTCATCAGTCACAGAGGCAGCACAGAGACAAATAACCTCACCCACACACACTTTCATACATACCTGCAATTCATAGTCACCAGTAACCTTTTTTCAACTGTGGCAGCAACCTGGAGTACCCCAAGAAAGCCTTCACATGCTCAGGGAGAACATTTAGACTTTGTAAATCAGCGAACTGGGCCTAGAATCAAATGTGTTGTACTCTCGGTGTGACGCAGGAACGTTAACCTCTACAGCAGAGTCATGTCTGTTATGTAGGAGGCATAGCTCGGTAGCAGAGCATTGACTGCACACCAAGACGTCGCCATTGCCAGTCTTAGATCCAACTCATCGATATGGGATCAGCATGACTTGTGGAACAACAAGAAGTCTACGACTCTGAGTGTGGTTCTGCAGGTTTCTTCCTGTTAAACGAGAGATTTTCCTTTCTACCGTCTCCAATTGATCCGGTGGAATTGTTTTTTGTTTTTTTCCTGTAAAAGTGCCTTGAGATGACTGTGTTGTATTTGGTGCTATATGAATACATGCACATAAATCATCAGTAGCTAATACTCACTTTACATCTTCACCCGTCTACACAGAAATTTCTCCACATTATTTGAATCAAGTAACGGTGGAATCTTGAAAGTCTTCAGTCCATCTTCAGACAGTGTAGGACATATTTTTTAGATTAAATGTGTTCCTCCGTGGTTCGGCTAATGTCTACATTACTTACAAGTTTTCCATCACTGATAACCTCTGAGCTTCCTCGTCCTTCTCTTCTCAGGTGTTGTCCCTCGGGGCCGACGTGCTGCCGGAGTACAAGCTCCAAGCCCCGCGGATCCACAAATGGACCATCCTTCACTACAGCCCCTTCAAAGCCGTGTGGGACTGGGTCATCCTGCTGCTGGTCATCTACACGGCCATTTTCACGCCGTACTCGGCCGCCTTCCTGCTCAACGAGGTGGAGGATGAGCGGAGGATAACCTGCGGCTACATCTGCAACCCGCTCAACGTGGTGGACTTGTTGGTGGACATCATGTTCATCGTGGACATCCTCATCAACTTCCGGACCACCTATGTCAACCAGAACGACGAGGTGGTCAGCCACCCGGGACGCATCGCGCAGCACTACTTCAAAGGCTGGTTCCTCATCGACATCGTCGCCGCCATCCCCTTTGACCTGCTCATATTTCGCTCGGGGTCCGAAGAGGTGAGGAACAACCTCACATGTCAGGCACTAGTGGTCCTGTAACTCAGATAATTACATTTACAGCTTCAGATGATATTGTAAAACACTGAGTGTGTGGGATCTAATAGTGGAATGACTTTTGGGGTTTCACTACGAGGTGTTATGTGTTAATCATAGTCAAAATATGCCCAAAACCTAGAAACATTCAGAACCGACGTTGAAGCGATACAAACTTCCACGGCAACTCACTGTTTTGTCTTTCTTAACATTTTGGTGTGAACTGTTCAAGTAAAGTCAGTTAAAGTATCTGATGACACAAACACACAATTTTCAGTCATAACAGGTCATTTTGAATTTAAGACTTCTGGGATTATTATAAAATTCTACAATTTTAAGCACAGATATTATTAAGAGAAAAACTAAACCTTCATTATCTGATTGTCTATACATGTAATCATTAATAATAATAATAATCATCCTAATTGAAAAGCACATTTTGTTTAAATGCAGGAGAAATCGCATAAAAAGAAAAACCTGGTGAGGACAAAGGGTTTGAGCAAGAATATGTATGCAACATATTTCCGTGTAATGTAGATATACAGTCATGCAAACATATTAAACAGATGATAATGTATACAAACAAACAATCAGATGTATTTATTGATGTTCCACGCTTACTTTATTCATGTTAGTGTGTCTGAGAGTGGAGCTAATCCCAGCGGACATTTGGTAAATGACTGGACGGGCTGCTGTTCCAACTTGGAGCACAAAAATACACAAACTTTGTGGACTATAAAGTAACCAACAACATTTCAGACTGTGAGAAAACAGTGATTCAAACCAGGTTTTTCCTGCTGCGATATGATTGTCCTAACTACTTCACCATCATTCCATACAACCGGTTGTCTTGTATCTGCAAGAAGTCCACATGAATGCTCGCATTGACGTTCAGTTTTATTGTATCGGTCAGTAACATGTGCTCTCCTTTGTCTCCACCAGCCTCAGACAACTACTCTCATTGGATTGCTAAAGACAGCCCGACTGCTGAGGTTGGTACGTGTGGCCCGGAAGCTGGATCGTTACTCAGAATACGGAGCCGCCGTCCTCTTCCTCCTCATGTGCACCTTTGCTCTGATCGCTCATTGGCTGGCCTGTATCTGGTATGCCATCGGTAACGTGGAGCGCACTGGCTCCGCCCGCATCGGCGGCATGAAGATCGGCTGGCTGGACAATCTCGCCGACCAGATCGGTAAACACTATAATGACAATGACACGGCCTCGGGCCCCTCCATCAAGGACAAGTATGTCACGGCCTTATACTTCACCTTCAGCAGCCTGACCAGTGTGGGCTTCGGTAACGTGTCACCCAACACCAACCCGGAGAAGATCTTCTCCATCTGCGTCATGCTCATCGGCTGTAAGTGAAGTCGGGCTCAGTCTGAATCAATAAATCCGCTCAAATGTCTGGATTACTGAATAAGCAGCAGGATGTGCATTAACACATCTTCCATATTGAGCTCACACATTCTAATGTTTGATTTTCACAGCACTGATGTATGCCAGTATTTTCGGGAACGTGTCTGCGATCATTCAGAGACTTTATTCGGGAACCGCCCGCTACCACACCCAGATGCTGCGGGTCAAAGAGTTCATCCGCTTCCACCAGATCCCTGGAGGTCTGAGACAAAGACTGGAGGAGTACTTCCAACATGCCTGGTCCTACACCAATGGCATCGACATGAACGCTGTAAGTTCATATAACATCCACACTCCGTGGACACATTTACTGTATCATTGCTGATTCAAACAGCATAGATGAGCTAAATATTCATAAAATACCTTCCATGATACAACATTCCTACAACCATCAGTTTCACCTTCTTCAAGGTACCTTCTCTCTTTCCCTTCTGCTTTATGAAATTTATTAAAACCTTTACAGTTAGGGACTATATGGATTTGAATCGAACGCTTACCAGGTCAACTGTATTTGTTGCTTATCACTGTGAGGTGCACCATGAAAACTGAAATATTGATGTGGTTCTCAAACCACTCTTACAGTATTTTTTTGCAATGTGGTACATTGCAACATATTGTTTAAGGAGACCACTGTCAATATGAAATACTATCTCCATGAAGAGGTGTACATGTCTACAGCATTGCTTTGTCAGGTTTGGCAGGTCATCCTAGAGATGTAAAATAAAAGGCGATTTGTCCCACGACACCACATTTTTAAAATGGTCCATGAACCATTTGAGATGCTCACATGCCCGTTGTTAGTGTTCTGGGTGGTGACTGGTCTGTGGCTATGCAGCCTCAGATGCACTGTATCCCCAGGCACCTTTCTGCTTGAATCAGTATTAACGTCTGCAGCTGTTCAGAGT